>NC_138770.1:132215298-132407798 GCF_965119305.1 Pelophylax lessonae
ATATATATATATATACACACACACATATATATATATATATATATTATATTATATAACGCATGAATTATAATCTAATCAATAATATAATATATAATATAATATATATATATATATATATATATTATATAATAAATTATATTATTGATTCGATTATAATTCATGCGTTTGTGTTTCAAATTTATCACATCTGGGATGTCTACTAGAGTCTTGTTTTGGTCAGGTTTAAGTCAGTAATTACTAAGAATTGTAGGCCTATAATACATAACGCCAAATTTCCATGCAAAAAATTGTACCGTTTTTTGGTACAGAATTCCTGACATAATCATACCGCCAGGGAGGTTAAAGTGAAAGAAGGTTTCAGTTTGTAAATGGAAAATTGGCTAAAAGATAGGATTCAGAGAGTAGTGGTTAATGATTCTTAATCTGAATAGTCTAAGGTTATCAGTGGTGTACCCCAAAGTTCAGTGTTTTTTAAATGATATAGGGTCTGGGATTAGTCTTTGCAGATGACACCAAGCTTTGCAGTGGAATAATTTCCTTACAGGACGTCTCCAACTTACAAGCTGACCTCAATGCATTGTTTCATTGGGCGACTATGTGGCAAATGAGGATTAATGTTAATAAATGTAAAGTTATGCACTTGGGAGCCAGGAATTTGCATGCATCATACATACTAGGTGGAGTAGAACTGGGGGAATCCATAGCGGAGAAGGATCCGGGTGTTCTGGTAGATCATAAGCTTAATAATAGCATGCAATGCACAGCTGCGGTTTTCAAAGCAAGCAAAGTCCTTTCTTGTATTAAGAGAGGCATGGACTCCAGAGAGAGACATATCATTTACCCCTGTACAAATCATTAGTAAGACGTCATCTGGAATATGCAGTTCAGTTTTGAGCACCAGTTCTTAAAAAGGATATTATTGGAGAACTGGAAAACGTGCAGAGAAGGGCAACCAAACTGATAAGAGGCATGGAGGAGCTCAGCCATGAGTAAAAGATTAGAGGAACTGAATTCATTCTCTCTTGAGAAGAGGAGATTAAGGGGGGATATGATCAACTTGTATAAATACATAAGGGGTCCATATAGTGAATTTGCTGTTGAGTTGTTCACTTTAAGGTCAACACAGAGGACAAGGGGGCACTCTTTGCATCTAGAAGAAAACAAATTTTTGTCTCCAAATACGGAAAGGTTTCTTCACCGTAAGAGCTGTGAAAATGTGGAATAGACTCCCTCCAGAGGTGGTTCTGGCTAGAACACTAGATTGCTTTAAAAAAGGCCTGGATTCTTTGCTGAGTGTAAATAATAAAACTGGGTACTAATATTTATAGGTAAAATTGATCCAGGGAATATCAGATTGCCTCTCGGGAGATTAGGAAGGATTTTTTTCCCCTGCTGTAGCAAATTGGATCATGTTTTGCTGGGGTTTTTTCGCTATTTCTCTTGGATCAACTGCGGTATAGGATTGTGTATATGGGATTGTATGGTTGGGGTCTTTACTGTTTTTTATTGGTTGAGCCAGATGGACTTCTGTCTTTTTTCAACCTGACTAACTATGTAACTATGTAATTCTGTGCTGACTTCAATTGGCCAATCATAGGTGAGCAAAAATCCTGTTTTTTTTTTCCTTGTATAGATTGGGTATTCTAAGTGAATACAGTGTCACCTCTTTCATGACGTTAAAGTGGAGTTCCACCCAAAAGTGGAACTTCCACTCTTTTGCTTCCTCCCCCCCTCTGGTGCCACATTTGGCACCTTTCAGGGGGGAGGGGGGAACATGCACCTGTTTTTGACAGGTACCCTTCCCCACTCCCGGGACACGGCGCCACAGCCATCTGTCCCAGAAGTTCAGCCCCCTCCTCCTTCCCCCGCCGCCGAGCTAATAGAAATGCGCAGCGTGATTCGCACATGCGCAGTAGGGACCCGGCCGTGAAGCCGCAAGGCTTCACTGCCGGGCTCCTTTACCGGCAATGGCGGCGGCAGCACCCGACAGCCGATGGAAACTTCAGCTGCGGTGCCGACATCGCTGGACTCCAGGACTGGTAAGTGTCCGAATATTAAAAGTCAGCAGCTACAGTATGTGTAGCTACTGACTTTTAATTTTTGGAGGGGAAGGCGGAACTCCGCTTTAAGTGAAAGTTCCCTTGACGAAATGAACATGCTGTACCCCCACATGCACTATCAATGACCCTGGTGAGAAGCAACAATTGGTTTCCGTCCTATATTAACAACATTTTCACCAATAACCAATGGAATTCCCAAATTTGACCCGCTTACAGAACCAAGTCTTGGACCCGAAGGGTTAATGTCAGTGGAAGTTATTTTAATTACAGAGTGACTTTCCACTTAAGCTCCTCTATGACAATCCTGGCCTTAATTTAGAAGGATTTAACTGGATATGAGATCCAAATTATCTTTGAATTAGGCGTTATCCCATCATCCTTTATTCAATAAAGTCTGTTAATATTAGCACAGCTGGACAGCGATACACTGGGTAAATGTCAGATTCCGATGCGTCTACGGTGCGAACTGAGAATTGCCGTAACAGTATCATCCAATATCTCTAACTAGATTGTAATGAAGGGCGGCTTGGAGTAGCCTTGGGATCTGGACAGAAGTCCGGTAATTGCAATACTTGTAATCTTCTTCTCAGATCACCACTTGCATTCTTAAACTGGCTTTTCACTCTATTACTTTATCACATGCTCTCTTAAACCTCTTCATAGTTAAATAATTATTTTCAAACGCTTTATAATGTGAATAGAAACATCTATACTAGGTGGCTATGTCCGGAGGAGTCAGTTTTTTTATGATATCACTCCTCGTCAATGAGTCCACTGTCTTTTATAGATTCCTGAAACCCAACTGAACTTTTAGTTTGGATCCACTAAGTACATTCCAATCACAAAGTAACAAAAGGTGTACAAAGTCCTTAAGGAGGAACTTCACCCTCCCAGTCAACACTATTTTTAATCCTCATGCTGTAAACATTAATAAAAATATAGGAAAGTATCATATTCACTTGTTTTAAACTTTTTTTTACATTTCTTCAGTTACTGGTTTCCAGGCCAAGGCAAATGATGACATACATCTCATGAGTGTTCAGGAGAGAGGAGGAGCTTTCTCAGCTAAGCACACCCTCCTGCCTGCATGCCTGAGCTAAGGGCAGATGTATTCCAGAAAGTAAATGCTACATGAAACATCGGCCCCTGCTCAAGATGGCCAGGGGCAGAAATGCAAGGAGGTGTTTTTCAATGTGATTTCTCAGCAAAACAAAGCATGGAGACATGGATGGCGGGGGGGGATTTTGCTTTGAATATTAAAAATGACTTAAAAATTAGTTCCAGCCCTCTCTTTCCCCAAAAAATACCGTAGCTGCTGACTTTCACTATTAGGGCACTTACCTGTCCAGGCATCCAGAGTTGTACTCACCTGAGCCGATTCTTGAATCGGCTCTCGGGTGCTGGTGCCGCAATCTTGGCTAAGGGAAACCTGGCACAGCTGGTTTCCTACTGCGCATGTGCAAATCGTGCTGTGCTTTGTGAATAGCTGTCTGAGGCAGGATGGAGGGGGGCCCGAACACCCAGTCAAAATCACGTATCCACTCCCCCCAAAAGGTGCCAAATGTGGGAGGAGGCAGACAAGCAGAGCTTCCCCTTTTGGATGGAGCTCCGCCTTAAATAGCGTTTTTTGTTTGCGGTGCTCAGATGCAGCAAAGTTCCGCTTTAAAAATTTTATTTTTTTTAGAAAGCAGCCACAGCCTGAGTAGAAAAGCCTTTCCCTTGCCAGAATGATACAGGAACCTTACTCTCAATGTGAAAGCTGGGTTCTCTCTGCAAAGGCCTGACAACACCCTTGGCATGATGTCACCACCCACCTCATCCAATCAGAGAATGCTTTATATTTATTTAGAACATGCAAAGCAATCTCTGAAAGACGTCTATACCAAGTGGGCAACCTCCTGTTTTCAGTAAGCAGAAGAGGTACAGGACCTGGAAGCAAGTGGAGATCACTGGAATAGCAGTGTCTACTTCACCACCCTTTTGTAGTTTTTTCCTCTCTAAACTAACGGCGGGGGAGCTTGAGCCCTGCATGCCTTGGGTCAAGGCTAGACTCCCTTGCTTCCCAAGGCCTTCAATGGATATACATCAGCCAAGAGACATACATTGTAATTAGATTTCTCACACCAGCAATCAATCATTGCACTGGATGGGGAAGGCCTTAAAAAAAATCTAGGTTTACGATATTTAACGCTGTCAGAATAAGGACGTAAAATGTAACACCACCAAACCGCCACAGCCAATTCCAAGGTTGCAAACAGCAGTACCAACGAGCTTAGGTTAAAAATGCATCTTATTTTCTTAATATTGTAGCTTCATCTACTAACCACATATTAGGGTATGCTGCTTTTAGCATACTGTACATGTGAACATAACACAACACAGGCTCTAAACCAAATAATTCTGCCATACAGATAAAAGAATTGTGATCAGAGTGAGACCAGGCTGGAAAAAGTACAGAAATTTAGTAAGGTGACCTTCCAGGATGGGAAAACATGCAACTGTTTATATATGGTGGCCATAAATAGGTAATGCCATTTGCTGGTATGTACCTGTTAAAACGCATCAAATTTGGTTTGCTCATTTGTTAATGGTTCTCTTTAACCACTTGCCGACTGCCGTCAGTAGATTTACTGCGGCAGTCAGCCCCTCACAGGCAAAGTGACGTATATTTACGTCACTAGCCTGTGAGGCTCTGGGGAGCGAGCGCACGCCGCCGGCGGCGCGCTCCCACGCGGTCACGGACCCCCCCGCGCGTGTGACCGGCGGATCCGATGTCCGCCGCTCACTCTGCGATCGTCGGGGGGAGAGGGAGAAAGGCAGGCAGCTTGTGTAAACAAGCTGCCTGTCATTCTCGCCTGTGTAAAAACCCTGATCATACGGTTCTACTATGTAGGACCGTTGATCAGTGTAACTACAGCTCAAGCCACAGCCAATCACAGTTAGAATCACGCCCCTAGGGACACACACAGCCCCTCCCTCTCAAAAAAAGTTAACCCCTTCACTGCCAGTGTATTTTTACAGTAACAGTGCATATATATAGCACTGATTACTGTAGAAATGTCACTGGTAACCCCAAAAGTGTCAAAAATGTCAGCCAAGGGTCCGATCTGTCCGCCCCAATGTCGCAGTACCGCAAAAAAAATCGCAGATCGCCGCCATTACGCGTTAAAAAAAAACAACAAAAATGACATAAATCTTTCCCTTTGTTAGTAAACGCAATAACTTTTGCGCAAACCAATCAAAATACGCTTTTTGCAATTTTTTTTACCAAACATATGTAGCATAAAACAAATTGGCCGAAAATGTTAAAAAATTTTGATTTTTACTTTTTTTTTGGGGGAATTTCATATAAAAAAATGTGAAAAATATTGTTATTTTTGCAAAATTGGCGCTCTTTTTTTGTTTATAGTGCGTGATCAAAAAATTGCACAGGTGATCAAATACCACCAAAAGAAAGCTCTGTTTGTGGGGAAAAAAGGACGTCAAATTCGTTTAGGTACAGCGTCGCACGACCACGCAATTGTCCGTTAAAGTCACGCAGTGCCGAATCGCAAAATACCCCCTGGTCTTTTAGCAGCCAAATCCTCCGGGGCTTAAGTGGTTAAAGTCTTCTGCTGACCTCAACACTGGGATGTCGGTGAATGTAAACGTCATCCTTTTTAGGTTTAAAAGGGGATTTTTTTTTTTTTTTACAGGTAAATGACAGGTCCTCTTTAAATTTAAAGTGCCTCCTTCATTGTGTGTGAAGCTCCTCTGTAGGCTTGGAAAGATAAATGAGCCCATAAACAATCCTAGGACAAGAAGACGGCAGTAGGTGGAATAGATTATTGTGCTATCTCCTGCTCCATATGGCAGTGGGCAACGAGGAGGTCACATCACAACAATGCCAATGAAATGTGGGTGTCACGGGGAAATAAAAACTATGCGCGCGCGGCATTCTGTACAAGGACACATTGCTGCTGCAGCATTAATCTCCCAGCTCTATAGGTGTGTCCGGACCGTATGCCGATTGCTCATCCAGCTAAAGGATGCCATAAGTATATCCAACACAAATTGATACGATTATTTTAAGTAAACAAAGCTCTTTTGCATCAAGGAATATATCCACCAATCAGCCATAACATTATGACCACTGACAGGTAAAGTGAAAAACATTGATTATCTCATCACAACGGTATCTGAAATAGGGTGGGATATATTACTCAGCAAGTGAACATGTTTTCCTTGAAGTTGCTGTATTTAAAGCAGAAAAAAAGCCCCTTTAACCACTTAAGCCCCGGAAGATTTTACCCCCTTCCTGACCAGGGCCTATTTTGCGATTCGGCACTGCGTGACTTTAATGGACAATTGCGCGGTCGTGCGATGCCGTACCTAAACGAATTTGACGTCCTTTTTTTCCCACAAACAGAGCTTTCTTTTGGTGGTATTTGATCACCTGTGCGATTTTTTTATCATGCGCTATAAACAAAAAAAGAGCGTAAATTTTGCAAAAATAACAATATTTTTCACATTTTTTATACGAAATTCCCCCCTAAAAAAAAAGTAAAAATCAAAATTTTTTAACATTTTCGGCCAATTTGTTTTATGCTACATATGTTTGGTAAAAAAAATCGCAAAAAGCGTATTGTGATTGGTTTGCGCAAAAGTTATCGCGTTTACTAACAAAGGGAAAGATTTTTGTCATTTTTGTTGTTTTATTTTTTAACGCGTAATGGCGGCGATCTGCGATTTTTTTTGCGGTACTGCGACATTGCGGCGGACAGATCGGACCCTTGACTGACATTTTTGACACTTTTGGGGTTACCAGTGACATTTCTACAGTAATCAGTGCTATACATATGCACTGTTACTGTAAAATTACACTGGCGGTGAAGGGGTTAACTTTTTTTTTGAGAGGGAGGGGTGGTGTGTGTCCCTAGGGGCGTGATTCTAACTGTGATTGGCTGTGGCTTGAAGTGTAGGAACAGTGATCAATGGTCCTACATAGTAGAACCGTATGATCACTGTTTCTACACAGGGGAGAATGACAGGCGGCTTGTTTACATCAGTCGCCTGCCTTTCTCCCTCTGCACCGACGATCGCCCAGTGACACGCGCGCGGGGGGGGGGTCCGTGACCGCGCGGGACCTCCGGCGGCGCGCGCACGCTCCCCAGAGCCTCACAGGCTAGTGACGTATATATGCGTCACTTTGCCTGTGAGGGGCAGACCGCCACAGTATATGTACTTGCGGCGGTCGGCAAGTGGTTAAGTGACTTTGACAAGGGCCACATTGTAATGGCTAGACGACTGGGTCAGAGCACCTCCAAAACTGAAGCTCTTGTGGGATGTTCCTGGTCTGCAGTACTCAGGATCTACTAAAAGTGGTCCAAGGAAGGAAAATGGGTGAAATGGTGACAGGTCAGGTGTCACTGATGCACCTGGGGAGTTAAGACTGGCCCATGCACTCCGATCCATTAGAAGAGCTACTGTAGCTCAATTTGAAAAAGGGTAATGCTGGTTCTGACAGAAAAGTGTCAGACCATACGTTGCATCGCAGTTTGTTCTGTATGGGGCTGCATAGTTGCAGACCAGTTGGGGTGCCCATGCTGATCCGTGTCCACAGCCAAAAGTACCTACAATGGGCACATGAGCATCAAAACTGGACCACAAAGTAATGGAAGAAGAACCCACATTATAGACCGGAAGTAGCTGAAAAAGGCTAACGAACCTAGAGGGCTCATGGACAGCGTGGAAGTTGACCTATCTGCTAGTAATGGTACAAACAGACAGCCCATGGTGTTTACACCAAGGGAATGGGTGCCAAGATACCGGCTGAAAGCAGAACACAGGTTTTTATGCTATTGCTTGCCATAGCTGAGGCTCCCTTCCATATATTTATGTTGCCTCTGCATGCTGGTAGGCAGCTCTAGCAGAGCCACAGGTTTCTATGCTCATTCTCTTGATTAGGCAGCAGGAAAACTGAATTTTTGTAAAATCTTACCTGTAAAATTCCTTTCTCTGAGTCCTCCGACAGTCGCCGCCTCTTCATATTCATCACAATGGGGTATTAGACTTTGCTCCGAAGGAGTAGCTAGGCAACGGAATATGTTAATATAAAAGCTTTCAACATATCCCACCCCCAGGGGGTGGTCCCCTCAGTCAATACCCTCCTACTTCCTGTATCCAATCCTCAGTTTCAGTGGAATAGCAGTAGAGTACACAACCAAAACCCCAAAAGAGGGGCGGGGGCGGCGACTGTCGGAGGACTCAGAGAAAGGAATTTTACAGGTAAGATTTTACAAAAGTTCAGTTTTCTCTTACGTCCTCCGACAGTTGCCGCCTCTTCATATTCATCACAATGGGGACGTCCCAAAGCAGTGCAAACATGAGGGGTGGGAAACGCAACCACGCCTAAGGCAACGCCGTTTCCACATCAGAGAAAGGAACCTTACCAAAGGAAGGAAACCAGCTGGGTAGCATGAAAAAAAGGTGCTCAACAGGAGCAACAACCCAGGAAGAACAAATAACCTAGGGATAAAAATACATCCCAAACAGCCAAGGAGCCCAAAACAAAGGGCCCTAGGGAACCGCCGCACTAAGAACCTTGCGGCCAAAGGAAGCATCTGCCGATGCCTGAACATCCACTCTGTAGAATTTTGTGAAGGTGTGCACGGTCGACCAAGTCGCCGCCTTACACACCTGGGCCACAGAAGCCCCATGACGACAGGCCCAAGACGTACTCAGAGATCTCGTAGAGTGCGCCTTCACAGGCACAGGAGGAACTTTCCCCTTCAAAGCATAGGCCTGTTCAATGGTCTGTCTGATCCATTTGGCGATGGTCGAAGCCGACGCCGCCATGCCCTTCCGAGGTCCCTCTGGAAGGACAAACAAGGAATCCGACTTGCGGAAAGATTCAGTCGATGTCAGATAAACCCTAATTGCCCGAACAACATCCAAGGAATGCAGCTCCACCTCCTTCGGATGTTTGGGCTTCGCGCAAAGCGAAGGTAGGACAATGTCCTCATTGAGGTGAAAAACCGAAACTCTCTTCGGAAGAAAAGAAGGGTTTGGTCTCAAGACCACCTTATCTAGATGAATGACCAGATACGGAGACTTGCAGGACAAAGCTGCCAGCTCCGAAACCCTGCGAGCCGAAGTGATCGCCACCAAAAAAGCGACTTTCTTGGACAACATGGACAACGAGATCTTCCTGATCTGTTCAAAAGGAGCATGTTGTAGCACGGACAGAACAAGGTTCAAGTCCCAAGGGGGCAAAGGCTCCCTCCTAGGGGGGACCAGATGCCGCACCCCTTGAATAAAAGTACTAACCAAGGAGTTAGACGCCACAGGTCGTTGAAAAAGAACGGCCAGCGCAGACACCTGACCCTTGACCGTAGCCAGCGCCAAACGCTGGTCGACACCCATTTGAAGGAAGGACAACACCCTAGACACCGAGTATGTGCGAGGTGAAAACCCCCCGGACTCACACCAGGCAAAATAGGCCTTCCACGTACGGTGATAGACCTTCCCCGAGGAAGACTTCCTCGTGTTGATCAAAGTATGAATGACCTCCGGGGAAAGACTCCTATCCTTCAGGACCTCGGTTTCAACAGCCAGGCCGTCAAAGCCAGCGACCGTAAAGCAGGATGGAATATCGGCCCTTGAGACAGAAGATCTTCTCGAAGAGGCAGACGCCAAGGAGCGTCGACCGCCAGATTCACGAGGTCCGCGTACCAGGACCGGCGAGGCCAGTCCGGTGCCACAAGAATCACTTTGTGTGGTTCCAAATTCAACCTGCGAAGGAACCTGGACAGCAATTGAATCGGTGGAAATGCATACATCAATCGGTACTGCTGCCACGGGGCTACCAACGCGTCCGACGCGTCTGCCCGAGGATCGCGCGTTCTTGCCACGAACCTTTCTACCTTGTTGTTCAGACGAGACGCGAACAGGTCCACTTCCGGAAGACCCCACTTCGCGCACAACATCTGGAAGACATCCGGGTGGAGAGACCATTCCCCTTGGTCCAGGGTCTGGCGACTCAGATAATCCGCCTGCCAGTTCTCCACCCCGGGAATGTGTACCGCCGATATCGCCGGGACATGTGTCTCGGCCCAAGAAAGAATGTCGGCCACTTCCCGAGCCGCTCGGGCACTCTTGGTGCCCCCTTGGTGATTGACGTAAGCCACCGCCGTGGCATTGTCCGTCTGCACCCGAACCGGACAGCCGCGCAGCCTGTCCGTCCAACGTTGAAGGCAGAGATTTATCGCACGCAACTCCAGAATGTTGATCGGAAGGGAGGATTCCTCCTCCGACCAAGTTCCCTGGGCGGACAGAACGCCCAGAACACCACCCCAGCCCGACAGGCTGGCATCCGTGGTGATCACCGACCATGAAAGAGGACGAAAAGACTTTCCCCCCGACACCGCCGGGGACTGGAGCCACCACAGAAGATCCCTTCTGGTGCGATGGCTCAACGAAATCTGGATATCCAGAGATTGCGGTCGCCCGTCCCACCTGGACAGGACCTCCGCTTGGAGACCCCGTGTGTGAAACTGGGCAAAGGGAATCGCCTCGAAAGCCGAGACCATCAGTCCCAGACACCGCATGCACTTGCGCAGGGACGAGCACGGAACGTCCCTGAGGGACTGGAGAGTCATGAGTTTGTCGTCCGGTAGGAAGACCTTCGCCTGGACCGAGTCCAGGATCATCCCCAAATAGGAAAGACGAACCGACGGACACAGCGTCGACTTTGGATAATTTATCGTCCAACCAAACTCCTGCAGAGTCTGCACCGTGACGGACAGATCCGTCTCCAGGCCTTGGCAGGTCGCAGACCGAACCAGAACATCGTCCAGATACCCCAGGACAGAAATGCCCTGGGCTCTTAACAAGGCCAGCAGTGGTGCCAGCACCTTGGTGAAAACCCGCGGAGCCGAGGCGAGACCAAAAGGTAACGCCACGAATTGGTAGTGATCCTCCGCAATGGCGAATCGAAGGTACCTCTGGTGACCCTCGAAAATGGGGATGTGTAGGTACGCATCCTTGAAGTCGATGGAGGCCATGAATTCCCCCCGAACCAGGGCAGCCACCACTGACCGCAGGGATTCCATGCGGAACTTGCGAACCCGCACAAAGCGGTTCAGAGCCTTTAAGTCCAGAATTGGACGTACCTTGCCCTCCTTCCTGGGCACGGTGAACAGATTGGAATAGAACCCCCGAAATCTGTCCCGATGAGGCACCGGAACCACCACTCCCTGAGCTCTCAGGTCCCGCACCGCTAGGTGTAGATCCCGCAAACGCTCCGGAGACAGTTGAAGATTTGAGGGAAAAAATCTGCTTTCCGGCCGAGAGAGAAACTCGATCTTGTAACCAGATCGAACGATTTCCTGAACCCACCTGTCCCGAACACGGGTCAGCCATGGTTGCGGAAAACCGAGCAAGCGTCCCCCCACCCCAGAACCGGGTGAGGGCGCCCCTTCAGGCCGCACTGTTGTGGGCAGCAGATCCGGACTGGCCGGACTTCTGCTTACCCGTCCACGGCTTCTTTTGGGAGCCTTGACCTTTGAACGGCTTGCCCTTATAGTGCGACCGAAAGGCACGAAAGGACCCCTGAGAGGGCCGAAATGAAGCATGCTTCTTACCAGGAGCCGCCTTAGCCTTGTGGGATTGGGGCAAGAGCGTGCTCTTACCACCCGTGATCCCCTTTATCAGCGTATCCAAGGATTCGCCAAAAAGGCGAGAACCGTCATAAGGCATATTAGCTAAGGTCTTGCGCGAAGATTGGTCCACCGACCAACACTTCAACCAAACCAAGCGGCGAGACAATACCACCACACCGTGTACACGTGCGGCCAACGGAACCATATCCAAGTCCGCATCGCACAAATACATGACACCCTGAAGGATTTGATCCACCATATCCAATGTCGTCGAGGGGGCAGAATCAGCCACCAAAACGCGCCGAAGCACCTGCGTCCAGCTCGCGACCGCCTGTGCCGCCATAAGTGAAGCAAACAGAGCTTTCAGCATCGAACCCATAATAGAATAGGTATGACGGGCCAGAGACTCCAACCTCTTGTCCGTGGCATCCCGGAACACCGGGGTATCCTCAGCAGGAATCGCAGTGGACTTATTCAAAACCGCTATTGCGTGATCCACCGGAGGTGGCACACACCAATGCTCGTCAGTAGCGGGCGTGAAAGGATAACGCAGTTTGAACCTACTTGGTACAGCAAAAGGCTTGCGTATATTACACCATTGATCCTTAACAGCGCGCTGAAAATCATCAGTGCAGGGAAAAACCTGCGATGTTTTGCGTCTTTTCTTCATCCCATAAGCCGCCAAGGCAGCAGGAGGACATGGCTCATCCTGTAAATGCAGCGTTTGCTTGATAGAAGCAACCAGATCATCCATGAGTGCAAGCTCTTCAGACGAGCCCGGGGGAGAATTATCAACCCCTTCAACCTCAGCCTCCACCTCGGACCCTACAAGATCCAGGGAGGAACGGGACCCCGACAAGGAGACCCCAGCCACAGCAGCCCCAGCACCATCACCCTCTGAATCAGAGGAAATAGAAACTCTGTGCCTTTTAGAGGAATGAGCAGTCACCAGCATGTGCACCTGAGCAGCAAGGCTAGCCACAACCGCAGCCAAATCCCCCCCTGCGGGGGATACAGCAGTCCCCTGGCTTCCCACCAATGTGGCAGGAAATTTGCTTTCCTGAGAATCCATGCCCCAAAGTATGTGGAAAAGAAAGGGTTAACTGTCCCTTTAAAAAGCGCGGCGAGCGCAGCCCACCGCACACACACACACCAACAAGACGACCCCCACAGGGAGAAAGTCCCACTCAGGCAAGGATACAGGGATAGGGAGGTAAAAACCTTGAGAGACCGCTGCTGCTTCTGCCTCGATCGGTGCTCCAGGAGAAAGGAAGTGCTGACATGCAGGGCGCTCTATTAAAGCCTATGGAAGGCTACAAGAAAATGGCCGCCTGCAGTAGTAACATGCGGCCGGACCGATCGTTGCCAAAATGGCGTCGTTTGGCGCCGAAAACGCCGCTCCTCCACCTCAGTGAAGTGAAGAAAACACACCACATTATATCAAACATGGCGGACCGCCGCAGCGATCGCTGTAATGTGCCCCAAACATGATAAAATCATGCCCCACAGCACACAGCCATTCACACATACACAGGCTGACACAGACAGTGCAGCACAGCCCCCCCCTCCTTGCAGCCCACAGCATGCAGCCAGAGAGACAGGGAAACTTAACAGTGTGAACACAGGCAGCGTTACACAGTCCCAGACTGACACCCCCCAAACAGACAGGTCCCCACACAAATACACTTACCTCCTAGATGGCGTGGGGGACCCGCACAGGCGAACAAGCCACTGCACATCGGACAGGGAGAGTCGCATCCAGGACGCAGAAGAGTTGTGGTTGAGAAACCGCACAGCGTCCAGTAAGGTAGCCACCTCACCATAGCATCCCTGCACCGAGCAGGGATGGGTCGTTCATCGTGCCAGGAGCGTTACCTGATTGAACGCTCGATGGCAGGCTGGGAAACCACTGACCCACACCTGCGACCAGGGGGGCAGCCTGAGACCCAGCCCGCATGATCCTCTTCATCAGAAGAACTAACTAATGCTGACAAAAACAACAGCTAAGTAAAGAGAGAGAAAAAACTCAAACAAAATCAAAAAAGAATAGAGAAAGGCTGAGACAAAATGCCCCAGCATAGAGACATCCAGCTACTCCTGACAAGCTAGACATTGAAACTGAGGATTGGATACAGGAAGTAGGAGGGTATTGACTGAGGGGACCACCCCCTGGGGGTGGGATATGTTGAAAGCTTTTATATTAACATATTCTGTTGCCTAGCTACTCCTTCGGAGCAAAGTCTAATACCCCATTGTGATGAATATGAAGAGGCGGCGACTGTCGGAGGACGTAAGAGAAACTTTTTTACAGATCAAGAGTTTTAAAAGCGTTTTAACAGTGTAAAAATGAATGATTGCTTCTTTAATTCAAGCTAAAATGTGATTATAAATAGCTCCATACAGGCCAATTCACTTGGAACCTACTGGGATATCAAACAATGAGGTTGTGTATGCGGGTACCTTTGGAATCAATGTGGCATTGCTTGTGAAGGCATCTCAGGGTTGTTTTGCATAGAAATTCCCACCTATACATGACCCAGCAGAGGACACATCGCTGGTCCAACCCTTGGCTAACTCATATTAGTCTTTTTACAAATAATAGCTGCTTTCTGAATAAATAGCCTGCAATGTTTTATGGATCAGACGTTGTCTTCCTATCTCCCATTGTAATGCTGAGCATGAAGGTGACATTTAAAAACAGCATTAGATATGCACGGCGTTTACTTCCTGCGGCAAATTTTCAATCAAATATGAGTCAGGCAGGTGAAGAACATTAAAAGAGAACTCCACCAGCTAATTTAAAAAGACGTGTAAAGAAAAA
Organism: Pelophylax lessonae; assembly: GCF_965119305.1. Classification (NCBI taxonomy): domain Eukaryota; kingdom Metazoa; phylum Chordata; class Amphibia; order Anura; family Ranidae; genus Pelophylax; species Pelophylax lessonae. Next base: position 132,229,821 of record NC_138770.1, read on the forward strand.
AACTTGTGCCTGCTCTTGGACAACACTTAGGCCCCTTTCACACAACGTCAGTTGTCATCCGTTTTTCGTCAGTTGTTATCCGTTTTTCGTCAGTTGTTATCCGTCTTTCATCCGTTGTCATCCGTTTTTACATAGAGATGCATTGATGTCAGTTTTTCATCCGTCAACGGATGGATGAAAAACGGACAAACGGACAGCGTGTGTGAAAGGGGCCTTAGAAGAAAAAAAATAATTCATTATAAAATACTGGGCCTTTATCAACCAATGTTCTGCATCTGTTGGATCCAAAAAGACTCATGGCACAATGCCACCCAGCAGTAAACTTCAGCAAGGAACTAATTTATTATTTTTTAAAATACATTTTATTTTTTTTTAAACTTTTTAACTTAAAACAAAAAGACAATCTGTCATGCAGGAAAAAATGAGCTAAGAGAATACCAAACGGAGTACAGCTTAAACACAGATATTCACTTTTATAAGGGAGTATAAATATATGTGACTATATAACATACACAGAGAACCATAGCATAGTTGCCAACATTTGAAAAAAATTTCCAGGGACACTTTGCAGCACAGCTATCAATTACTTACCACACCCACTTCCCTGAAGCTCCGCCCACTCTGCATAATTAATCTCCGCCTACTTATCAGATTATAGGGTCTACTTCATAAAGAGAGAATTACAGGAAATTGAAAAGGGAATTGAAAACTTGAGGCCAAAGTAGCAGAGTTGGAATAATTCTCCCATTCAGCTGCACTACTTCTGCCTAAAGTTTAAAATTCTCATCACAATTCCCTGCAATTCTAAAGTGTCAGCAGGTGCTCTGCCTCCCCCTGGTGGCGGATTTTGGAAAGTGCACCATGCTGACACCCTGGCTCCGGTGACACGTTAAATTTGCGACAGACGGGAAGAGTGAGCAGGCACTGAGCGAGAGAGAGACAACCTGCTGCCAGAACAACAACACATAGCTGGGGTGAGAGCGACACTGTGTGGAACAAAATAAAAAAAAAAAAAATGATTTACATTGTCCCTGATTAACAAGGACAGTGTAAATTACCCAGGACAGGCTCCTATTTGCCGGGATTGTCCTGGGAAAAACGGGACAGTTGGCAGGTATGCCATAGTAGCATTCTGTATTTCAAAGACCAGATATGTCACCTAATAAAGTGGAACTAAAAGCAAAAATACTTACCTTAGTTCCAACAAATGGTCCCTCACCGGCACTGCCATCTTCTCCTTGGCATCTTCTTGTTGCATGTCTTCAACCTTCTTGATGTGGGAAGACTTCACTTTGGTGCATGCGTAGGAGCGCAGTCATCCCAAAACAAAGGAAGTGTGGCGGATTGTAAACTGAGCTGCACATGCATACCTTCTACATGGGACTGTGAGCAGGCAGGTAAGTGCGTTTGATTGCAGAAGAGACATTTTATGTCTCTTCTGTAATAAAGATCCTGCCTGTTCTCAATTGTATTTTTAATTTCAGTTCCACTTTGAGCAATAGGGGGTGCTTCATATCTATCCATCGGACTATATAGCATGAAATTCGCATGATGCATTACACACGTAATATGTATGTTTCTCAAATGAGGTGCATCTCTTTAACTTAGGTCTCTATTTCTCCACAGTGGGCGGGTTAGTAAGGGGCTCATTTCTAAACTGTAGTCTTCAGTATAGGGACTGCACCAAAAATGACCTTTAGGCTGAATAGGCAACAATTCCCACAGACACACTCTAAAATCTTGTGGGAAGCCTTCCTATAAGGATGGAAGCTAATAATGCAACAAAGAGGAGGCCAACTTAAAATGAATGACCATGGTTTTTTTATATGTCAACAAGATCATTTAGATGTGGTGGTCTACAATTTTTTCTGCCATTTGGTAGGTGTGATGGTCAGCTGTCTCCAAATTTTGCCCATATAGTTACCTTTGGCCATATAGCTGGGTCCAATCCTTTGGTCTTTCATGTTTCCCATTGAGATAAGCTATTATGTAACAGACAAAATACCATACAAAGGTCAACTATGTGCAGTAACCCCTGGTAATCAATTAGGCTTTAGCTTACTTGAAACACCAGGCATCTAATCTGTTGACATTCATTATGGCACTTAGGAGACAGCCAAGTACGGATGTTCTCTCTAATTGAAAAGGAAGTGAATACACTCGATATAAACAAATGAAAAGTTATGGTTTCATTTGGAATAGAATACAGATGTTATTATTCTGGCAACAGAATTCAGCACTACAGTATTATTTTTACAATGATTTTATACTTTATGTTTGTGAGTATGTATAAATATATACTGTATATATGATTATAGGGTCAACTACACATTATGAGCAGAGTGTGGAAGGCTCTAAAACTCTTTCAGGTTGCAGGGATTCAAACTTAAACTTACATTTTGGGTCCTACTGATGTTTTCTGAACTACAGGCTACATATCGTATTCCTTCTTCTATGTACTTTTTATACCTACAGCTTTGACAAGCAGTCAGGACTCAAAGTGCATCATCTGAATGGGTGTTGTCTCAGGTCCCAATATTTGACATGGTTGGGACGACCGAGGTGTCCAGGGGGTTCATTTCCCAGTGTTACTCCCACTTGCTACGGTAACATTTGAAGCAGCACCTGCTGGGGATGATGGCGAAGTGGGAGAGGGATTTGGGCCCGATGGACACTGAGCAGTGGGAGGAGGCCTTCCGGACGGTAACGATCTGTTCCCTAAATGTTGCCCAGAGACTGACACAGTTGTACATAACACTTTTACTATACCCCTCACTGACTGCACTCCATGGGACTTCCTGTGGACACCACTTGCGTGCGGTGCCGGAGAGACAATGGCGACCTTATCCACCTGCTTTGGAGATGCCTGAAGCTGCATCCCTACTGGACGGGTGTGGTGCAGCTTCTTAATAATGTGTTTCAGGTATCCTTGAAGGTTGCTCCGTTGGAATGTTTGCATGGTATACTGGGTGAATATGATTTGGATAAATATAGCAAGGAAGCGATTCATAGAGCTTTATTTCAAGCTAGGAGATTGATCATGGTACATTGGAAATCAGAAAACCCCCCCACTTTGACAAACTGGATTGCGGCAATGGGTGGTTTTCTGAGAATGGAAAGGGTTATTTACCAACACAGGGGAACTATGTCCAAATTTGAGAAATTGTGGGCTCCATGGCTGGAAAACCCCGGGGCTCGCCCCGGTGGATCTGGTGATGGGTAGCGTATTGGGTTAAACCTATTGGTTTGGATGGGTGGAACTCCGGGGGAATGTGTTGTTCTACTCATGTTGCTGAGATGGGATGACGTGATGTTGTCTATGTGTATCCGTGTTTGTAATGCTGTTTAACACTAGTACTGGATTGCTGTTAAATGTTAATGTTATTATTCCTGATTTAATAAAGTTCTTGTTTGGATAAAAAAAAAATTAAAAAAAACGTACATTTCGGGAATCAGACAAAAATCTACCCTTGCAAAAGCGTCCCTCTCCCGTACTGCAAGGGTTAAATAATGGTTAAGACTAGACGTTACAGAAACAATCACTGTAACCTACCTTTTCCCACGCTCCGCTGCTGCTCTCTTCTCACTGAAGCTCCAGTCTTTTAAGCAATCCCTTATTGTCATCATGTACAATGCAGGTCTATTAACCCTTTCCTGTATATGGTGGGGGTGAACATGCAAGCTCGGCCGGGAGTGCCTTACAGAGAAGGCTGTGGAGATCATTGCACCACCGAAAGGACCCTGCTGGGGTGTGGAATAAGGCACATAATTCTCCTTGTGGTTGCACCCCTTGACATAATCAGAGTTTAACCCTTGCAGTGCAGTCCCAGTCCATAGGTATATTTTTTCTAATTCCTAGATTTGGGCTTTACATGCTTGTTTAGTTTAGGGGTGCGGGGATAAGATGTAATACTTACTTTATTCCTCAATATATGTGAATATAGCCCTGCATTGTTAATGATGATGCCAAGGGACCGCTCCACAGCCTGCCCACAGACAAGAACTTTGTGTAGAAGAGAACAGCACTGGAGCTTAGACTTGTCTGATTCCTAGAGTTTAGCTTTAATTTCCATCCCAAGAGAGGGGAAATCTTCCAAAAGGGGAACCTTGTTCCTATGATAACCATCCAAGGTAGAGTTACACTTTAAATACAAGGCCTAGTTAAGTACTCTATGGAGTAATCTTCATTACTTTCCCTACTCATCCAAGTGGCTTGTTTAGTTTAAGTGTGAGAAACATACAACCCACATTTATATCTACTTGGTTATAAATTAACGCTGTAACATCTTGAGCATTACGAAACGAACGCAGCTGAAGTTGACTAACTACTACTAGATATAATGTGAACTGGACAAATTAAATCACTAACAGACACAAACCAATATGTATGCCCAGGACTTTTTTGTGCCAGAATATGCCGATATGCCCCTGAGAGTAGCTGTATAGGGTTGTCTATAGGTCAGGAAGTTAAGGAAAATCACGCAAATGAGACAAAGAAGACAAAAAAAGTGATGAGGTTTTATCTGGTCCCTTTTCCACTGCAAAGGTTTACTTACATAGTTTCATAGTTAGTGAGGTTGAAAAAAGACATCAGTCCATCCAGTTCAACCTATGATGTGTGTGTGTGTGTGTGTGTGTGTGTTTGCTTTTACTATTCATTTTGCCTGGGGAATGATGAATAAGGTGATATATTTACCTTATTCCTCACTACTGCAGATTTCTTGCTCTTCATGCAACTAGTCCCCCCAAAGTCTCTATCCTTCACTGACTGACTGGTCATAGTTCACTGACATCATCACGCACGAGGGACCAGCAGTCCTGCATTGCATGGGAAGAAGCTGAGGACCTGGCCACATTCCACAGTGATAGACAGTGGAGGAGGAGAGATTTACAGTGGGTACGGAAAGTATTCAGACCCCCTTAAATTTTTCACTCTTTGTTATATTGCAGCCATTTGCTAAAATCATTTAAGTTCATTCTTCTTCCTCATGAATGTACACATAGCACCCCATACTGACAGAAAAACACAGAATTGTTGACATTGTTGCAGATTTATTAAAAAAGAAAAACTGAAATATCACATGGTCCTAAGTATTCAGACCCTTTGCTGTGACACTCATATATTTAACTCAGGTGCTTTCCATTTCTTCTGATCATCCTTGAGATGGTTCTACACCTTCATTTGAGTCCAGCTGTGTTTGATTATACTGATTGGACTTGATTAGGAAAGGCACGCATCTGTCTATATAAGACCTTCCAGATCACAATGCATGTCAGAGCAAATGAGAATCATGAGGTCAAAGGAACTGCCTGAAGAGCTCAGAGACAGAATTGTGGCAAGGCACAGATCTGGCCGAGGTTACAAAAAGATTTCTTCTGCACTTAAGGTTCCTAAGAGCACAGTGGCCTCCATAATCCTCAAATGGAAGATGTTTGGGACGACCAGAACCCTTCCTAGAGCTGGCCGTCCGGCCAAACTGAGCTATCGGGGGAGAAGAGCCTTGGTGAGAGAGGTAAAGAAGAACCCAAAGATCACTGTGGCTGAGCTCCAGAGATGCAGTCAGGAGATGGGAGAAAGTTGTAGAAAGTCAACCATCACTGCAGCCCTCCACCAGTCGGGGCTTTATGGCAGAGTGGCCCGACGGAAGCCTCTCCTCAGTGTAAGACACGCATGGAGTTTGCTGGAGTTTGCTAAAAAACACCTGAAGGACTCCAAGATGGTGAGAAATAAGATTCTCTAGTCTGATGAGACCAAAATAGAACTTTTTGGCCTTAATTCTAAGCGGTATGTGTGGAGAAAACCAGGCACTGCTCATCACCTGTCCAATACAGTCCCAACATTGAAGCATGGTGGTGGCAGCATCATGCTGTGGGGGTGTTCTTCAGCTGCAGGGACAGGACGACTGGTTGCAATCGAGGGAAAGATGAATGCGGCCAAGTACAGGGATATCCTGGACAAAAACCTTCTCCAGAGTGCTCTGGACCTCAGACTGGGCCGAAGGTTTACCTTCCAACAAGACAATGACCCTAAGCACACAGCTAAAATAACGAAGGAGTGGCTTCACAACAACTCCGTGACTGTTCTTGAATGGCCCAGCTAGAGCCCTGACTTAAACCCAATTGAGCATCTCTGGAGAGACCTAAAAATGGCTGTCCACCAACGTTTACCATCCAACCTGACAGAACTGGAGAGGATCTGCAAGGAGGAATGGCAGAGGATCCCCAAATCCAGGTGTGAAAGACTTGTTGCATCTTTCCCAAAAAGACTCCTGGCTGTATTAGATCAAAAGGGGGCTTCTACTAAATACTGAGCAAAGGGTCTGAATACTTAGGACCATGTGATATTTCAGTTTTTCTTTTTTAATAAATCTGCAACAATGTCAACAATTCTGTGTTTTTCTGTCAGTATGGGGTGCTATGTGTACATTCATGAGGAAGAAGAATGAACCTAAATGATTTTAGCAAATGGCTGCAATATAACAAAGAGTGAAAAATTTAAGGGGGTCTGAATACTTTCCGTACCCACTGTAGGTTTTGTATGTTTTAGGCTAAAAGTAAAAGATCTCAGAACAACCAAAAAGCTCCTTCACGATTTCTCTTTTCATTTAGTTTTCCAATAACATTTTCAGTAAGGTGTAAAAGAATGAAATGGAAATTCTGACTGGTTGCTATGGGTAAAACAATTCACATTTTAGACACATTGATAAATGAGGATCAATGCAGCAAGATTTATGACTATACCGGAAAAGAAAGATTGATAAATATCCACACTTTATCCAAGCTGTTTTCTTGATCTGAAAACAATTTTGCTCTAACGCCAATAAATCACCACCTGGAGAAATCGATGGTGTGTCCCTGGGAATGTCGCTTTAACTCCCTTCACTTTTTATTGGCATATTTCCAGCACATTTCCTCTCCGGTGATTCCGTGTTAAAACATTTTGAAAATGACTAAATCCTCAAATTGGTTCGTGCATGAAAGCATGAAATTATTCATGAAGAAAACCGCGTTTTAATTGTGTATTAATTGTGCTGCCACTTAGCAGACAAACTGTAGAAATTCCAATATACAAATAATTATGTTATAGCAGCCATGACATGACACGGGTCCAGCCTAGGAGAAAGATCGCTCCACATATCCAATGCACATTGCAATGTGGTGGCCTACACATTTTTGGATGGAGCTTGTAAGTATTAAAATAACTATCAGGTTTTTATTGCTAAATTAGAAGAAATGCCTAGCACTCCAGAGATGACAGATCTCAAACCTTTACTGAGACCAAAGCTAAAATAACAACGTAGCTTATGCAGCAAAAAAAATGTACAACCACCTTTTCATAAGTATCTATGTTGTTATCTCAACTGAGATCTCAGTACAGATTTATGATCTGTCATCTCTGGAATACTGTCTATTTTTCCTTTGAAACGTGAAGGAGCAGGATGGATTTGGATTCAAGTTTTTAGTGCTTTCCGTGTCCCTGATGGGGAGATTCAGCCTCCATGTTTGTCCTGGTAAAGGGAATTCTATCAATAGTAAAGGTAAATCTTCTCCTGTGGACACCTGCTGACAGCTGTCTAATAAGAGCGTTTCCCTCACTTTGCAGAGATTTCCTTTTACTTCCTGTTGTGTGTCCAAGTAATTGGAAATGTTCCCAACACGGCAACGAACCAAAAAAAAAAAAAAAGGGACAGGAGTTTTAAGCTATTATAATATTTAAAAAAACCTGTTGGGGTACAGGAATGGACATTGCGTAAAGTAATTGTAAAGTCTTTTTTTTTTTAAATAGCAAACATGTCATATCCTCCTCTGTGCAGTGGTTTTGCACAGGGCAGCCCGGATCCTCCTCTTCTCGGGTCCCTGGCTGGGGCTCCCGGCCCCTCCCTCCTGTCACGTGCCCCCCACAGCAAGCAGCTTGCTATGGGGGCACCCGAGCTGAGCTGCAGCTCCGTGTGTCCATTCAGACACGGAGCTGCTGTTCGGCCCCACCCCCTCTATCTCCTCATTGGCTGACTTTGATTGTCAGCAGCAAAGCCAATGGCGCTGCTGCTGTGTCTTAGCCAATCAAGAGGGAGAGTCCCAAATGGCTGAGGGACTTGTGAACATCGCTGGATAGAGATGGGGCTCAGGTAAGTATTAGGGGTGCTGGGGCGGCTGCTACACACAGAAGGCTTTTTATCTTAATGTATAAAATGCATAAGGATAAAAAAAACTTCTGCCTTTACAACTCATTTAAGTTATTGCCACATATGACTTGTCCTCAAAAATTGACTAGCACTATGATATATTACCATGAGAACCCCAAATTCCCTAATCCTGCACAGGAAACAACCAAACACAGCATGCACACACTAAGACCTCATGCACACTGGATGTTCAGGCCTGGTGCATGAGACTCCAAAGTTTAGGTGCAGGTGCAAGGCACAGGCCAGTCTAGCCTATGAAGAACTCTATGAGAGGATATAAGCTACTGCGGCTTGACGGTGTTCCAAGTAATACTAATGTTTATGGCAGCATGCACCAAGGGACAAATGCCTGAAATGCAAGCAGCCTGCATTATGAGCAGTCATCCTTGGGTGCAAACTGCCATAAATATTCGTATCACTTTGTGCACAGTCCAGCTGCACAAGGTTTCAGTTTCTCTCAGAGCTTTACAGGCAGCTGGCAACAGTGGTGGACATTGCCCTTCACACACACCATAACGTCACAGTTTCACGCACAACCTCCCAATGTGCATGAGGCCTAACATCTAAGTTGCATCCACCACCCACTAATTATAAACCTGTGAGAAACGTTGCTCCTCATACCTCCAGTCAGTACTCTCTCTTCTCAAGCAGACTGGTACATGGGCTTTCACTTACCCCACATACTGCTCTTTGCAGCAGTTACAATTTACCTAAACCAGACCATAGTTATTGTAAATACTCACAATCCTTAGAGCATCCTTTTCCAACCAGGGTGCCCGGGCACCCTGAGATGCCTTGGCAAAATGCCTAAAAATTATTCAAAAACTGTATACAAGCCATCAGATGGATGAAGCCTGCCTTTTAGTTAAACAAAGCCATGGGTTTTTATTATGCATCATTATGACTTTCTAGACACTGGCATCCTAACAAGCAATGATATTATCAGATACTGAGGATGTCTGTTGCCTCCACGGCATCCTTGTTTGACCCTCCTGTGCCCCTCTCCCTCAGCACTGGGGTTACATTAACTGACTGATAGAGAGAAATTGAGGGAGAACAGAAACATTGGAATACCAGTCAGTACCAATATGAAAAAGTACAATTGATTTGGAAGAATAAATCATCTCTAACGTTGGGTATCCTAGGTGTGGATGCTGCTGCATCATGTAAAGCTATCAGAATAGTTTTGTACATTTAAGCCCCGTTTCCACTGCCGCGGCTACGAAGTCGTGCTACTTTAGCGCGACTTCGTAGCTAAAGTTGCTTGCGGCATTCAGTGCGACTTGTCCCTCATTATAGAGGGAAGTCGCACTGAAGTCGGCTCAAAAGTAGTGCACAAACTACTTTTGAAGTCGCCGCAACTGAAGTCGCGGCAGTGAAAACGGGCCAGATTGAAACAAATGGCTTTTGACTTGCTGTGCGACTTGACATGTGTCAAGTCGCACTAGTGGAAACCGGCACTTAAGAATGGGGTGCCTTGAAATTTTCTATCATGTTAAAGAGTGCCTTGAGATTTTCTATCATTTTAAAGGGTCCCTTGACTGAAAAAAGGTTGAGAAACACTGCTTTAGAGCAATCAAAAACAACGTAAGTGAGTAGTGCTCAGAAAGTTACACACACACATAGGCAAACAGTATTAAAAATGAAAGGGATCAACAAGCTTACAAAACAAGTGTTTCTTCTGTTCCTAGGGTTTGATAGAATACACAGACTATATCCCACCTAGATGGGACCCATCCGATATGACCCAGATTCGATTGCAGATCTCAACTTTGTACTTTAGAGATCAAAACAAGTTGCCATCCTCCCAGCCTATCCAATTGGAAGGAAGTGGCTGGCTGCTGGATCCTACCTAATCAACACAGGTAGGATTTTGGTAATCAATATCTTCCAACACTCATAACTGTGTTGAGTTATTATTTATGGGTCCAAAAATAAGAGTAATGGTTTTATGTGTTGTTTGCCTATGAGTAGAGACCAAACATGGATGCTTTACGTCTTACAGAACCAATACCAACACAAAAAGCCCCAATTTATTAATAACTCTCTTATATTCTACAGTAAAACTGACACATTTCGAGTTTAACATCTCATCTCTGCGTAACCAGGCTCTTGCAGAAAGTTTTATATATGTGCACTGCACAGTATGGGAGTTAAGGATTATTAAACCTTGAAGGACAATTGTCTCAGAGACTAGGTGGAAACATTACACCTAGACTGTGCAATTTGGGATGTAGACGCGGGACCGGTGTCTTATGAGAAAACACACGGAATCCACACTATCCCTGCTGTGATGGCATACAAAATAAACATTTGGCCTACCTTCGGAACTGTACCGTTAAAATGCTAGTCTAGTAAAAGTAAAGTCTAGTAGTAAAGTCTAGTAAAAAATGTAAAAGTCTAGTAGGAATTCTGTCCTGACTGGACCATGACAGACGTAAACTTTGATTTTCAAAATGTTTATGAAAATATGATTCAAATCTATTCAATCGTGACTGGATCATGACACTTCAGATATATTTTATTCACCTCCCCAGCAATAGTATACTATCATCATGCTGCTTGAAAGCATGGCTTACACTCACCAGAACATGTGAAATGTCCATTACATTATGGGAACGCAGCTTTCTTCGGGTCCAGATCTCCTATGCAAATGCCAAGACAGAAAAGAGCCACACACAGGTCCCAGAGTTATTAACTCTTCTACATGTGTCTGACTGCTATAGTCTCTCTCCAATCAACCCCATGTTCTGTTTTGAATACAGTAGGGAACAGGTAGAACCTATGTTAGGTTTCATTTACTTTTTATCCATGTGACAATGGGACAAAAAATAAAGATAATCCAATTCCCCAAGAAGGCCCAGACAGCAATAATATATATATTTTATATATATATATATATATATATATATATATATATATATATATATATTATGGAATGCATACCCTAGCATGAGACCAGTAGTAGTTCTACAAAGCAGCAAAGGATAAATATTATGTATATATACAATATATATCAGTTGCCGCTGTCTTAAATACAAATACGAAATCTTGAACAACTTTAGAATGAAATTCCAATGTACTGAAATTTTTCGTACAAATTTTCCTAAGAATTTCTGTATGAATTTTAATTCAAAATTCCTCTACTGTATACCCAGCTTTACTAAAAGGTCCAATTTAAAGCTTATATGAGTTTTTAGTGATTGGGTTCACATACTTTAATATCCATTATTGGGGAACCATGATACAGCATTTTAGGTATGATAACTACCCTGCACTAACCCCACCCCTGAAATCCCAGTTTAATCCCTGATAATGTGCATCCAATTATCGTCTGCAAACCTATCACTGTGACTCTTACATACTGTAATAAAATGTTATCCCTTTCCTTTCTCTCAATCCCCTTCCCTAAAGTCTGCCTTTTCATCCAAAATATAATCAGCAGAGGATGTGTTTATCTGTTGCAGCTGATAACAAGAGAACCATCACTAGTAGGGTAATAATAGAAAAAGAGGAGCATATTGTACAGTGCCCAGAATGTAAATGGATAATGAATGCTGCACTTATCATTGGGCACAGCTGCAGGCCTGCCTGACAGATAAAGGTACAGAGCTGGCTCATCATTCCTTTTTCTTTAGGAAGCATACGGCAGAAGAGAAAATTCAAGTTAAAGGGAAACTCCAGGTTGCCTTCAAACAATACACAACTGTCACTGTCACTTATTTCTGTAAACATATAAAAAATACTTGAAAAGCAAGAGCCCATTTGTTATTTGTAACCCTGAAGCCATCCACCCCCATCCGGAACAAAAAACAGGCTACTCTTCTTAAAGTGATCTCGTCGAGGAGAGGGGTGTCAACAAAATGACACAGGCACTACCCTAAAAAGAAAGCAGCTTTATACACACCTGTCCATCAGCCTATTTACTAAAACGTTACTGTATAGTAGAGCTTCCGGAAACCAATCAAATTCCACACTTCTGGGTATGTAAAAAGTGTGCACAGTAGCCAATCAGCTTCTTTAGCTTGTTGAATTAAGCTTTGGCAATAAAACCTGAAAGCTGATTGGTTTCCATGCAGAGTTGCACCAGATTTTGTACTCTCCAGTGTTTAGTAATAAATCCCCACTATCCCCTGCTGGCCACTGTGGTTCATCCTGTTGACTTCTAAGTCAATACAGTGTCACACATTGGCAAGGGGTAAGAAGGAGGAACCACACAGGCCAATGGGGTGACTCACTAATCGACCAGCCAGAGGAGTCAAATTGAATCAACGCTGGGAGCTCTGTTACAGAGTGAGTCTTCACAAAAAATGGACAACCAGACTGGTATTTATAAAGTTGCTTTCTTTTTAGGGTAGTGCTATGTAAATCTATTGATCCCTCTTCCTTCTTGGAAAAAAAAAGAAAAACCTGTTGATCTCCTAACAGGATTGCTTTGAGGGTCCAATCCTATAATGGTCACTAACTGCAATGAGAAGCAAATGTGTAGTAAAATCCACAATGTGAGAAGTCAGTAGAGAATGCCAGTGGGCAGCAGTACCTAGGGCCCATGGGAGGACCTAGTAGTGACACCAGAATGAAGATGACCACCCTGGATTTTTCGACAGATTTCCTTTAAGCTACCTGCCCACCAAAATCGAGTGAAAAAACACACACACAGTGAGTAGCTGATCATTATATTGTATATACAGTATGTCTCTTGCTGTTCAATCGTTTCCTATGGCTCTAACAGGTAGAATATTTAAATATTTAATGTGTGGCCATTTCTTCCACTTATGGATTCATAGCTCCACCAATCTCAACCAAGAGTTAAGAAAATGCTCTTCTCCAACTGTAGCCTATCACAAGCTGTGTTGTCATTTAGTATAATATGGTTCAAGGGCCAGGCACTGATACAGTCAAAAAGAAAATGACTGCACTCAGGAACTAAATGAAAATATCGAAGTATTTAATTCCTCACCAAGGTTAAATACAGACAGTACATCACAGGGACATGCGACAGGTTGACACATTTCACGATACTGGAGATAGCTTACTGGTGTGGTTATGAGTAAGCGATCTCCAGTATCCTGAAACGCGTCAACCTGTTGCATGTCCCTGTGATGTACTGTCTGTATTTAACCTTGGTGAGGAATTAAATACTTCGATATTTTCATTTAGTTCGTGAGTGCGGTCATTTTCTTTTTGACTGTGAAGTATCTGGATGGTGGATCCGACTCGCACCGGAACGCTTTGCCTCACCTGAGTGGCCTCTTTTGTCAGTACCAGGCACTGATACAACCTCCTTTAGGTTTTTATTGTTGTCTACATTAATTACTGACATACGTTCTAACTATTCTTCAATCAAAAAAAATGCTTTGGTTAGAGTTAAATTTTATTTAACTTCTGACATGTTTAGAAGGCTCGGTTGGCTAGATTGCCTTGCAATAATACCTCTTATGACTTCCATCTCACACACTTCGATTTTGCAATGATATGCTTAATTTATATGGTACAAGTAACCTTTCGTCAAAGTGACACAATAATTTGAAACGGCCAATACACCACTGGGAAAACTTGCCACTAGAGTTATGAAAAGCCAGTAGATGATTCAACTTACTAATGCCCATCTCAAACAGAAATATCAGTTTGGATGGAGTTAGCATTTCTCTCCCAAGCAATTTTAGCAGCTTGTTCTCTGCGTTGATTTGCACGTTAAAATATTTCACGCTCATTATCATCTATGTGAAGTTTAATCATTTTTTTTTAAGTCATGGCTGTCGTCTGTTATTACATTTTAATGAATATCTTTATGACTTAATGTATTATTAAAGAAAAAAATAAATGTAGTTACAAAAAGTGAAACATTTTTTTTGTACCAAAGCCAAACTACAGCCCTAAGATGAAACGACAGCCTGGTCTCCAGGATAACAAGAGGTATGGGCCAAGGCAAGATTTAACAATGGGAGTGTAGCGAAATGCATTGAGGGTGCACTTCCATCTACATCAGTACACCCCATGCCCTTTTCTTGGTAACCTTGTGCTTTGGAGGGCAGAAGAGTGATTTGCAAACACACCCACTACAGGTTCCTTACAGTTTCTCCATTACAGAAAACCTGTGCTAAAGAGTTTCTTACTCCCACCAACCAGATTCAAACCTGTTTTGGATGTCTGAGGATAATGTTGCTCAACAAATTTAGCATATAGGACCAATATGTCCCTATGTCCATTTAAATTACCATTATAGTAAAATAAATTATATATTTTTTTCAAATAATATGAATGTATAGTTTTTACATTATTGATATTACATTTTAAGTCAAACAATTTCCATTTTTGTAAGGTGGATCGCAAGTTTTAAAAAATGGCATTACATCTTATTGTCTCTTCTTCAATATTATCTTCTTCACCTGTATTAAAATAGAAATGGTCCTCTACAAAGTTGTTACTATGTCCCTATAAATAGCTTTCTCTAGGGTTCATTGACTCTCTAGTTTAAATTCCTGGATTTAAACTTCCCCTAAAATCTCCAGAGGGAGCTAACAAAAGACATAGTAAACCACCTTCCAAAAAATAAAGGCTTGAATTCCAAAAAACAAGAAATACGCCATCACTCAACATGTTTTGCCAATTCCTTTTGGCTTTATCAGGAATGTAATTAAAGGAATAGTGCTCAAAATTGCAAAGTGCCCCATAACAGACATTAACCACTTTACCACCGGAGGATTTTGCTGTCTTCCGTCCAGGCCACTTTTTGCGATTCGGCGCTGTGCGACTTTAACTGACAATTGCGCGGTCATGGTTTGCGCAAAAGTTATTGCGTTTACTAACAAAGGGAAAGATTTCTGTCATTTTTGTTGTTTTTTTTTTAACGCGTAATGGCGGCGATCTGCGATTTTTTTTGCGGGACTGCGACATTGCGGCGGACAGATCGGACCCTTGACTGACATTTTTGACACTTTTGGGGGTACCAGTGACATTACTGCAGTAATCGGTGCTATATATATGCACTGTTACTTAGGGATGCACCGAAATGAAATTCTTGGCCGAAGCCGAATAATAATGAAATGCTTGGCCGAAGGCCGAATACCGAACGCGGTGTTTCGCATTTTTTCCATTTATTTTGCCAATTTTTAGGGGGCACGCTGATGGGCACATTTTATGTTAGGGGGCACGCTGATGGGCAAAACAAAACATTTAAATCAGCGTTGCTCTTAACATAAAATATGCCCATTAGCGTGCCCCTTAAAATAAAATATGCCCATCAGAGTGCCCCTTAACATAAAATATGCTCATCAGAGTGCCCCTTAACATAAAATATGCTCATCAGCATGTCCCTTAGCATAAAATAAGGGGCACGCTGATGGCCACATTTTATGTCAAGGGAGCACTCTGTTGGGCACATTTTTTTTCTTTTTTTTTTTTTTAAGGGGCACTTTATAGGGCACTCTAATGTAATGAGCATGGCAAGCGGCAACAACATATGGCAGTCTGCACACTAATGCTTGTGCAGCTGCCAGCTACCGTATTCTCCCCCAAATGTGCTCAGCTCCACATTCACATACCTGAACTGCAGCCAGAGCCAAAAGCCGCGAACAGGGGGGCGGAGCCGCAGTCAGGAGCAGGGGGCGGGACGCGCGCGTGACGTCACACCCCCTACTCGCGGCCGGACAGAACACCGGCGGCGTGTGAGAAGGGAGCCGTGAGCCGCAATGAGGAAGGTGAGCGGTCAGGGCGGAAGCTGACATTGTTCGGCTCAAAATTATTCGGCCTTTTGACTTATTCGGCCGAATGCCGAAAGTGCTATTTTCTCTATTTTCGGCCGAATAATGTTCGGCCGCCGAATATTTGGTGCATCCCTACTGTTACTGTAAAAATGACACTGGCAGGGAAGGGGTTAATTTTATTGGAGAGGGAGGGGTTAATGTATGCCTGGTGCTTACTGACGTGTGGGGGGGGGAGGTGACAGAGTGACACAAGGACAGATCCAGGGTTCAGCTATGTTGAGCCCTGCAATCTGACCCTGCCTGTCACTTCAGAGATCCGCCCGCTGTGTTTACACACAGCGGGCGGATCTCCACACTTGATCCCCGACGATCGGGTAAGAGCAGCGGCAATCGCCGCTGCTCCTCCCCTGGCCCGACTCCCGCTGTGACTGAAAACAGCGGGAGCGAGCCTCCGGCGGCGCGCGTGCGCCGCCCACAAGGGGCGGAGTCCAGCGACGTAGGTCTACGTCGCTGGACGGGAACGAGCCACTTTGCTGCAGTAGCAGCAAAGTGAGCGGGGGTAAAGTGGTTAAATAACCCCCTCAAAACAGCATTATAATTGTGGAGCAGGCTTTGTTCTGAGTAGAATGTTGTAAGGATGAGAGCACCACAAAGAAGTGATAAGTCCAGTAGGTATTTTCTTTATCGAGACATGTAAAATAGTAAATCAACGCATTTCAAGGGGCTCAAGACTCCCGCTTTATAAGGGTTTGTATGTTGGCAGTGAGTTTGAATTAGGACTGGACAGCTGCTGTAGAATAAAAATGCAGGGTGGGTCAAACTGTACCCACTCTGCATGCATGGGGCAGAGGCATGACAGAAAACAGTGTAAAATATTCAGTTAAAATATTAATAAGTCATTGGTTAACTTAAACAAAGTTGATTGGTCCTTTAAAGGAATTGTACAATTGGTCAGTTAAAATAAAAAATTTAGTGGTCAATTGATTTACTTACTGTCCATTGGTCATAATTGAGTAAAATAACGACCTAGAGTCTTAAGGAATTCCCTATAAAAAGAAGAACATTACATTAGCCTAACAGTCAGCGGGAGAGAAGCGGGAAAATTCGTCCCTCCCTCCCACCCTTAATGCTGTCACGGCTCTATTTTGTGTTAATGGGGGATATTATATGTTAAGTGAGTTAATGGGTAGCTCGAGTTTTTTGGCTGAGCTACATGTGGTAATTGTTATTGGTTGTAAATTGGTTTTTAGTTCGAGCTTTTTGGCTGGACTAATAAGAATAAAGAACGTGTTATATCCCACATGTTATGTATTGGTTTAATAAATGGCCGCGGCCAATCACACCATATTTAATAGTGTCAGAGTTATTATTTGCATTAAGTAGTAAATGTTTAAATTTTGGATTGCTGTTCTGCCTTCTGCACCATAAAGTGAATCACACCAGGATTCATGTCACCAAACTCAGCCTGGATGTCTGAGTACGACTGGTGATACAGAGGAGAGAAGCAGAGAAAGAGGAAGCAACATAGTACATGCTGCAACCCGCAGACTAACACACAACACACACCTGAAGTGCTCTCTGTAATCCATGCATATGCTTTAGGGCAGGGATTCCCAACCTACGGCCCTGCAGCTGTTGCAGAACTACACATCCCATGAGGCATTGTAAAACTCCGACATTCACATACATGACTAGGCATGATGGGAATTGTAGTTCCTGAACAACTGTAGGGCCGTAGTTTGGGAATCCCTGCTTTAGGGGTTACTGCCATTGAAAATAAAGTGATAGGAAATCCAAAATGTTATAATTATCACCATAACAGTAATAGAGAAAACATTTTCCAATGAGGGCACCTGTTTTCCAGTGGCAGCTGCCTCCTTAGGAATTTGGGAAGATTTCCTCCTAATTCACGTTGTGTCTCAAGGATAGGAAGCAAAGGGAAATCTTCTCAATGGGACAAAGACCGCAAAAAAAGGGATATGCTATCCCTTCTATATTCTATTCAAAATTAAAAATAAAAAAAAACAATGAGAAAATCTTCTGGTTTTATATATTCATTGCTACTCTGGCTCTAGCATGCTTGCTGTGTTGGCTTGACAAACATTAGCGGCTCAATGGCTGCTTCCACCAGTTGCCAGGAATTGATCTTTAATTCTTTACATATCCCAAGCGACTGTCAGTCAATTTTTAATTCAGCTCCAATTAAAAGGAAAAAAAGCTTATGAAGAACTGGGATTCTATCCTCTGCCTTTGCACTTTTCTCTCTCTTTAAATGCCATCTGCTGCTGAAGCAACTAGTAATTTACAAGACGGTTTGTATGTTTTCATGTACTGGATACTAAGGGATCCCGGGCTCTTCAGTGCTAGGAAAACACCTGTTATATATAGAACTCCAGGGAACTCTGGAACAGTCTGATCTTCCTCCAAGTGTCCTTCCTGGATGAGAAGACGGAACAACCGCTTTGTGCTTATTAACGCCTTTGTAATGGCAGCATTGAAGGAACATAATGGCAAACCTGTACTCTCTCATCAACTCATATTCATATCAAAATAAATATTTGTCCTGTAAGTGAAACAAAACAGGTAATAACCAAAGCCGACGCCACTTTGTACTTCTAGGAGAGCACGTTTAAAGCTGATTTCCAGAAATTAAAAATCTTTACCCCATCAGTGGGTCCTCCTTGGGGAGGGAAAATTCCATTGATCAGTATTACTGGTATCATGGTCTCTGTCTGCTCATCCTCCTCCATTATCCACAGGTACAAACATTCACATCTAGACTATAGGAGTGCACATGTTTATGGAAATATCTTTCAACGCTTGCATTGTGCCCACAAATCTGACAGCTTTCTGATGTATGCAACTAACTTTAGGAATATCTAAATCCAAAAGTATTCCTTTTAGTTTTAGGTGGAGTAGGGAATAGTTAGACATTGCCTAAAGATGGGGTGTAAGGTATTTTTTACATGTTGTTTATATATTTTTTTTTTAAATCAGAGAGTGGAGGGGGCTTATTTGCTAATTACTTACATATTCTGCTTAAGCCCCGGTTCACATCGGAGCGGCTTTGAAGTCACAGGACTTTGAAGCTGGACCCCAGCGTGACTTCTGCATGAACTTGCATGTGACTTCTTTAACAGAAGTCAATGCAAGTTGTACCAAAGTCCGATCAAAAGTAGAGCAGGAACCTTTTTCTAAGTTGGAGCGACTCAAGTCGCACTGATTAGAAGGGTTCCATTGAGCTAAATGGGGTCCGACTTCTGATGCAACAAATGCTCCAAAAGTCAGAGCGTTTGTAGCATTAGTGTGAATTGGCCTATTTTTGTAGAATAAAATAGAAATCCTCCCTTGCAGTGGGGCTGCCCCTGCACTGCAAGCGTTAAATGCATGTTTATATGCAGGTCCAGAAAAGCAGTTTTACATACCTGATCCCTCAACCCCTCCTGGACAGCAGGTGCTCCTTCTTCCCCCCTACCTTCCTGCTTGTGGACTGTCCTTTGGATCCTGCATTGTATCTGATGACATCATAGGGCATGCAACCTATGAAGCATAGGAGAGAAGAGGCTGTGGGGGCACAGGATACAAACAAGCATTTAGGCTTTGCAGTGTGGGATCCCCTTTGCAAAGAAACATTTTTTGTTTTTCCCAGAGTTCAGCTTTAATGCTTCGTACTACTTCACTGGCTGTGCTTCAATGTGTATGCCATCATGGGCACAGCAATATGTGTACTAGTGGCACTCCCCATTGCTGATCAGTTCAGCAACGCTGCTGTTATGAATGGATCAGGGAGAGGCAGCACTCTCCATGGTTGCAGATGTCACAGCAAATTGTATGCTGATGACATTTTAGGTCACTGATATATGCATAACTCAATCATCTAAAGTTTCCATATGTTGCAATTATAGATGTAAAATTATGCTCTAATTTGTTACAAACGTATTAGTGACATCCAGTGACTCCATAATCGCAGGTGCTGCATCTGTGCAACCACAGCATAAATGGATGCAATGTGGATCACATGTACGTATTACTTTTTCCCTCGGGGACTATAGTAGCTGAGAGGTCTGCTATAGCAGTAAACTAGCCATTGAGCCAGATTGTGGTCAATACCAGATAAAAAAACAAAACAAAACACAAAGCAGCCAATATACTTGTGTGTAACATCCTTTAAGCCAATAAGCCATGCCAGGCTGTAATAATCAACACAGATAGCAATGTACACAGAATCTTATGGAGCACAATAATAGAGGAGCCACTGTCTTGCTGTGACAGCGTTGTAGGATCCCCCAGGCGTTCGGATTACACAAGGTCAGAGCTAGCTAAGTGACAGCCGCTGAAATGTAACCCATTTCACTCCCTCAATAAACAATGCCAGCACTCCAATATTTCTTTATACAAACACAGCACACTTCAGCCAGCTCAAAGCGTGATAAAGAGAAGCTGGGTAGAACCTAGGTAACACTACTACAAACACTCTGTTGTTTCCCGTGCCCAAATAATGGGATGCAGCGTGGAATAAATGAATCTTATTTGCATAGTAACAAAACGGCTAAAATGTATTAATAGACCTGGCACAAAACTGAGCTCTACTTGACTCCTCAGATTGGGCTGCTTCTGACAACTTCGGTTAAAGCAAAGACACTAAAGAACACCTGCCATATTGGCAAAAAGTTCAGTAATCCCTAGCTGCTAGTGATGAGCGGACCAAGCAAGTTTGGTTTGCTGGACCGTCGGTGAACACACAAAATAACTGGCAATTTCCGAACACTTAATGCTACAGTAGCAGAATTTTATAATTTTTATTTTCCTGGCCTTTTTCTGTTTAAAAAAGTATTCTTCAAACATAGCTGGATCGAAGCCCTCAGAGCCCCGTCACCCGGACATTATTACGGCAGAGCCTGTTCTCAGCATCCTCCGACCGGCCCATCAGGGTCTTGACCATGCGCTGCAATTCCATCAGGGACTGAGTAGTGACAACTGCATTATCCTCCACCACGGAGATCCTTGACTCCACCATAGACAAGCGGCCCCAGATTTTATCCAGATCTTGTCGGATTAAACTGTCCTCTATTGCCAGGGTGTCTATCTGACCCATGAGCGTGGTCCTGCTAGCCTCTAAGGCAGCCAGAATTGCTGCTGTGGATTCAGTGGCTTACGGAGGAGCCGAAGCCTGTTCTGTCTCCAGTGTCTGATCCATGAATTGAATCTGTCAGAGATCAGTCTGCAGAGTGATGGATGCTGCAAGCCACAAGGAAGGAGGCAAGAGGGCCGCCACACGTGTGCCCTGCTTTGTTAATTCTGGAGAACCATTCCGCCGGAGTTGGAACATGCGTGGATCTCCAATGTATGGGAATGCACATCCTGGCAGCGTTAACCATATGCATAGCTAAAGATTTGAGGTAGTGGCGTTTGGGCAGGGAAGTATGGTGAAGCAGGTATTGGGCAGGCGTAAAGTCCAAAGTGTAGGAGGTGACTCGGCAAATTATCTCATGGACCATTTTCCAGAAAGGCTGGAGGAGGCAACAGCCCCACCATATGTGCAGTAGAGACCCGTCTCCTTGGTTGCACCGCCAACAAAGTTTAGAGCAGCTGGGATAAAACCTGTGGAGGAGGGTAGGGGTTCTATACCATCTGCTCCGCAATTTGTATGCGTTTTCTTGGACAGAAGTGTTAATAAGGGAGCTCTTGTGGATGCACTCATTGACGGTTTCCCATTCATCATCAGTGAGGGAAATCTGTAGGTCGGATTCCCAGGCCTTGCGGGCCATATCCTCGGGGTGCTATGAGTCCGCCAAGAGGATTGCGTATATATACGAGATAGTATGAGATTGTAGAGGTCGTCTGGTGCATAAGGCCTCAAAGGGGGAAAGTTCTCTAGACCATTGGCCTGACATAGGTGAGGAGGTAAGGAAGTGTTGTATCTGTCTATAGGACCAGGATGGGAAAGAGCGCGTGAGAGATCTGGCCGCTAGTTGCGGCAAGGAGAGTAGCCTCCCCCTCTGTAGAAAGGAGCGTACTTCTAGATTTTCAGTCGGAAATTCTTCCCGTAGGAAAGAGTTAGACAAACCTGGAGCAAAGGCAGGATTGTTGCGGACAGGAGTCAGGGGTCCATGTAGTGAAGATAGAGTGGCTTTCCGGCAGGCCACACGGAAACAGGTCAAGGTGTTAGACATATGTGCTTCCAGCATCACCCACGCCTTAGAGTCAGAATGCAGCCAAGTAGTAGCCGTATAAATCTGGTAGTCCGGTCCCCCCTTTAAGCTTTGGGAGAGTGAGTTTTGAAAACCCCAGGCGGGGTTGGGACTGCTTCCAGACGAAGCCTGAGCAGGCCTTCTTATATTCAGAGAAAAAGGAGCTCGGTAGGGAGATCGGGATTGTTTGCAGGAGGTACAATACCCTCGGTAGCACGTTCATTTTCATGAGCGCGATGCGGCCGAACCAGGACAAGGAGAGTGCCATTCACTTCCGCAGGTCAGCTTGAATGGCAGTCAGGAGTGGCTTGAAGTTAAGGTCGAACAGTCTATGTAAATGTCTGGGAATTTGGATACCTAGGTAGGTGAGGGCTTTAGGCTTCCAGTTAAAAGGAAAGTTTGTTTTACAGGCTGCCTGGACCTCGGGAGATAGTGTGATGTTGAGTGCATGGGACTTCATATAGTTAATCTTTAAATTGGATAACAAATTAAAGCGTTCAAGGTCACTCAGCGGGTTTGGCAGGGTAATGTGTGGGTGGGATAGGAACAATAGAAGGTCGTCGGCGAAGGCTGCCACCTTATATTCTCTCCCATGTATGGTGATGCCTCTAATGTTGGTATTTGATCGGAGTCTGTTAAGTAGCGGTTCGAGGTTCAGGATGTAGATAAGGGGCGAAAGGGGGCAGCCCTGTCGTGTCCCATTCCCAATGCCGAAGGCGTCCGACAGGTGGCCATTCCCCCTCACACGGGCAGAAGGATTAGAATATAGCACTAGAATGCTGGCGAGCATGCGAGGGGGCAGACCCAAAGCCCGCAATACCTCGGTCATGTAGCGCCAGTCCACCCTGTCGAACGCCTTCTCGGCATTTAGAGAAAGGAAGAAACCCTGCCTCCCCATAACAGTAAGAGCATGGTGGATGTTAAGGGCCTTAATCGTGTTGTCCCGGGCCTCTCTCCCAGGGACAAAGCCCACTTGGTCCAGGCACACCAGGGGGGGAATAAGGGGGAGGAGTGTACAGGTTGACATCGACGTTGAGCAGAGATATCGGCCAATAATTTTCGGCTCGCGTAATGTCTTTGCCCTCTTTTGGGATTACCGTAACATGGGCCTCTAGGAAGCTAGTGGGTAGGGACGGGGAAGACGGGATAGTGTTCATCACCCCAAGCAGCCTCGGCGACAGTAGGGTTTGAAAGCATTTGTAGTATTGGAGCGACAGCCCATCCGGGCCGGGGGAATTTACCTGGTTTTGAGTGCTTAATGGCCTGGGCTATTTCCTCCTAAGTGAAGGGCCTGTCCAGGTCTCTAGCTTGTGACGCAGAGACGGCCGAGGGGCTAAAACACGCTAATAAATTAATTACTTTTATCGCCATAGACAAAACAAGCATTAAACCCTTTCAGTGCAGAGGGGGCCCCACTGCAAGCATACAGTATATTTTTCAACAGCCCTTAGTTCAGCTTTGAAGTGGACCTGAACTAAAAATATAGGGAATATTTAAAAATGTTAATTATGCTTGGACGTACCCTGATAAATGTTTTTCTGGTCTGGAATTCCTTCTGAAAATTAGTAATGCACCTCCTTATATGTGAGCGTACCTAGGCACTCCTGTACATACAGGCTCAGCTGTATATCTGCAGCATAAGATCATAGGAACTGCTGTCTGGTTGCTAGAAAAAGAATCAGCTGTAGGAAGCCTACAGAAAATATAGGCAGCTATTTCTTTGACCTCTGTCTTCCTTTTTTTGGCACAGCTTCTAGGGTTCATTTCCTCTTTTGAAGAGAAGTTTGGATTTTTTTTTTTTTTTTTTTAGAAATCATACTTACCTAGGTGGATGCAGCATGGGTCTGATGCTGCAGCTGTCCCCTGCCGGCTCTAAGATTGAGTACTGAGCAAATAAGCACCACTGATCACTCAGTTCTCAGTGCTCTGTGAGCAGAGAGCTGGTGATTGTCAGTCACTGACTGGAGCGCTGGGCTGTCAAGGGGGCTGGAGCAGCTGGCTCAATCTCCCAGAGGCTCGCTGAGAGGCTGACCTAGGTGCTTGGGCCAGCTCAGCTTGGACCGGCTCTATGACGTCAGTCAACAGCGGGCTGAAGCCCGCTGTCGGCTGAAAACAGGTCACAGGAGTGCAGAACGAACAAGCTTTGGGTGCACTTCTTTAAGGCTTCATTTAGATGTGCTCTTAACCTGCTGCTCCTCTGAAAAGCAATCCACATTCAAATTGCTTTTAAGAGGCGATTGATAGGCAGTAAGGCTGCCATGTGTTGTCTATTTGTGCTGTACAAACATGCATTGCACATGATTGCAGGGCATTTGCAGCACTTATGGGTTGCGTTTGGTGGGCTTGGATCGAGATATGATGGCTAGTTTCTCCCAGAAGAGCAAAGCCATTGCAGCTTAAGCTGTCTAAACTCAACCCAAATACTTAGAAAATGAAAGATAGTTTTTTTTTTTTTTTTTTTTTTATAAATACTAAACATAGCAACGTAGGAAAGATGTATCCTCACGTCTAAAAAAAAAAAAAAAAAAATTAAACAAAATATTGAATACAACATGTAAAAACAGCAGAGGATTATCATTATACAAGAAACAGTCCTACCGTCGATTACAGATAAAATGAGATCATGACGCACTAATTATTAATGTACCGAACAAACCAGGAGACCGGCCACTGCATCAGTTATAATTACTTTTATATGACACAATGCATCAATCTGAGGACCTCCCAGCAGTTCATGTACTATAACACCACAGGGCCAAGGCACAGAGTGGCGATTATATTGTGCTCTACGACACCTTAGGGCAGGATTAGGAAGTTAGACCACAGGCAGCACTTATTACATGACGTCAAATGGCTCAAGTGAAAAGGTCTTTATTTCTAAAAGAATAAAAGTTAAAAGCTGAATGTACAGGTTATGGAAAAATTATGTTTTATTCGCAGCAAGAACACTTTGGGTTGATTTCTTAAAGGGGTAAAGGCTGTTCAACTAGCAAAGTGAATGTTAGTGAATAAGGTGAAGCTGTGTTCATTTCGATTAGCCAATCATTTGCTAGGGGAGATTTATAATACATAATTGGGTATTCAAAGGGAATGCAGTTTCATCTAATTCACTAACATTCACTTGTCTTCAGTAAATCAAACCCAGCTGGTTACATAGTTAACCAGGCAAAAAAAAAAAAAAAAAAAAGACTCCTGACCATCAATTATTGGAAGCTATATTCTGACTTTTATTATTTATTTTCTATCCGACACTCCCAGACTTAATGGATAGCATATCCCCCCCGCTGCATTCTGCGGTTCCTCCCACTGACTCCTAAGTCTTTCAGGTGTCCTGTAGTGATGTGGAGATCGGTGAGAGGTACCAAAGCATGCTGCAGGGAACACACCACTGCTATAAGGGTAAAGCTAGTCAAACATGGCCCAAAGTCGATCTTTGGATGGACCTACTGATACTAACTGGCTCAAAAACTTCAACTGAGAAATTAAAGGAGACCTGCAAAAAAAAAGTCAACAGAACAATAACTGCAGCCAATCAGATGCAGTCACTGTTTGGGCATTCTGACAGATGTGGGTGCTGGCTCTCAGTATACAATCGACAGCATGAGATTCATCCTTCCACACTGTTTAGCATGGATGGGTGAATCTATGGATTTCCTTCAGTCAGCCTGTGGCTGGAATGAGAGAAGCCTTTATGTTTATGGTCAGCTTAAATTGGACCTTCACTTCCAAAAGGGAGTTTATTCTCTTCCAACCTTCGCCACCTCCAAAATGGTTTTCTTATTTTTCAGTTTGTTTGTTTTTTTTCCCCTGGCCCCACCTCCGTAGGACCAGAAACACAGAGCAGGCAGCAGGTGGGTCTGATGGGCATCATTGAGGACTGGCTGCCTGGACGTGGAAGAGGCAACCAGCTCCCATTGATAAGGCAGACCAAGATGGCGGAGCGGAACCAGGGCTATTTCACCTGAACAGTGTATCACAGCAGAACAGCACTGGGTTCCTTGGAAAGGTGAGTATTTATTTTTTGTGAAGAAATCCCAACATAACAGGCTAGAGGGGTAATAAAAACCTGGGGTGAGGAGTAAAGTTCCTCTTTCCTTATTCCTCCAC
Organism: Pelophylax lessonae; assembly: GCF_965119305.1. NCBI lineage: Eukaryota > Metazoa > Chordata > Amphibia > Anura > Ranidae > Pelophylax > Pelophylax lessonae. Next base: position 132,256,008 of record NC_138770.1, read on the forward strand.
TCTTCAAGTTCTGCCACCTAGGGACAAGGTTGTGTTTTAAAGACCGTCAGAAGAGAAACATGGAAGCTGTAACTACTAACTTGTTTTTGAGGGTTCAAGTTCTGGAGTTGTTATCCTTACCTCTGCTTCATTACTTAGCAAGTCAGTGACATTTAACCACTTAAGCCCCGGAAGATTTTACCCCCTTCCTGACCAGGGGTTTTTTTGCGATTTTTTCCTGCGTGACGTTAACGGACAATTGCGCGGTCGTGTGACGCTGTACCTAAACGATTTTCACGTCCTTTTTTTCCCACAAACAGAGCTTTCTTTTGGTGGTATTTGATCACCTGTGCGATTTTTTGATCATGCGCTATAAACAAAAAAAGAGCGTAAATTTTGCAAAAATAACAATATTTTTCAAATTTTTTTATATAAAATTCCCCCAAAAAAATGTAAAAATCAAAATTTTTTAACATTTTCGGGCCAATTTGTTTTATGCTACATATGTTTGGTAAAAAAAAAATCGCAAAAAGCGTATTTTGATTGGTTTGCGCAAAAGTTATCGCGTTTACTAACAAAGGGAAAGATTTTTGTAATTTTTGGTGTTTTTTTTTAACGAGTAATGGCGGCGATCTGCGATTTTTTTTGCGGGACTGCGACATTGCGGCGGACAGATCGGACCCTTGACTGACATTTTTGACACTTTTGGGGTTACCAGTGACATTACTGCAGTAATCAGTGCTATACATATGCACTGTTACTGTAAAAATGACACTGGCAGGGAAGGGGTTAAGTGTGTCCTAGGGGCATGCTTCTAACTGTGGGGGGACATGTCTCCTACTGTAAAAACAGAGATCAACGGTCCAACATAGTAGAACTGTCTGATCTCCATTTTTACACAGGGCAGAATGACAGGCGGCTTGTTTACATAAGCCGCCTGCCTTTCTCCCTCTCTACCGACGATTGCAGTGTGACCGGCGGACATCGGGTCCGCCGGTCACACGCGTGGACTCCTCAGTGAACGAGCTGGGCGCGCACCTCAGCGGGCGCGCGCTCGCCCGCTATTGGCTCACAAGCCGGTCACAGGCTAGTGACGTATATATACGTCACTCTGCCTGGCCGGGGCTGACCGCTGCAGTATATCTACTTGCGGCGGTCGGCAAGTGGTTAAAAACAATGCAGGTTGGGAGTCTTAAGCTGGTCATAGACGGTTCCTGCTGAACCAGCCAAGATTCGAACCATGTATGGGCAGGTTGAATGTATCTAAGTCAAGCGATCAATCAACTAGCAAAAATAATTGTCTTCTCCCAACGGGGACAGCTTCCCTCACCGGGAGAAGACAATGGCTTGGCAGGAGGGATTCCTCTCTGTGTTGATGGGGGAATGTGGTTGCAGAAAAGAAATTCACTCTGTCTATGGCTGGCCTTAACGTCATAGCTCATTCAAAAACAACACAGGCCTGGAATCCTAACCTCATAGGCAGCATACTTGTTAATGAGACAGTGTCCCACTGGATGGGGAAGGATAAGGATAATAGTGCAAAAGCTTGCTTTTCAAAAATAAGAAGCCTATTCTTATCCCATTCAGGAGCCCCATGCTTGTACCTCTTTTTCACTTGCTCCCCCGAGTCATTCAATTCACATACTGGTGCCTCCTCAGGAACCACAGTCCAATTTCTCATCAGAGCCTACATAGATTAATTCCACCCCCATGTGACAATGCTGTTGCTGGGCATTTGGCTGACCAGGCACCCAGCACTGTATTTCACAAGGCAGGGGAGAAAGTCACATTTCCCCTTTATGCTCACAAGTTCCAAATTCCTTTTTGGGCTCTGGAAGGGAAATGGAGCAATGAGGAAGGTAAGTAAAAGCATTGAAAATAAATAGGAAAGATAAACTAGGTACTTCTGTGTTAACTTGTTATTCATCCCGTTATTTCATCTTTATTTTACTACTCAATATCAACTTCATTTTTTGTCATTACCATGAGAATGAAAAAAACATTTTCATGATTACATCACCCTACCTCTGGATTTCAAAGAGGCAAAGTGCAGGTTTGCTTCATTATTTGTTGTTTACTTTAGCTTCTTATTTGAGTAGATATTGACATGCGAGTCAATGCAATTAGTAAGCTTTGTGAATGGCTGAAATAAAACCTATAGCTGCCCACAGATGGTTTTTGCTTCAGTCAGTCTAAAGCCGACCATACACAGATCACAATTTGGCTGGTTCAGTAGGGATTGGCTGAATTTTGATCCATGTGTGGCCAGTATAGTTGAAGAGATGACGACCTACCAATTGGCTCCAGTTCAACTGTCCTGTTGGTTTATTTCCATTCGATCAGCGCCACAGGCAGTAGGCTGCAGTGCTGATCTGTGTATTCTGATTGGGGGGGGGGGGGGAGTCCCGATGTCAGAATACAATGACACAGCAGGGAGGATTCCCGCGTCCACTTCAAACGTGTTGATGGGAAACATTCAACAACTGAACAAGCCAAGAGGAAAATTGTTAGGTGGACATTGATTGCATCCAATCAGATGCAGCCAGTGTTCAGATATTCTGACAGCCGCTGGTGTATACTATAGCCTGTAGGGAAGATTCGTCATTGTGTGTTGTTTAGGTTGAATGAAAGAAATCTATAAGTGTATGGCCAGCTAGACATTGTTTAATGGCTGTTTACATCTCAGGACTGGCTGAACAGAATTAAAAATGCTTTGGCAGGTAAAATTATTCCCATACTTGGCATTAAAGGGAAACTCCAGTCAAAAATGAAAATGTTCCTATTAATAGTATGTTAAATATCTTTATGGTTGATATTATTCATTTTCTGGCTAGCTGCTTGTGTAGCTTAGAACAGTGTTTCTCAACCTTTTTTTCGTCAAGGCACCCTTGAAAATTATGGATAGTCTTGAGGCACGCCATCCTAAAATGTAAACACTGTTCTATTTGTTTTACATAATGCAGCAACATCCACACATGTAGAAGACCAATTGTTAGAGGTGCAAATTGGTACTGACTAGTACTCCAATGTTTCTCTTCTTACTCAGTTTTTCTCCATCACTCAGCTAATGTGACCTCAAAGCTGATGGAGAGAGGCAGGGGAGGGTCAAACAAGGATGCTATACAGACGACTGACATCCTCCTTATCAACCGATGACGCTATTGGTTGTTAGGAGGTTGGCAGCCAGCAGGTCGTAATGGTGCACAATGAAAACCTGTGGCTTTGTGTAACTCAAAAGAAGGCTTCATCCACACGCCACCCTGTATACAATTTTTAGGCATTTTGCTGAGGCACCCCTGAAGAAACCTCATGGCACCCTGGCAGAAAAAGGCTGGCTTAGAACGTATATTCTAACTAGACAAACAGCTTCTTCCTGTTCTTCACCAACAATGCTATCTCCCTTTATCTAAATTTGCTAAGCTGTCTTTCACTTCCTGAAAAGGTTGTCGGTCTTTCTTAGACAGGCATGCCTAGACCTGCCCAGCCCCACCCCCATCCCTCCTATCCTTCACAGAACATGATCTCCTCCTGTCTTCATAGCCTCGTTTAGGCTATCAGCTTCTCCTGAGAGGGGGGGCGGGGTCATGTGACCGGTACAATATATGAAAGAAATAAGGAACAACGGAACATTTTGAAAGTTTAGAAGGATACAAATCAATTTTTAGATCTCATTACATGTAAATATTGAGTTTAAGGCTCCGCTTCCACTAGTGCGACTTGTCATGCAACTTTGGACACATAAAGTCCCATGGCAAGTCACAGCCCATTAATTTCAATGGCCCCCCTTCCCATCTATGCTACTTTGAAAATCAGCGACTTTGAAAAGGTGCCTGCACTACTTTGATGCAACTTTAAACCAGAGAGTGTTAAGTTGAATCAAAGCTGCACTCAAAGTCACATTCTAAATTGCACAACGTAAGAGTCGCACTAGTGGAAACATAGCCACTAGGCTAGAGTGCGACTTTTAGTACAGCTTTGAACAAACTTTCTACTCTCTGGATCAAAGTAGTGCAGTTACCTTTTCAAGGTGGCTGATTTTCAAAGTCGCATAGAAGGGAACGGTGCCATTCAAATCAATAGACAGTGACTTGTCATGCGACTTTGTGTATACAAAGTTGCATGACAAGTAACACTAGTGGAATTGGAGCTTTAGTTTAGGTTTCCACTATTGCTATTTAGAGTGCGACTTTGATCCAACTTTACACTCTCTGGATCAAAGTCGCATCAAAGTAGTGCAGGTACCTTTTCCAGGTTGCTGATTTTCAAGGTTGCATACGGTGCCATTGATTAGTCGCACTAGTGGAAACGTAGACTTAGTGTGGTTGCCTGTACTATGATCATTGTAGACTGTGAGCTGAGAGACCAGAGCACTTCCAGCTACACTGACAGTTCAATCGGGTTCAAGTCTGTGCTCTGGGTGGGCCACTCAAGGACATTCACAGAGTTGTCCTGTAGCCATTACTTTGTTATCTTGGCTTAGGGCCGCTGTCCTGTTGGAAGATGAACCCTCGCCCCAGTCTGAGGTCCAGAGCATTCTGGAGCAATCAGGCCTGTATGGTAGCATTCTGGAGCAGGTTTTCATTAAAGGATGTCTCTTTACATTGCTGTATTCATCTTTCCCTCAATCCTGACTAGTCTCCCAGTTCCGGCCGCTGAAAAACATCCCCACAGCATGATGCTGCCACCACCATGCTTCACTGTGGGGATGGCATTAGCCAGGTGATGAGCGGTGCCTGGATTCTTCCAGACATGACGCTTGACATTAAGGCCAAAGAGTTCAATCTTTGTTTCATCAGAGCAAAGAAATTTGTTTCTCATGGTCTCAGACAAACTGCAGGCAGACTGTCATGTGCCTTTTACTGAGGAGTGGCTTCCATCTGGCCACTCTACCATACAGGCCTGATTGGTAGAGTGCTGCAGAGAGGGTTGTTCTTCTGGAAGGTTCTCCTCACTCTCACTCCACGCTGGAGCTCTGTCAGAGTGACCATTGGGTTCTTGGTCACCTCCCTGACTAAGGCCCTTTCCCCCCATTGCTCAGTTTGGCCGTGCAGCCCGCTCTAGGAAGAGTCCTGGTGGTTCCAAACTTCTTCCATTTACGGATGATGGAGGCCACTGTTTTTACTGGGACCTTCAATGCTGCAGAAATTTTTCTGTACTCTTCCCCAGATCTGTGCCTCCAAATAATCCTGTTTCAGAGGTCTACAGACAATTCTTTGGACTTCATGGCTTGGTTTGTGCTCTGACATGCATTGTTTACTGTTGGACCTTATATAGACGTGTGTGCCTTTCCAAATCAAGTCCAATCAATTGAGCTTACCACAGGTGGACGCCAGTCAAGCTGTAGAAACATCTCAAGAATGATTAGTGGAAACAGGATGCACCTGAGCAAAATATTGAGTGTCATGGCAAAGACTTTGAATACTTATGTACATGGGATTTTTTCATTTTTTATTTTTATTAAATTTGCAAAGATTTCAAACAAACTTCTTTCATGTTGTCATTATGGAGTATTGCATGTAGAATTTTGAAGAAAATAATGAATTTAATCCATTTTGGAATAAGGCTGTACCATAACAAAATGTGGAAAAAGTGATGCATTGTGAATACTTTCTGGATGCACTGTAGGTGCTTCCCAGGTGTCACTTCAATTTCTGATTCTTTCCCTAACTGATTTCAAACAGCTAGCGTCACACACACGCCTATTGACTCTGGGAATGATGAGAAATGGCTTCTTCAAGGGAATTTACAGACTTCCCGGATCCAATCGATAATGACTCTTTGCATTTGGTGTGATGGCCCCTGTTATAAATAGCGCCTATATTTTATTCTTCCATGCTGGCTGTAAAAATTGGAGTTGACATCAGTGCACAGCAGATCCGTCATTTACAAAATGTACCATTACAGACAAGAAAGAAAAGTAGAAAAATGTATCGCAGTGTGAGAGCTGGTGAGAGCTGAAGACACAAGCCACTTGTCAGGAGCAATCACTGCCTCTGATTGGTATAAAATGGGAGCGGAGTCACATCCAGCAGTCGATCACAGCAGGGAATTAAGAGGATAATAAAGTAAGGTTCTGTTTATAAACAGGAGCAAAGTTTGTGCTATAAAACCAAGGAATAAAAAAAGAGGCTAAACACTGGTCTTTTTTTTTTCCGCTATTCCTGTACTTGGCCATAAGCTGCCAATACGTGGATTTTCCTTCTGAATTGGCCGTACCAACACCACTGGGCTCAACAAACTTTAACATGAAGGACCCAGAGGAAACTTGTCAGTGACTACAGCCAATATGATAGAAATCACTGTCCCAAGATAGGGAAGTATATGAGGTGTAGCGGTGGAAAGCTCTCAAATCCTCATTTCAATCCCAGCCTCTTTGTAAAGGAACTCCCTGTGTGACCGGACAAACAGTACCTCCTGTCCTCTCAACGAGATATTGGAAGAGATACACAGGACTCCTGGTACTCAGCTCAATCCAAATGCATAGATAGATACACAAAAAAGATCTAAGTGCTCACTGTTAGTTAAAAACTATAACGTTTATTAAAATATGCACTCACAAAGCGGTCCTCTTGTATGACAGCAACACAAACAATCCATACACTGCAGCGCTGATCCTCTGTCAGCTAGACGGGATAGCAGTGGGTGACGTCATCTACTATGGCTTCTCCTCCCATACACGTTACGTCCTCCGAGACTTCGTCAGCGGGGTGGAGCCATATCGTCACCCCTTCACTACAGGCTGCCATGAAAACTATACAAAACATGTGGCATGTTCCCGTGGCAGACATGGATATCACTACAGCCAAAAAAGACCTCTAGTGGCCGAATGCAAAATAAAAACATACTAATGCACCCAGGAACACCCGAGGCAACAATGCCTTATACCAGTAGTCCCAGGGTGTATTCCCAATATGCAAATCTTTATTGTAAAAAAAAACACCCCTGAGAACGCATTTAGAGGGCAAACATATCATTAAGATGCAATCCATATATATGTACACCCACAGCTACCCCTTACATAATACATTGTACATTTCATATCTAGCAAACATCTTTATAGGGCTATAGAATTCTTAAAATACATTTCTAAAAAAATTCTTAATAAAAAATTAAGAGACAAATCAAATGTACAATCATCTATCAGCTATGAAACAATTAAGATCAAATTCTACATTTAATCTCGAGGGTGCAAGCACCCCTGTCTCATAGATCCAAATGGACTCTCTTTGGCTGAACTGTCTCACGAATATGCCCCCTCTACAGTGTCTATTAACTCTCTCGTTCCCCCAGAATCTTAGGCCTCTGGGGTCCCTGTTGTGATGATACCTAAAGTGTTTTTCGAAACACTATGAGTTTTGAGACCTTTTTTGATGTTATTAACATGTTCCCCTATACGTATATGAAGTGCCCTGGAGGTCCTGCCCACATACTGGAGGCCACAGTCACACTCAAACATGTAGACCACGCCCTGAGTGCTACAGGTAATGAGATCTTTAATCTGACAATTTTTATTAGTTACAGATACAGCAAATTCTTTACGTTTTTCTAAGATTGCATTTAGAATGTTTACAGGCTGAGCAACATCCACATTCGTAGAATCCTGATAGAAAGGAAAAAAGCCTGTTTTCCCTCTATACAGGGAGATCTATGACACCTGGGACAATCCTATCCCTTAAAGTATGGGCCTTTCTTTATATAAACTGAGGAGGGGCAGGTAGAATAGAGCCCAGAACCCCGTCCCTCAGCAGGATCCCCCAATAATTTGAAACTATCCCCTCGATCTTCTTATGCTGGATATTATAATCTAGAATGATTTTAAATTCCTGTTTACATTCCCTTACTTTTTTAAGGCCCGAAACCAAAACCGTCCTGTCCAAATTCTTTACTTTTTCTATCTGTTCCTGCAGAGTTTATTTCTGATATCCCTTCTGTAGGAATCTATCTGCAAGAACTTGAGATTGTAACAAGTAATCTGCTTCTGAGGAGCAATTCCTTCTTAACCACTTGCCGACCGCCGCCCGACTATATACGGCGGCGGTCAGCCCCTCCCAGGCAAAGTGACGTACCGGTATGTCACTAGCCTGGGAGCCAATAGGGGGCGAGTGCGTGCCGCTGGAGGCGCGCTCCTGCTCCCGCCCCCGCTCGTACCCTAAGAAGTAGACTGTTCTACTTTTAAGGCACTTTCACACTTCCCCCTGCACTTTGGCCGGGGCAGGTGCAACACAGGGTACTCATGGTTTTTGTGCAGTTTATGCAGTGCTTTCCAATAGATTTCTATTATATCCCGCAGTTTTGGTGTGCTTTAAGTAAATGCACCAGAACTGCAGGACATATCGAAGTCTTTGGGAAAGTGCAGCTAACCCGCACAAAAACCATGCTGGAGGGCTTCATTTCAAGGTAAGTCTTTCATTATGTGTTAGTAAGTGATGCATACTAGCACATTATGGCTTTACCTTGCAGGGGGATTTTTTTTTTTTTTCAAAAGGTTTACTACCGCTTTAAGGAGGTCCAGTCAGTAACATTATCTCCTAGCAGAGGCATGAATCTCACGTGCTATGACTCATATAAACAGTCATTGTATGTCTATCAAAAATAGATCCTTATCACAGTGCTCCTATACACCAGGTGTTACCATAGCAATGCCCCCTTATATCAGTTGTTCCCATCACAGTGCCCTCCTATATCACATATTCCCATCTCAGTGTCCCTATTTATTTGGTGTACCCATCACAGTGTCCCCTTTCATAGGGTGTGCTTATCAAAGTTTCCCCTTTACATCAAGTGTGCTCATCTCATCACAGTGCCCCCTTACACAAGGAGTCCCCATCACAGTACCCCCTTACATCAGGTGTTCACATCACAGTGCCCCTTTACATCAGGTGTTCCCATCACAGTGCCCTTTACAACAGGTTTTCCCATCACAGTACCCCCTTACATCAGGTGTTCCCATCACAGTGCCCCCTTACCTCAGGTGTTCCCATCACAGTGCCCCTTTACATCAGGTGTTCCCATGACAGTGCCCCTTTACATCTGGTGTTCCCACCACAGTGCCCCCTTACATCAGGTGTTCCCATCACAGTGCCCCTGATCAACCCCTTCCCCCCATTAACGCAGAGCAGGCTAAAGGTCTGGATGGAGAAAGTTCAATTTCCATCCTTCTGTAATGCTGAGGGGAAGGGGCATGCACATGACGGTATTGGTTTTTAGGATGCCAGCACTCCTAGCATCTACAATTGCAGAGGAGGAGAACTGGCATGGGTGACCCATCATTTAGTGATGGCTGCTCTATAACAGACTGTCTCTGTGCTACTCTCCAGTCTTTCTGGATATAAGACCCATAAATAAACTACTGTACATCCAAACAAAAGTACATAAACTCTGTTCTTGACCCAAAGATGGGAAATAAACACATTACTCATTGGTTTTGTGAAGAAAAAGTAAGTTAATTAAATTTTAATAAAGCATACTGTAGATCAAAACACTCTACTGAAGTGCTTTTGGTTTCTTTGACCTGACTGATTATTCTGTCCAAAAGCATCTTACAAACAGACATTTTTTACCCAAGCATATCGGCTCTTCTAAGGGAATAAAGATGAGAGGGAACTGTAACATCCATGACATGTGACATCCTTGAGTGAAGTCTGATCACTTCTTGGCTCTTCTACCAGCAGAGTGTAGGGAATATGACAAATCTCAACTCTTTGTTTCTGAAGCTGAAGCCTAGTTGCTTAGCAACAAGCATTGTAAATGTCCGGCAGAAATGGCCTACTTACTCTCAGTGTTGTTTCCAACATCTGGCAATAGAAATGGGACTGTGAATTTCACTCCAACCCTATTGAAAGTTCATTGAATGAATATAGTATAAAATAACTTATATTACAATAAAGAAAGGTTATAAAAACTAGTTATGCTTATTTGTGAAAAAATATGCCATAAGATGTCCACAGATTTCAAATAATAGTCTCCCAATATGGCCTTTAATAGACGGATTGGATGACGATGGGCCTAATGACTATGGACAATGCATGTTAGTCCTGAATATTTCTCCCTGGGCAACAAAGTGAAGGAGCAGATTAGAAAACCTTGCAAAATTGCTACAAGTGTCCAAAATTCCAGGGTTGTATGCAATCACCTCCCTCCACAATTGTCCCACATAGAAACCCTTATGAGTCAAGAGCCCTACTGTTTAAAGGAGAAACTGGTCCTGCAAAATGCAAAATCTGGTGAATTGAACAAGCTGAACAAATTGAACAAGCTGAAGTTAGAAGCTGATTGGCTACCATGCACAGCTGCACCAGATTTTTCACTCTCCAGTTTTAGTAAATCAACCCCATTGTGACATGACATGATTGTAAAGGCACATCCAACTTTTCATTGTAGCACCCTACAGGTAGGTGCTAGGTAAATGTATAATGGGCCTTGTCTGCCTAACAGCAGGGCTGTGATTTAATTAGTTAGGGTGTCAGGGCTTCCAGATGTGCCAGCTGAGGGGAGAAGAATCCCCACTGGCTCCTGTGAGAGGCTTCTCATAGGGCAGTTTGGGAAGCCCAATCAGGGGACACATCCAAGCTTGTAACTACCCCAGAAGGCAGATTATGCTGCAAAGGATTCTGGGAGTGGGTATACGTTTGGGGGAAGTGCGTGACAGTGTGTCTTTGGCGGAAGCAGAGTCCCAGGAGGGAGAGTACAGCTGTCTCTCCTCCTGTCTGAGGAGGTGGATGTCTCGGGGTGTTGCCTGAGAATCCAGAAGAGTGCTGAGTTGAGCTGAGGGGATCCGGTGTGCCGAGAGCCTGAGGAGAGAGAGAGGGGTCCAGTCCCAGGAAAGTCTACACAGGTCGTGAGTACTGCGGATTGCCCCTGGGGGTCTGCCAGAGTCAGAGGGGACCACTCCGGAAGAGGTTCTGGGATTTAGTGCCAGCCAGCTGAAAGGGGGTACCTAGGTTGAGGTTACAGAGGGGGGTACATAGTCAGTGAACTCCGAAGAGTTCAAGGTAAAGGGGGTGCCTGCATATGGGGCCTGAATTGGACAGAGCGTGCCAGTTGAGAGTTGCAGCTTTACAGAAATCTACATTGTACTACCTCAAGCCAGTGCAAGGCGGGAGGGGAGTATTCAGTGACTTTGCAGTACAGCAGTGTCAGTAATTCTACAATTCACAGTCTTGGGTCTTCTAGACTTATTGTCGAGGATCCAGCACTTCTATCAAGCTACAGTGTGTTCTCAGGGTTAGTGAGCATTGGCTGGCGTCGGCTGGCGTCAAGGAAGCACCAACTGGCATTTTTCTAGGATTAAGTCCCAAGTGTAATTAGTTAAGCCTAAAGAAGTATCCCACTTATTCCCTTCTCCCATCCCCTTTTCTACAATAAAAACCACAAAACCAAGATGCCGGAGTCATCCATGTCTCAGTTCTCACACCCAGGGTCGCAGCTCACATGGGCTGGAGAGGTAACCGGTAACAATGGCAGACCCACATCAGGCCACAGGCCTGGGAAACCTGCTACATCACTAATGTCTATAGTGAGTTTAGTGGGGACCTCATGATTCAATACAAAGAATTATCAAAAAAATATGTACCCTAATGGTGGCAATACACGCTTCAATAAATGATCAATTTATTTTCAGATGAATCTCCTCCAATAAAAGTAATCGATCTATAGTTGACAGCCAATGTGATCATGATATAGCACACATAGGGAAGTTAATTTCAATGAATAACTAAGATACAAACGTGACTTATGATTGCATCTCTGTTTCCACCATGTAATCTCATAATTTGATCACTTGAAATACAATCATATTCATGAACAAAGTATTTCAGTGCTGCTGACTAATGCAAATGATCGATACCTTTCCACCCTAGCCGATCGACTCAGCTTCACTACACCTGATACATTTACTGGAAGGGAATTATGGCTATTCCATTGCATATCCTATTATTTTGATCATATTGCATATCAACTTTACAACATTCAAAGCAAGTATGGCCAACATAACGATTTTGTAAAAGAATCTGTAAGGAAGGCCAAAAAAATATCAGTCTAGAATGCCACAAACATTTTTTTCATCACTTTCACTGTGGGTCTTTCTTAAGGCAAGAGTGGAGGGAATGTGACATACCTCATCACATGAGTCAGTAATAAAAAAACATGATAACTCTTGACATGGCTCCGTGTTAGAAGGTGGCACTAACTGGCTACCTCTGTCTGAGCATGGGTCGTTTAGAACAGTGGCAAGCCCCTGGATCAGTAGACCTAAATTCATTATTTAACTTAATTGTGCCATGAAGAAAACCCGTCCTTATCTGGCTAATGCAAAATTTGGAATACTGATTCCTTAAAGCCCATTGAACCAGTTATTTATTACTGTGATGCATATACAGTAATATCTATGGTACTAGTTTCCTTTTATTTAGACTACAAAGTGCTGCAGCAAGGGTAAACATACCCTGTGCTGCCATCACATAGGAGAATCGGAGCTAGGCTCTCTCGCACAAAGCAGTGGTCAGGCAATCCAGTGGTCCGATATGCCCCTTGAACCCTGCTCCAATTAAAAACTTTGCTCAGGGACAGGGCCGCCATCAGGGGGGGACAGCCCATACACATGTAGGGGGCCCTGCCATCCCGAGGGGCCTGGCCAAACAGGCCCCAACCAACGAGACTAAGTTGTTGCTGTTGTAGTAACTAGCAATTAGTAAAACAGGATGGCCACAGAGTAAGCCAATGCATCCGAGAAGATGTATCTTTGCTAAATAAATGTGGCCATCTCTTTGTTAGATTGGGATGGCTCTTTGCTGAATATATGAGGCCGCCTCTTTGCTGGATTGGGATATCTCTTTGCTGAATATATGGGGATGTCTCTTTGCTTAAATGGATTAATTTTCATATATTAAGTTGTAATAGTGCTAAAATAAAAGTGGGTGCACTATAAGACTCGGTGGGATGGCCAGTGTACACTCGGTGGGACAGCCAGAGGGTGGGCCCCGCAGAATGTTGGTGGTCATGCCTAGAGGGGCCCAGGCCTAAAGCTGTGTAAGGGGCCCCAAAATTTCTGATGGCTGCCCTGCTTAGGTAACAAAGCTCTGCGACTTAGAGTAGTGGTCGGGGGGGGGGGGGGGGGGTTGTCGGACCACTGGAGAGCCAGGTCACTGCTTTGTGTGAGAGACACGAGGTCTGATTCTCCTACGCGCTTCCTGGGTGCATTATGGTAATAAATAACAAGGGTTCAGTTGAGCTCTATTTAGTAGAAATGTTTGGTCTTAGAAAAGTTTTTTTCAATTCCTCATTACCTACTCATCTCAGCATGTGACAAAGAGACAGAGGTCACCTGAAGAGTGACAGGTACTGTCCTGTCAACTTCCTGACTTTGCATACAGTTTGCCCGAAGTCTGTAGTTTGTGAGGTCAGAGAGTTAATTTATTAAACATCAAACTTTAGGTAACCTCTGACCTTCTGACACTAGTTGAAATGTTAAGATATGGCAGTAACACAAGCTATGGAGGGGGAAATTTCTATTTATTGTCTCTATTCTTTCATAGTGCATGGCTTGAGTTGTCCATTTTGCTATTTACGGACACACAGTAATGAGTTCCATCCATGGAAAAGTAGATCCAAACAACTGTCACTGATAAGACGTATGTAGCACACTCTCTGGAAAACCCTGTAAACAAAATACACTACGGAGAAGCATCAGTCACTGTGCCTCTGAAATATACTAAGGTCATTGGCAGTAATACCTTTCTGTGGTTCTAAAAAATAAACCATAGGACTGCAGCAGAAACAAACACTTTCAATAATCTAACAGGCAAATCAAACCTTTAATAACAAACCAAACCTAGTTCACAAATTTTGCACCTAAACTCACTCAGACAAAGCTCATCTGCTGATTGGCTAGAATATTTAACCTCATGGTTGCCAGTCGTTTTTTTTCTGAAGGACCCTAAAAGCCTGTAAAAATGAAGCCTACTCGGGTTCAGCTCCTGCCCAGAAGATCTTTGTAGAACCCCCTACATGCAATAGTTTACATAGAATAAGCCTGGATTCACATTTATATTTTTGCTTGATTATTTTACCATTGAAATTAATAGAAACGCATCAAAACGCATCTCAACACATGCATTAAGACACATATCAAGATGCACATAGATGTGTCATAATGCTTGTAAACTCACCGTGCAGAGCATGGACATCCAATACAAATGGCATTGCAATGCATGTGGAAAATGCACATTGATGCATGTTGACATGCGTTTTGATGTGCTTCCATTGATTACATTGCAAAGGAAAATGCATAGGTGTGCATACAGCCTAAATGTTCCCCAGTCACAGCTGAGCACTAAAGATAAACTCCACGAGGTGGAGAGCATGACGTCAAGGCACTCTGCAAGGGACCTGGAAGCTAGTAGAGATTACTGGAGTAGTGGTGTCCACTGCAGAGATTCTCAGCTTTCAGGGGTATCGGCCAGGAATGGTATATACACAGTTATATTGGTCCGAGGAGGACCAATGTAACTATGTAAAAGTATACCATGCCTGAAATTCATCTGTAAACCAGAAAATACAGTCTACTTACAAATTACTTTTCTAGTGGTTTGGGAATATAATCCTCTCAGGAATTCATTTTCAGTAGGGTATTACCAATCATGCAAACTGCAATACTTCTTAGTCACCAAAAGGTCAACAGAGACCAATGCCATCATCCTTTGGCAGCCTCTATGCTCATGCTGACCCCAAAATCTCTCATCTACCTCCCAACTGCCCTCCTCTATCCTGCCATGCCCCCTGTCAAGGCTGGTGGGTTAGATAATTTTAGAGTAAGGGAAGGTAAAAACAAGACCATTACTCTGCTGCTAAAAGAGAACCTATTACTTACTACCTACTATGAGAAAATTAAAGGTTCGCATTAAAACAAATTTATTACATCGAAAAACTATTGTGGTTGCCCTGAAAAGGTAAAAAAACAGGTATTAAAGTGGTATTAATGTACAATTTAAAAAAAACAAAAAACATACATGTCATACTTAACTGCTCTGTGCAATGGTTTTTAACAGAGCAGCTTCGATCCTCCTCTTCTTGGGTCCTGCACTGGCACTTCTGGCTCCTCCTCCTCTCCCAGTGCCCTCATAGCAAACTGCTTTGCTATGGGGGCACTTGTGCATGCTCACTCCCAAGCCAAGCTCTGTATGTCCATTGACACACAGAAAGGGGCTCCCACTGCTGTGTCTGAGCCAACGAGAGGAGCCGGGAGAGCAGCTACGCTCATGCACATAGCTGGATCGAGACCGAGGTAAGTATTAGGGGGCATCGAGGGGGAGCTTCACAGAGAAGGTTTTTTACCTTCATGCATAGAACGCATGAAGGTACAAAACCTTCAGCCCTTGGAACCACTTAAACCAAGTACAAATCTTTTTTTGTCCTACTAAGCAGTACCACAAAAACCTAGGTATACAGCTTGAAAATTACAATTTTCAGAGGTGAAATCAAAGTTCAGGCAGATGCCCCCTCTTACTCGCAATGCTGTGCCTTACTAACCACCAATGGACAAGAATGAGAAGTCAATATTTGCATCCCTATTGGGGATTGATGACTTCAACTGAACTCCTACTAAAGTAAGATAGATTAAGGTAGAAACACATATCTTCCATGCTTACTTTTATTGATGTATGTCATGGGGTGTAGTAAGAAACACTAAATATAGGGAATTACAGCTCATTTACTAGCTATTGACAGATATGTAACAGGGTACTGGTGATGCCAAAACTTCTTACCTTATATTGAAATTTATAAAACGTAGACTTCCCAGCTATCTGCAGTGCTTCAATGAGTTGTAATTGATTATCCTGAAACATGGACATAGTAGCACAGATACTAAATCTGTCAAGGATTCAGAAAATAGCTTCTACTTTGCATATTGTCCACTCTCCCAAAAGCCGGAAGTATAAAGAAATGATATCCAATGAATTCTGGAGACTTTAGGAGCTACCTCATTGCAGCCTTAATATCAACAATCATTTAGAGCACTTCTTTGAAAGGCATGGGCCACCTTTGTCCATCGAATAAAAGTGTGATGCTACAACCTCAAGTCTCTAAAACATAGGACTAGTTCACCTGTTCCAGGACAGCAGCCAGACAAGCTGCCTGAGCAAACATGCAAATAGAAATAGGTTGGCTATGACTAAGGTCTGTAAGAGCAGAAGAAACAGGTCAGCATGTTTTGTGTATCAGATTCCTTTTATTCCTAATGGCTATGTAATAAAGAAGTCTTTATTTGCATTGAACACCCTGGTGCCAACCTATTTCTACTTAGATGGCCCACCTTTGGGACAATATTTCATGTTACACCCATATGTAGGGTGTAACATGAAACATGGTTGCATTCACCAACCCCCCACCTTTAACTGCCCACCCCCAACTTATTTAAATCGTAGGATGCTTTTTCCTGTACCATTCTGTATCTCTGCCATCCTTACACATGGACCTTCCACCGCAGCAGAGATACTCACAGATCCTGCTGGCATAAGTGCAGTAACGTCCTTGCACTTGTAATCCATTGTTTACGATGATGTCATACATCCCAGGAGTCTTCAGGAAGGGAGGGGGGTTTTCTCGGCTAAGGACACCCTCCTCTCTGCATGCCTGAGCTAAGGGTAGATGGATTCTGGGAAGTAGATGCTACATGAATAATTTGCCCTTACTGAAGATGGCCACTGCTAGAAATGCTAAGGGGGTGGTTTTTTTTGGGGGGAGGGGGGTTGCTCAACATAATAAAGCAAAGAGACATGGATGGATGGGTGAGTTTGCTTTAAATATTAAGAAATAATTAAATAGTGTTTTTTGGCTTGTGGTGCACAGATGCACTGTAGTTCCGCATTAAGTTTGTTGGCTAATAAAAGATGGAATTAAACAACAAGGTACCACCTGTACTGGGCACATTTGTCTGCCAACTTCTAATATTTTCTGTAAATAACTGACTTCCATCACAACAGCTGTCAAATAAAAGATACAACTATTTGTAACAAAGTAGATTTTGTGTTCATGACAACTTTGGCATGTTGAAAAGTCAGATTTCCACATCAAGAGTGATCTTTTCTTTAGCTGTGCTTAGCGATGCCAGACAATTTCCCGGGAGACAAAGTTTAACAAACAAATCTTTAGCCTGGTTCTGGCAGGCATCTTGAAGGTCGCTGCAAACCACAAGAAGGTCAAACCTATGAGTAAGAATGTCATTCCTAATTTATGTCAGACCTAGATCTATGGACTGGAGAAATATATTGAAGTGATAAGGATCATAAGGTAAAACATCCCGAGGAGACAAATTTATCTAAAATTCAGAAGCCAACTGGTGAAACATAGGAACCATCAGACACATACAATGATCTCTGTGTGCATGTGCACAGATGGCACAATATATACATTCTTCCAATATATCAACCCAACCTTCTAATGCCCAACTCTAGGGACCATTATCCCCTTTACCTTACTCCCCCACTCTCCAAAATGTATTTTATGATTGTTTTTTTAAGGTAGAAGGGGGACCATAAATCGTGCATGGCTATTATTATTATTATTATTGGTAGTGGTAGTAGTAGTAGTATAATGGATGTATATAGTGTCAAATGTTTGCACAGCACTTTACAAAACAAAGGGAGACAGTACAGTCACAATACTGTTCAATATAGGAGGATTAGGAGGGCCTTGATTGTGAGAGCTTACAAGCCATACAAAAGGTGATAACTGAGAGGAATGAGCTGATGGAGAAATTAAAATTTGTTTTTTAGGTGAAAGCAGGACAAGCTTCCGGGGGGGATTTCACATCCTTATTCATTTTGGGGAGTGCAGAAATTTGTGGCACCATAGGGTGTTTAATATTTAAAGCGGAGTTTCACCCTAGAAAAGATTGTTTAGATAAAAATACCCCCGGGACAGTCAGGGCTAGTGCATTTAAGCAATGATAGCCTCTGAACTGTCCCCTGTTTCACTTACCTTTTAGACTAAATACTTACCTTGAAAATGTCTTATCCAGTGCTGCCATCTCAGGTGTGGGCAGCTGAAGCCGGAGCGTCCTCTTCGGTGACGTCAGAGTCCCAGAATGCCCTGCTCATCACTTCTGGTGCAGGCGCGTAATCCGTGCCCAGAAGCTGTTCAGCAGGGAATGACGCACCTGCACCGGAAGTGACGAGCAGGGCTGGTGCAGGCGCATTCACTCCTGGAATCGATGACGCTCATCTCCCAGGAGTCAATGCAAAGAGGAAGTGACGGTGTGGGCCATGGCCGCAGAGGGAGGAAGAGGAAGGAAGGTAAGTATATTTTCATTAAAAAGAAGGTAAGTGAAACAAAAAAATATATAAATGATCCAATTCTTTTTCAGGTAAATTAAAGCAAGCGGACGGTGAAATAAAAATGTCAGGGTGGAACTCTGCTTTAAGTATCCCATGCTATCTTGACCTAAAATAACCAATGTATAGGCTTTTTGGACTATATGCACAAAACTGCTGAAAATCCTGAATGTTGTAATTGGTAAAGGACAATTATATGGAGACAATGTGTAATTGCCTATTTGATAGCCGTACTATCAGTGACACATTTGTTTTATGTATTTTATAAAGTGATATTTTATGTAATTGTAAATAAAGCATTATTATTTTTAAAAAGATATTGAGTCATACAAAAGACGGAAACCTTGAAAATGCCCTCTTTGTAAAATTTTAAAGACATTTATTACAGGTCTGAATTTAGTTGGATAATACATTAAAAATAATACATAATGATAAATCTGGACATCTACCATTTAGCATTTAGGACAATCGTGGCCCATATACTAATAGCGGCAGGATTAACCATAACCTAAGGAAATCCTCAGAATCACCAAACCTCTTGATCCTAATTTCTAGATTAAATATACAAGCACAATACGAATTAATGTTAGCGTATAAAATATATTCCACTAATATCTTTAAAAATAAATGGTTACAATGGCTATCACATCCTAGAGCTTCTAATTATTTATAAAAATGGAACCTTTAACTGCTACCCTAATCCTGTTATACCTATGTACAGTATCTCAATTCAGATTTTGATGTAACTCATTTTCCTAACGTTTCTAACAATGTTCCTTGTTTTACACTTTATTATTTTTGTTATGGCCTGCTTACAGTCTGATCCCTTCTGGGGTGAGCAGGGTATGACCAAGTACTATACCTATAACTTTATTTTGTTATTACGTTACTTGCTTGGACTACCAATTTACATTGTATCTGAAGTAATGACTTAACTTGATTTTCCTCTGTAATGTTACGCAATATACTTTAATAAAAATGTATTGTTTAAAAAAAAAAAAACATAAAGAAAATAAATCTAAAAACAGTATACTTTTCCTACAACCTTGGCTTCAATTGGCATATAGGGCCAACCAATTTTGCAAATTTGCATATAAATACTATGAAAAACTAGCTCAAAATTGGCTGCAGCTAAATATATAAAACTCAAAGTAAACTGACCAAACTTTCTTACTTATGCATAATGATTTGTAATTGTAACCTAAATCAACTATTTAGAAACGACTTGACCCAACAAAAAAGAAAGAAAATCCCAAATCCAGCCAAAACCTTTTTCTTTAGTTTACTAAACTTGAGTGGAAAAGGGTTGGAACTTTTATGAGGTTTTATTGCTTTCTGTGGCCCTATTGGCATTGTTGACCTGTCCATGGGGCAGATAATAAAGGTAAATATCTCTATCAAACAGACATACAGTCAAAAAATGTACCCTTCTTGGGTTAAATTAAAAAAAGTAAGAATTGATGTAAAAATGTTATCACCATGGGGAGATTTTCCCTCACTTCTTTCTGGTGACAAACTGAATGTCTACGTGCATTAAGGTATTATCAGGACTGGATGTAACGGGAACATCCTTAGTGGGACATCAGTAACATCTTGAAAGAGCCCCAACTCTTCCCTACTCCATCCTATACTACATTTTTATGGAGCTGGCCCTAAAAGAAGGGAACCTAGAGGTTGCTGCACATACCTTTGCTTTTCATCCTAAACTCCCTGTATTTCCCCAAGTAAGCAAAGCTTCATTTAATATTATAAATGGAGATTGAAAAGGAAGTTCCAGGAGGAGACAAGGCCACAGAAGAAGAAAACAAAGTATTAGGAACACTCAAATAAAGGTCATACATTAGCATGGGTTTTATTCATATGATTTCACATTGGTCATAGTTTTGGGGTCTTGTAGAGATCCCTTCCTTATGACAATAGAGTGAACTATGTTCATCAATACTATAAAAAAAAAAACAGTTATTCTTCATCTTTTTTTTTTTTGAATGCTGGTGATTCTTCTTCTTCTGTGGTATTGTACAGTTCATTCCATTGCTGTTACTACAAGCTCTATTCATATACTGATCAACGCTATATGGAGTACAATCTGGAACTGTACTGTTACTAGAGGCTAGTAACATGGACTGTCAATGTCATGTGTCTGGTCTCTCTTCCTATCAGGAAGCATTTTCTTCAGTGTTTTGCAGTGAACACATTGGGGTTAATTTACTAAAAATGGAGCATGCAAAATCTGGTGCAGATGTACATGGTGATGGTAGCCAATCAGCTTCTAACTTCAGCTTGTTCAATTAAGCTTTGACAAAAAAAAAAAAATGAAAGTTGATTGGTTTCTATTCAGAATTGCACCAGATTTTGCACTCTCCAGTTACAGTAAATCACCCCCCATTGTATGACAAAGTGGGCTTCACACCATGGGCAACATTATATGCAAACTGGAGTGTGCAAAATCTGGTGCAACTCTGCATAGAAGCCAATCAGCTTCCATTTTTTTTTTGTCAAAGTTTAATTGAACAAGCTGAAGTTAGAAGCTGATTGGATACTATGCACAGATGAGCCAGATTTCGCATGCTCCAGTTTTAGTAAATCAACCCTATAGTAATGTCCAACAGGGAGCAGATAGTGATATTCACCCTCTATTATATACAGGCCCCGTGTCATTCGGAAAATTAATTATCAATTCCTACTGCTGTCTGCAGGCTTGGCGTTCACCAGTGACACGAACAGGAAGAAAAGAGTGTATGCATGGACTAAACAGTGTGGAATAGGATGCAAAAATTATTCACTAACCATTCGCTATAGTTATATCTTCATGGTGCATTTGTTTTAGGTTACATTGATTAATGCAGTGAATGTTTGGTGAATTACACACTCACTGCTTTAAAAATATGACTGTTTGCCTACTTTACCATATTTAATGACTGCGAACATACTTAACCATATTTAGTGACTGCTTGTCTACTTTACCTTATTTAGTGACTGCTTGCCTACTTCACCATATTTAGTGACTGCTTGCCTACTTCACCATATTTAGTGACTGTTTGCCTACTTCACCATATTTAGTGACTGTTTACCTACTTCACCATATTTAGTGACTGCTTGCCTACTTGACCAAATTTAGTAACTGTTTGCCTACTTAACCATATTTAGTGACTATTTGCCTACTTCACCATATTTAGTGACTTCTTGCCTACTTAACCATATTTAGTGACTGTTTGCCACTTAACCAGATTTTGTGACTGCTTACCTACTTAACCATATTTAGTGACTTCCTGCCTACTTTACCATATTTAGTGACTGTTTGCCTACTTAACCCTATTTTGTGACTGCTTACCTACTTAACCATATTTAGTGACTGCTTACCTACTTCACCATATTGACTTCTTGCCTACTTAACCATATTTAGTGACTTCTTGCCTACTTTACCATATTTAGTGACTTCTTGCCTACTTAACCATGTTTAGTGACTTCTTGCTTACTTTACCATATTTAGTGACTTCTTGCCTACTTTACCATATTCAGTGACTGCTTACCTACTTCACCATATTTAGGTGTCCTTTTATGAACGGGTGAATTTTTTTCTCCATTGGCTTCTCTACAGTTCTCCGGGGAAAATGATCACATCTGGCACCCCTTTTATGAATGGGAGAACTTCAGTTCGCCCAGGGTGATCAGAGGAGAACGGTTTTCTCGGAGATCTGTGTAGAAGTCAATGGAGCGTCTGTAATCTCGTGAGACAAAGCGAGATTACAGTAGTATGAAAATCCCTCGTGCGCTTTAACAAGCAGAGATAAATTATCACTGCTGAGTACACGAGGTTATAAATAATAGTCCCCCTTACATAAATATGTATATATATACACTGAATACACACACACATACATTGTATATATATATACACATTAAATATATATCTACATGTATGTGTGTATATATATACATGTATATATATACATAAATATGGCAGGGGGACATGATTACTGTGTTGGGGGGTCTGAACGAGGAAGAAGGAAGTCCATAATCTTCCTTTTTCCCCCTCAGTTCTCCCCCGATTCTGTCTTCACTCCCCGCTTCACAAGCTCCAGGCTGGTGAACCCGGGAGTGTGAATTCTGACCCAGATCGCCAGTGAAGTGCGGGGATCGCAGCTTCATAGTCTGGCCATTTCTGTGTCTGTCAATGTCAGATTCCCATGTGAAGAGATGATCAGCGGAGAACATGTTCTCCTGCGATCATTTCTGTTTCATAAACTGAGAATGATCGGAAATGAGCTGTGATCAGCAGGATCACTGCTCATCTCCGTTTCATAAAAGGACACCTTTGTGACTTCTTGCCTACTTCACCATATTTAGTGACTTCTTGCCTACTTTACCATATTTAGTGACTGCTTGCCCACTTTTAACACCAGCAAGAACCATTTAATGTATTTTATTTTCTATTTAATTGAAAGGAGTGTTTTTACAATGGAAAGCTGTTCTTGAAAAAAAAAAAAAAAAAAACAGAATTAATTTCCGAATTTACATTACATCAGGCGTAAGATTTCTACAGAGAGTTTGTTAATGGCAAAATATAAAATGTGCCGTCTATTCAACATACTGTAAATTTACTTCCCCTGCCATTGTCATACTGTCACTTTATTTCAAATACAATAGCACTCTGCACACAATTCCAAAATTGCTCAACTTTTAATAAAAAGGAGTGTCAGCTAACTAATAAAATAGGCCTAATATGGTTGACTTACAGTAAAATCATAGCTCAACAGCAAAAGACTGAGACGATGCCCATAGGACGTCACATTAACTTGTAGAGCACACATCATCAGCGTTACCAGGTTTTATTATTAAAGGCTTGTGTAAGAGGAAGCGGAGGCATTAAAGTGTAAGTAAACTCTAACAATACATTTCTCTTATTTGTTCCCTTTTAGTCTGTTAAATATACCATTGAAAACGTTTTATTTTATCAGTTTGACAAGTGCAAAAAAAACTGTTCATCCAGACAAAAATTTTGTGGATGAACAATTTTATGTAGTCCTAATACAGTGTTATGGATTCCTAACAAACTCTGTGTCCTAAGGTGACAATGTTGCTTAGTAGGGTTGTCACCCTAGGACAGGAAGTGAGTTTATGGCAGGATCATCAGGATAAAATAAAAAAAGTATGCAAAAAAAAAAACGAATGTAGCCAAAACATCTAAGGGTCCATTCACACTAGCGCGACTTGTCAGGCGGTCGGTCGCTCGCCGTTGAATAGTACAGGACCCGTTCTAATAGGAGCGAAACAAGTCGCTCCGACTTAGAAAAAGGGCCCTGTACTACTTTGGGGCGACCTGGAGGCAACTTGCATTGACTTCAATTATATGAAGTCCGTGCAAGTCGCGCCGAGGTCGCAGTGCACGCTGTGCACCGCGACTTCACAGGTCGCCCCACCAAGTCGTGTTGCCCCTGTCTAAATGGGCTCTTAAGATCACTGGGGCTAATTTACTAAAAAAAAAAAAAAAAAATGATATTTATTGCAGCTTAGTGGGGTTTATTAACTAAAACTGGAGAGTGCAGAATCGGGTGCAGCTCTGCATAGAAACCAATCAGCTTCTAGGTTTTGTTTGTCAAAGCTTAATTGAACAAGCTAAAGTTAAAAGCTGATTGGCTACCATGCACAGCTTTACTAGATTTTCCACTCTCCAGTTTTAGTAAATCAGCTCCACTAAGCTGCAATACTATCATTTTTTGTTGTAGCGTTTAGTTATGCATTAAAGTGGAACTAAAGTCTGCAGATACTTACCTTCTCTGGCTCAATCGTCCATCTTCTTCTTGACTTCTTCTGAGTGCTGGATCTTCGGCTGTCTTGACAGGCAGGTGGGGAAAAGACATAACTCCTGCACACATATACAGAAGTATTCATTCATTCAGCACCGGAGTGCACATGTTGAGAATACTCTGTGTTACGACTCTATATTTAAACAGCTATATATTCTTACAGGAGAAGTAGGGCCAAAGATCTCTTGGCCCTAGTTCTCTTGGAGATCACAGGAGTGCTCTTCATTCTGCACTCTTGTGTGTCGTACTCAGCAGACAGCGGGCTAAAGTCCGCTATTCGCTGACATCATTTAGCTGGTCCAGGATCTGGAGAGATCCCGACTTTAATGTTGGAATCTACCTGGATGCCTGAACGAGAGCCTGAGCCAGCCTCTCCCACCCCTCCACAGCCAAGCTCTCCAATGAGTACTGAATGGGCAGAGCAGAGAGCCGGTGTCGCCGGCTCTCTGCTCACTGAGGGCCAAGAACCGAGCGAGTAGCTGTCTTTGCCTGCTCAGTTCTCAGTGTAAAAGCGATGGGGGACTGATGCTGCATTCACCTAGATGAGTATAAATGTATTTTTTTTTTTATTCCCGTCTTTTAAAGCATACATTTATTCACATTTTAAACATTATATATTCCTAACCCTCCCCTTCTTTACATTTAGATTTTTTTTTTTTTTTGGGGTGGGGGGGGGGGAATTTGGGTAGAAAGCACCTTTATCAGCAGGTACTTGCTCCCAATTCCTCATTCTTTACCTAGGTAAGAATGACATTGCGCTTGCTCTGACCAACCCTCCTGGAATACACTTCAAAAATTTCAGGAGGCTTTGGCACAGTGATCAGGAAGCCAACACCAGCTCCAGAATCCAAAATGGCAGCATGGGAATGAAAACAGAGGTTAAGTCTTCAGGCTCTAGGAAGTGCTTGGTTCTTGGTCTGATAAGAATGTACAGCAGCTACAGGACTACAGACTAGGTGAAGTTCATCTTAAGAAATAAATATGTTTTACACCCAACCCTTACTGACTTCAGTAGCTGCAGACACCTTGCAGTAATTCATCCTCAAAGTTTGCTACAAAAACACTTTCACATTTATTTCTTTTTTTTTCCTAGCTTATTTTGCTCCCCACTCCCTCCCAGCAATGACTAGGCAGCCTCCCACCCTTCTGATTACTAAACACAGAGTAGGGTTATAGGATAAAGGGGAGCAGAGTGATGGGATCAGACTTCATAGGTTTTCTTGTGAACAGTAAAGTGGTTCCAAAGTCTAAACATTTTTTACCTTAAAGCAGTAATAAACCCGAAGAAAATATTTATTATATTGCAGCTTACCAATTGTTAGATGTGACGGCTGTATTAATTTTTTAGGCTTTCTTTCTTTTATTTTTATCCAACCAGCAAGTCTGTTGTTTTTCAGAAGCACAAGCTTTCCAGCAGAATATATATTAGTTTACATGGATGAGACAAACCACTTAACACTGGCAGGGGTGATTAAAATGATCAGCTTTTATATATTCATGCAAAAACTTTAT
Organism: Pelophylax lessonae; assembly: GCF_965119305.1. Classification (NCBI taxonomy): domain Eukaryota; kingdom Metazoa; phylum Chordata; class Amphibia; order Anura; family Ranidae; genus Pelophylax; species Pelophylax lessonae. Next base: position 132,281,635 of record NC_138770.1, read on the forward strand.
CCCAAAAGAAAAAAATACTGATTGCTGTAACTGATTATAAAGTGTGAGCTGGAGTTTGGCTTCAATTTGCTAGTGTATCTAAACCTGCTAATACATTTAACCCCCCCCGACTGACAATGCTGATTTCTACTGTGCCTCCTGTGCTCATTCCTCCAGAGTTGTATCTCACTTATGCAAGAGGTGTGTTACTGGCCAAACCACCAGGTGAAAACAGAGGGGAAACAAGTTAAATAAAAGAAAACAAATGCAGCCGCCACATCTAATGATTGGTATGCTGCAATATAAAACCTTTTTGGTTCTGGGTTCTGTCCTGGCTGCAGCAACGCTCTTCTCACAGGAGACACAGGCAGCAGTAGGAGTCATAGGCTTCTGCTGCTGGCAGTCAAACTTCTGTGAGGAAGGAGTGGGCACATGGCTTGCCGGCACTGTGTTTGCCCATGGACGTAAACATCCCAGCTCTAGAGCGTGCCCCCTTTGCACACAGCTTACTGAGGGGGCACCCATAGTAAGGAGGCAGGAAGAGCACTGGCGGGGGACTTCACAATAGGTGATAAGGAACTGGTGCAATACCATTACACAGAGCAGGTAAGTATGAAACAGGGGCGTCAAACTCAATTTCATTGTGGGCCACATTGGCATTTTGGTTGCCCTTAAAGGGCCAATTGTATCTGTAAGACTAGATGTCCAGAACACTCCACCATTAGAAGTCAATAGTCCCCCATCCTCCCTTTTATAACAGTGCAGTCCCTTACCCTTTTCTGCTTCCAGGAACAAGCTGGGGGCAGAGCTGGGAAGAAGAAAGTGCAGGGTCTGAAGGATGACCAGAGGAGGGCTGGAGTCAGCTGCCAGTGTCTGCTTAATGCTTACACCAAGGGAGGCAGAGAGGGGTGCTGCAGCAGCACAGAGAGCTGCAGGATCTTTAGGAGGAGTTCTGTCCTCCTCCCTGTTGCCAACTGCTGAGACAAGTTTGAGCGGAGATGAGGGGGGGTGCTGTAGCTGCAGGAGAGGTGCGAGGGCCACATAAAATGGCTTGGTGGGCCGGATTCGGACCCCGGGCCTTGTGTTTGACACATGGGGTATGACATCTACTTTATTTTAAATAAAAACAATATCCTTGACAATTACTTTAAGGATCAATTTTGCCACAGCGTGTTCAGCTACAAAGGACAATGTAGGCTTGTTTTAAGGGTTATTTACTGCTTGTTAAGAACATAAATATGTGAATGTCTAAAGCCTGGTTGAAGTGTTAAATGGTCACATTTCCACATCTCTGTGCTGTTATTTTCATCTATGCAGATACAAATATTCCGACATTTACTGTACATCAGCACATAAACAATCCAGACATCAAGCATGATCAGTTTCATTCTGAGAACCTTAAAGAGGAAGTAAACCCTCCTCTGACACTTTTACCTATAGGTGGGCCTATGATAAGGCTTACCTATAGGTACTGTAAATATCTCCTAAACATGTACCGTTTAGGAGATATTTACCTTACATGCAGCCAGTGACGTCACTGGCGCATTATTCCATGTGCGACAGCATACTTGGAGTGCATGCACCCCTTGGAAGAAGAAGCTGGAGGCTGCATCAGTTAAATGAATTAAAAGGGAGTGTTAAGTTTCAAAAAATCATTAATTGTCTATTGAACAGCAAGTCAAAAAGCATGTATCTGTAACCTAAAAGCTGAGGCTATACCACTTTTTAAAAAAAAAATAAGACTGTGCTATATGTGGGGTTCCTATACCTTAAGCCTGGGTTCACACATATGCGATGTCAGACATCGGATGTGATTTGCACCGCATTGCTGTGCAGATCACATGCGATGTCTGTGCAAATGCGAATTCCACTCGCCTTTTTTTTCCCTGCACTGGATTCAGATCGCATGGACGTTCACACCCATCCCATTCCTGTCTGTATTCACAGCTCACCCTGCAATCTGTGAACCAATCTGGGGGTGTCATTATCTTTTTATTGACACCCGCAGCGGTTCGCAGAGGGCAATGTGAACTGTCTTCGGATGAGATGCGATGCGGGAACCCGCTCTAGAATCACGCTGGTTCCTGCATCGTATATGTGTGAACCTAGGATTAATAGTCAGGCACATGTGGAAGAATTAAAGACTACGTAAACCCAACATTTCATATTCTTGATGTGTGCCTGCTGTACCATGTACTTGTATAAAAGGTATCCTGTTCTCTTTGTATTGCTTCCTTTGTGTGAAATCCCTGCTGTTCCTGGTGTCACTTGGAAGAGTAGTGTCCTGCTGTTTCTCCTTCCCCAGCTCTTATGCAGCTGACAACAGTAGGAATCTCTGGATCAACTGTGGGTATTGGATAATTTTTCTTTTTTTTCTGTTGGTTAAACTGGATGGACTTTTTTTAACCACATTAACTACGTAACTATGAATGAATTCATCTATAAAAAGGAGGAAAAGGGTATTTTTTTTTTTTATATCTATACAGAAATGTTTTGCCTTTCATTTTTATTTTAAGCTGTATGGGTTGTTTTACAAGGTGAGGGTTTATATACACTTCCAAACAAACAAAAGACCTGTGTGAGGTACAACTGAGTAGATGTAAGAGTCAGCTCCCTATATGAAATATCAGCCTATTCTGCTCAATACAATCTGTGCTATCAATCATCATGAAGTGGTGGAGAGGACGGGCAGGGCACAACATTTTTTATTACTTTTAGGACCTGACAACAGATTATGTGATCTCTCACTACAAAGAAAGAAGCTCTGAGTCTAAAGTTACATTCTGGGATAAGCAAATAGGGGGAGATTTGCTAAAATCGGAGCACACAGAATCTGTTTTAGCTGTGCGTAGTAACCAATCAGCTTTTAGGTTTTTGTTGTCAAAGCTTAACTGAACAAGCTGAAGTTGGAAGTTGATTGGTTCACTATGCGCAGCTGCACCAAATTCTGTGTGCACCAATTTTAGTAAATCTCTCCATATTGTCTCAATACAAGAGGCATGTGTATTCTTTTATGGAACTTGGTTTGCTTTGTGTAATTCTTCCAGGTCTGTGCAGTAATCCAGTGTAAACTTTTCCTATGTGCAGGAGCTTCCTGTAGTAAAGACCGGTCATTGCTGTTCTCTTTCCTTATACAGAGTGACAGGTCTTGTCTCCGCCCCCTCCTGTAGGTTTCTGCATGCAGCCTTTAATGGGAGGAGCCTGATGGCTCCCTCCCATAGCTCTGTTCTCTGCACACTCGGACGTGCCCCAGAAGACTGCAGGGAGGGAGGGGGAGAGGAGAACTTCCATTATTTATTTCAGGTTCTTATATAGCGCTGTCAATTTACGCAGCGCTTTACATATACATTGCACATTCACATCAGTCCCTGCCCTCAAGGAGCTTACAATCTAAGGTCCCTAACTCACATTCATACATACATAGTAGGGCCAATTTTATACAGGATCCAATTAACCTACCAGCATGTCTTTGGAGTGTGGGAGGAAACCGGAGTACCTGGAGGAAACCCACACAGGCACAGGGAGAACATGCAAACTCCAGGCAGGTAGCGTCGTGGTTGGGATTCGAACCAGTGACCCAGTAGAATTGCCTAGGCCAGTGATGGCAATCCTTGGCACCCCCAGATGTTTTGGAACTTAATTTCCCATGATGCTCGTGCACTCTGCAGTGTAGTTGAGCATCATGGGAAATGTAGTTGCAAAACACCTGGAATGCCAAGGTTCGCCATCACTGGCCTAGGCAATCCTACCAGATGTTCTCCTCTCCCCCTCCCCCCCCTGCAGTCTTCTGGGGCACGTCACAGGTCTCAGAAGACTGTGGGACAATTCACAACACGCAGCGTGACTCCCACATTTGCAGTGGGTACCCAGCTGTGAAGCACCAACTGTCACAGCCAGGTGCCCACAGTTGAAATCAGGGGCGGCTGGTGCCCATGGGCCGGGGGGGGGGGTGGCAGACTGACCACACCATACCCCCCCAGACCACACCAGCCCACACACCGGTCGCTGGCTCACTCACCCTGGACATGTGGAGGGCAGTCGGCAGTCAGCAGCAGAGGCGGCATCTTGCCCCTCGCTCGGTCTCCTGCGTCTCCTCCCTCCTCCTCCTTGGCCAATGGTATGGCTTCTCCTTTCGGGCAATCGGGAAACAGGTCTCATGACCCACTTCCTGATTGGCCAGGAGGAGAATCAGTGTGATAATAGTGAATATTAATTCGCTATTGTCACATAACTGGGTGGGCTTGGGGAGCAGAGCCCACCCTTTTTTGAAGCCTATCAGAGAATCTGGCTCTAATCATGTGCTTCAAAAAAAAAAAACCCCATTGGAGTCCATGCGTCTGGCGCCCTGCATGTAGATTAGGGGGCTGGACTAATTGGACGGGCCGCCCCTGGATGAAATGCCAGTGCCAGGGAGAGAAGCCTGTGGGAGGGGGGGGGGGTGGGGCTCGGGCGATCACATTGCTGGATCGTGGGATGGGTGAGTGTGTGTTTATTAAAAGTCAGCAGATACAGTTTTTGAAGCTGCTGACTTTTAATAAACCCAAAAAATTACTGGAGCTCCCCTTTAAGGATAAAACAAATGCATTATTTGATTTAGCAAGTGCTGCATTTCTAAACAACATTTTTCTTTTCGTTGGACCACAGTTTGTTCTGTTGTAATGCTAAAAGCAGAAACTCTATTTGTTTTGCTTAAACAGGCTATTGTCTTCTAATCTTATTTGTTTTACAAGCAAGAAGTATGCTTTAAAAAAAAAAAAAACACAGTGCGGATAAAGTCTACTACCTTATTACACATCACAGCCTAGAAGAAAAAGATGAAAAGCAGGTATAATACAATTTAATCCCCGACTTGCATCAATTTCCTTTCCAACGTAGCGATCCGCTGTCTTTGTAAGTAAAGGTTGATGGTCATTTTAAAGCAAACGCACCAGCTACATTTGCCTTGATTTCCGAAGCATAACTAGAAGCTGAAAATGGCTCAGAGAATGTCTGCGATGATAAAGAGAACTAGCCAGTGTTCTAAGTCTATAGCCCATAGGTACCCAGCCCCCTCTTCCCACCCTCCCCGGGTCTGTTGCCAGTGTTCTAAGTCTATAGCCCATAGGCACCAAGCCATCGCTTCCCACCCTCCCTGGATCTGTAGCCAGTGTTCTATGTCTATAGCCCATAGGCACCCAGCCACCTCTTCCCACCCTCCCTGGGTCTGTAGCCAGTGTTCTAAGTCTATAGCCCATAGGCACCCAGCCACCGCTTCTCCCCCTCCCTGGGTCTGTAGCCAGTGTTCTATGTCTATAGCTCATAGGCATCCAGCCACTGTTTCCCACCCTCCCTGGGTCTGTAGCCAGTGTTCTATGTCTATAGCCCATGGGCACCCAGCCACCGCTTCCCAAACTCCCTGGGTCTGTAGCCAGTCTTCTATGTCCATAGCCCATAGGCACCCAGCCACCGCTTCCCACCCTCCCTGGGTCTTTAGCCAGTGTTCTATGTCTATAGCCCATAGGCACCCAGCCACCGCTTCCCACCCTCCCTGGGTCTGTAGCCAGTGTTCTATGTCTATAGCCCATAGGCACCCAGCCACTGCTTCTCACCCTCCCTGGATCTGTAGCCAATGTTCTATGTCTATAGCCCATAGGTACCCAGCCACCGCTTCCCACCCTCCCTGGGTCTGTAGCCAGTGTTCTATGTCTATAGCTCATAGGCACCCAGCCATCGCTTCCCAGACTCCCTGGGTCTGTGGCCAGTGGTCTATGTCTATAGCCCATAGGCACCCAGCCACCTCTTCCCACCCTCCCTGGGTCTGTAGCCAGTGTTCTATGTCTATAGCCCATAGGCACCCAGTCACAGCTTCTCACCCTCCCTGGGTCTGTAGCCAGTGTTCTATGTCTATAGCCCATAGGCACCCAGTCACAGCTTCTCACCCTCCCTGGGTCTGTAGCCAGTGTTCTATGTCTCTAGCCCATAGGCACCAAGCCACAGCTTCTCACCCACCCTGGGTCTGTATCCAGTGTTCTATGTCTATAGCCCATAGGCACCCAGTCACAACTTCTCACCCTCCCTGGGTCTGTAGCCAGTGTTCTATGTCTATAGCTCATAGGTACCCAGCCACCGCTTCCCACCCTCCCTGGGTCTGTAGCCAGTGTTCTATGTCTATAGCCCATAGGCACCCAGCCACCTCTTCCCACCCTCCCTGGGCCATTAGCCAGTGTTCTATGTCTATAGCCCATAGGCACCCAGCCACCGCTTCTCACCCTCCCTGGGTCTGTAGCCAGTGTTCTATGTCTATAGCCCATAGGCATCCAGTCACAGCTTCTCACCCTCCCTGGGTCTGTAGCCAGTGTTCTATGACTGTAGCCCATTGCTTCCCAGACTCCCTGGGTCTGTAGCCAGTGTTCTATGTCTATAGCCCATAGGCACTTAGCCACCGCTTCCCACCCTCCCTGGGCCATTAGCCAGTGTTCTATGCCTATAGCCCATAGGCACCCAGCCACCGTTTCTCACCCTCCCTGGGTCTGTAGCCAGTGTTCTATGTCTATAGCCCATAGGTACCCAGCCACCGCTTCCCACCCTCCCTGGGTCTGTAGCCAGTGTTCTATGTCTATAGCCTATGGGCACCCAGCCACAGCTTCTCACCCTCCCTGGGTCTGTAGCCAGTGTTCTATGTCTATAGCCCATAGGTACCCAGCCACCGCTTCTCACCCTCCCTGGGTCTGTAGCCAGTGTTCTATGTCTATAGCCCATAGGTACCCAGCCACCGCTTCCCACCCTCCCTGGGTCTGTAGCCAGTGTTCTATGTCTATAGCCTATAGGCACCCAGCCACAGCTTCTCACCCTCCCTGGGTCTGTAGCCAGTGTTCTATGTCTATAGCCCATAGGTACCCAGCCACCGCTTCCCACCCTCCCAGTGTTCTATGTCTATAGCCTATAGGCACCCAGCCACAGCTTCTCACGCTCCCTGGGTCTGTAGCCAGTGTTCTATGTCTATAGCCCATAGGCACCCAGTCACAGCTTCTCACCCTCCCTGGGTCTGTAGCCAGTGTTCTATGTCTATAGCCCATAGGCACCCAGCCACAGCTTCTCACCCTCCCTGGGTCTATAGCCAGTGTTCTATGTCTATAGCCCATAGGCACCCAGTCACAGCTTCTCACCCTCCCTGGGTCTGTAGCCAGTGTTCTATGTCTGTAGCCCATAGGCACCCAGTCACAGCTTCTCACCCTCTCTGGGTCTGTAGCCAGTGTGCTATGTCTATAGCCCATAGGCACCCAGCCACCGCTTCTCACCCTCCCTGGGTCTGTAGCCAGTGTTCTATGTCTATAGCCCATAAGTACCCAGCCACCGCTTCCCACCCTCCCTGGGTCTGTAGCCGGTGTTCTATGTCTATAGCCCATAGGCACCCAGTCACAGCTTCTCACCCTCCCTGGGTCTGTAGCCAGTGTTCTATGTTTATAGCCCATAGGCATTAGGCACCCAGTCACAGCTTCTCACTCTCCCTGGGTCTGTAGCCAGTGTTCTATGTCTATAGCCCATAGGCACCCAGTCACAGCTTCTCACCCTCCCTGGGTCTGTAGCCAGTGTTCTATGTCTATAGCCCATAGGCACCCAGACACAGCTTCTCACCCTCCCTGGGTCTGCACTATACATATTCTGCTGTCAGAGTTTCCCATAACAAAGCCATTAATATAATATATATATGTTATATATATCTGAGATAAGCAACATGACTGACTCAGCCTATGAAATGGGATGAGTGTTTGGTGGGTCATTGACTTGGAGCTTAAACAGAAACTTATGTTAATTATCAGCAGTCTAAATAGACGTCCTATGCAGACTCCATGGCTGAAGTTTTTAATTATCTGGTGATTGCAGGTTATGGGACAACATGATCTTCATGGGACACAATGATCTAAATGAAAAAAGATCCCCAGTAATAACAGATTGCTGACAAGCCTATATATAGATAATATGTACCATGTCTTCTGTAGGCGTCTTTGTCTTCATGCTCTGAAAATCTATAAGCATGCCAATACACACTGATTCAGCTTATTCTCTTGGTTAAGATAACAAATACAGTTACATTGTTTCCTGCTTTACGAACTGCGGAATTAAGCCAATACTGGATAAATGGTTTTTAGTATTACGGGAATCTGCAGAGTCTGTGATTCGGTCTGCTTTGTCCAATTTCCCATTTTTTCTATGATGCAGTAACTTCAGTATCGCTCTGACACAAGGCAAAGGTTGCAAACACACAACCTGACAATAAATCAGATGCTTGTGGTTCTTAAGAAGCAAGTCTTAAGAAATAAGAACTGTTAATCTAAAAGGCAGGGGACCGAACAAGGATTCTGTAGTGCACATCTGACTGCATTGAAGAGTGGGGGGATACTGCAGCGCTGGCCAACCTGCAGAGAGGGGGGAGATGGGGGCACCAATAACCTTACACAATTAGGCTTGCCTACATGTAGATCAATCTTTACAGGCAAAAAAATGGCAAGGTCTTTCTAGCAAAATAACCTTAAAAACGATCCAGAGGTCATTTACTCGCCACATTTCCTTCCAAGACAACAGAAGATCGCTATCTAGTCCCTGCGGACCCAGATAAACACAAGATAATGTGATCGAAGCCGCAGAACTATTCAAGCCTCCATGATTTACAGGTTAACCAGATTGCCTTCGATTTATGGATTTCATCGAATAGGACCTAAATCCTACAAATAGGTGGCACCACTACATGAAAACTGCAGAACAATACGGGATAGAATTAAAGTAGAGAAATGAAGCAGGAACGGATGCCATCGAGAAATTATGACAGGCCAGAATTAAATTTGGTTTGTGTGTACCGTTGCTTGTTCTGTAACAACAACGGTGCCATATGGCTCTTTTATTCTCTGTTGGGATATCAAGATCTACCTAATGATCTCATAATCTCCAGATATTTTTTTTTTAATTGGTTATATTGGATTCAATAGACTATAACAAAAAGAAAAAAAGCAGTAAAGGGAAAAAAATAAATTGGCATCTTGGCAAAGGGCATTGGATGAACTAGGCAAAGAAAATGACCAAAGCAAATATATATAATGGTTTAAAAATACAGTGTTTGTATATATATATATATATATATATATATATAAAAATTACAATATATATATATATATATATACGAAATGATGACATATATATATATATATATATATATATATATATATATATATATATATATATATATATACATATATGAAATAATTATATATATATATATATGAAATAATTATATATATATATTATATATAAATATATATAAAAATGTTACGTATAAACATATATAAATGTAAATTATATTATATATATTATGTTAAATTAAATAGCCATAACAATTGTTGGTTTGCTGTCTTTTTTGGATGGTGCAGGGTTAATACTAGTATGACCTTGGGCTGACACACATGCATAGACACTAGTGTAGCACACATGACAGGTCCGGTCATACAATGATTCATTTGCACATAGCATGCAGGTCTGATGCTATACTAGAGAACTGTACAACTGCATGCTGCATAATGTTTTCCTGCCTTTCTGATTATATTTACATCCAAATCAATGAAGGCAAATGATGAAGCTACTTATGGTAATACAAAAAATACCCCCCCCCCCCCAAAAAAAAAAAAAAATCGTAGTATGTCCATAGTGCATACTTTTTTTTACCACTGCATCATGGATGTGAGCATACAGTGACAGCTCCTGCAATTCTTGTTCCAATGGAATGTTTACCATAGGAGAAGAATATTGGGAGATTCATGTATTTCCAGTGGTGCAAAGCTGAGATAGTAGATCATCTCTATGCTGTAGTAATAAAATTGCTAGGGAGCCATGGTCTGACAGGTCCATTGAATGAGCCCTGTATATACCCCCCCCCCCCCCCATTGCCATGGCACACAGGGGAGCATTAGCATGGAGCAATCTGGATTTGCACTGCATCAGAACTGAACATATGTGAGCAAACAAGATTGCACCGCTGGCACCCTGATCTCTATAAGCCCCTTACACAGAAACAGGGAGAGAATACATCCAAATCATCTGCATGCACCCCCTCCCCTCCCCCCCTCTGCAATGTGACATATACATTCCATACATGATTGGCACTTACAGTCTACGGCGCTGCGGATTCACCTGATGGGAACACAATGGATGGAGACCCCACTGACCGCCTCGGAGGGGGAGGCTGGGTTAGCAGGGGTAGGTATGCGAGTCAGTGGGGGGGTGATCCCGGCCGTACTTGCTTGAATTCCCTCCTGGACGGCGCCCGGTGTCAGCGCCAGCAGTACAAGCTCCGCTCTGTGCGACACAATTGGGAATCCCGGACAAAATCAAGGCTCGGCGCAGAGCGCAGGCGCGGAGCACAGCGGCAGAGGCAGCAGCAGCAGCCTGATCCTCCTCACTCCTCCTCTCCTCTCCTCTCTCTGCTCCTTCCACACCTTCATCCTGCCCTTCCATCCATCCATCCCCGACTCATCCCTCGGCTCTGGTGACACCTCATTTCCCCAGAAATAACTGCAATCTTGCTGGAGGATGTGATTTGCATGCAGGCGGCTGCTGTCCCCTCTGAACACACCATTCTTTGTATTGTCACCCAACATGACTACTTACATTTTTACTACTACTAGGCATCTTTTTTTATTTTATTTATTTGTGTGTTAGACCTATATATATATATATATATATATATATATATATATATATATATATTTACTATTTGAAGCAAATATTTATTTTATAATTTTTATTTTAATTTTCCAACAAATTAAAGGAAAACTGCTTTCGTAAAAAAAAAATTAAATAAAAATGCATTATAGCACGAACAATCGTGTACAATCAGACAAAGCATTTTGTATTTTAAGCCCATCCTACCCACCCTGGCGTCCCCTTGACCAGGTCATTTTTTTGTGATATGGCACTTTAACTGACAATTAAAGTAAATAAAATAAATAAATAAAGTAACAAGTAAACTCCTTCCATTTTTTTGTGATATGGCACTTTAGTGTCGGTTCACACTAGGGCGACCTGTGAGGCGACCTGGTCGCCTCACAGGTCGCCGCAGGTCGCCTCCCATAGGGAAGCTGCGGACCCGTTCTAATAGGAGCGACACAAGTCGCTCCGACCTAGAAAAAGGGTCCGGAGCTTCTTTGGGGCGACCCGGAGGCGACCGCCATAGACTTCAATGTTATGAAGTCCGTGGCGGCCGCTCCGAGGTCGCGGCGCGCTGCTCGCACCGCGACCTCCGAGTAGTGTAGCGTCGCTGCAGTGTGAACCGGCGCTTAACTGACAACTAAAGTAAATAAAATAAACAAAGTAACAATCATTATTTTAACCCCTTCCATTTTTTTGTGACATGGCACTTTTAACTGACAATTAAAGTAAATAAAATAAGCAAATAAAGTAACAACCATTATTTTAACCCCTTCAAGCCTAATGGCTCTTTCACACGGCCTCTCCGCTTGTCCGCAAATCATCCTATTTTTTTGCGGACATAATGTAAATCAATGGCACTGCGGATGTCAGCGGAATACCATCCGCTGACATCCGATTTTCCTCCTTTCAGTTCTGTTCCGTTTTTTGGAATGGAACAGAACCCTATTTTTTCATCCGTGTAAAAAACGGAAAGGAAGGAAAATCAGATGTCAGCGGTGTCATCCGCTGACATCCGCAATGCCATAGACTTACATTATGTCCGTATATCATCCGCAAACGGATGGGATGATATGCGGGCACACGGAGCGGATGACACAAATGTCATCCGCTCCGTGAAAAAAAGAAAAAAAAAAAAGTCCCGCAGCGGACTAAAGCAGCGTAACGGCCGTCTGAAAGAGCCCTAAATCTTTTTCTGACTTATGTTGCTTACAAGGTAAAATTGGTATCTTTTTGCTAGAAAATTACTTAGAGCCCAAACATTTTATATATATATATATATATATATATATATATATATATATATATATATATATATATATATATATATAAATATATATATGTATTAGCAAAGACCCTTGAGAATAAAATGGAGATCGTTGCAATATTTTATCTAACACTGTAGTTTTTCAAATTCAGATTTTTTTGGGCAGAAATACACTTTCATGAATTAAAAAAAAAAGAAAAAGGAAAGTCAGCCCAATTTTTTTTGTATAATGTGAAAGATGATGTTAGGCCAAATAAATAGATACCTAACATGTCATGCTTTAAAATTGTGCACACTCGTGGAATGGCGACAAACTACAGTACTTAATAATCCCCATAGGAGATGTTTAAAATGTTTTGACGGTTACATGTTTAGAGTTACAGAGGTGGTCTTGTACTACAATTATTGCTCACACTTTAATGATCGCAGCGATACCTCACATGTTTGGTTTGAACGCCTTTTACATACGCGGGCGCGACTTGCGTTTGCTTCTTCGCGCGAGCACAGAGGGACGGGCGCTTTACTTTTTTTTCTAAATTGTTATGTTTTATTTTTTTCATTTTTACACTGTCCATTTAAAAAAAACATTTTTTGATCACTTTTATTGCTGTCACAAGGAATGTAAACATCCCTTGTGACAGTAATAAGCAGTGACAGGTACTCTTCAGGGAGGGATCTGGGGTTTTAAAAGACCCCAAACTCCTCCACTGCACTTAAAAGCATTCAAAACAACAAGTTTGGCTGTTTTGAATGCTGTAATTTTTTTTTTTTTAATCTGGCGTCTTTAGAGCTCCAGTACCCGAAAGTAATGTAATGACATCGCTTCCAGGTTTTTACTTTCGAGACCCGATCAGATCCGAATCCGGATTTGTTCGGGTGTTCTGCCAGCCAGGGGACGTGCCGGCTGGCCACTTTGGGTCTTCAGGTGGGATGGGAGACCCAGGCGAGCAGTGGAAGGCGGCGGGAGGGGGGGGGGGACGTCCCATCCTGCTCCTTGTAATGCCAACCGAGTGGCTGCTGAGAAGCATCGGTTATCATCACAAGAAAGCCGACCGTCGGCTCCAAACAGTGGTACCGGGGTGATGCCTCTAGCTGCAGGCATCACCCCGGAAAGACCCTCTGAAGCCGAGGCTGCATATTTGCCTTTCGTTGGCGTGAAGGGAGTTAACTAATAATTGCGTGGTCATGTAACACTGTGCCCAAATAAAATGTAAGTCCTTTTTTTCCCCCCACAAATAGAGCTTTCTTTTGGTGTTATTTGATCACCTCTGCTGTTTTTATTTTTTGCACTTTAAATTAAAAAAAATACAACAATTTTGAAAAAAAAAAACTTTTAACTTTCTGCTATAAAACATATCCAAGAAAAAAATTAGAAAAAAAAATCATATTTCTTTGAAAATTTAAGCCAATATGAATTCTGCTACATATTTTTGGTAAAAAAAATATATCAATAAGCGTATATTGATTGGTTTGCGCAAAAGTTATAGTGTTTACAACTATGGGATATTTTTATTTATTTATTTTTTTTTTTCTTACTAGTAATGGCGGCGATCAGTGTTAATTTTGTCAATGAAAAAGTTTTCATCAAAAATATTTTCAGCGCCATTTTTACAGTGACCAAAACAAAACGAAAAGTACAGCACATTTTTGTCCACTGACAAAAACTACACGGCTCAAAAAAAATGAAAGGAACACTTTTTATTCAGAGTATAGCATCAAGACATTTAAACTCATGGGATATTAATCTGGTCAATTAAGTAGTAGAGGGGGCTGTTATTCAGTTTTGGCTGCTTTGGGGTTAATAAAATTAACAACATGTGCACTAGATGGGCAACAATGAGACAACCTCCAAAACAGGAATGGTTTTACAGGTGGAGGCCACCTACATTTTTTCTCTACTCATCTTGTCTGCCTGTTTTTCACTAGTTTTGTATCTGGCTAGGGTCAGTGTCACTACTGGTAGCATGAGGCGATACCTAGACCCTATAGAGATTGCAAAGGCAGCCCAACTCCTCCAGAATGCTATTGCCAGATTGTTTGCTGTGTCTCCCAGCACAGTCTCAGGACCATGGAGGAGATTCCAGGAGACAGGCAGTTACTCTAGGAGAGCTGGACTGGGCCGTAGAAGGTCCTTACCCATCAGCAGGACCGGTACCTGCTCCTTTGTGCAAGGAGGAACAGGATAAGCACTGCCAGAGCCCTGCAAAATGACCTCCAGCAGGCCACTGGTGTGAATGTCTCTGACCAAACAATCATGAGGGTGGCCTGAGGGCCCGACGTCCTCAAGTGAGCCCTGTGCTCACTGCCCAGCACCATGGAGTTTGATTAGCATTTGCCATTGAACACCAGAATTGGCAGGTCTGCCACTGGCACCCTGTGCTTTTCCCAGATGATAGCAGGTTCATCTTGAGCACATGTTACAGTTGTATAGGGTCTGGAGAAGCCATGGAGAACATTATGCTGCCTGTAACATCGTTCAACATCACTGGTTTGGTCCTAAAAATGTTATATGGGTACAGTGTTGCATGACTGCGCAATTGCCCTAGCCATGACCGCTCTATAGGAGTTTTACTGCTACAGGGCTGCAGCTGAGCACAGGATCACGTATAGATTTGTAATCCTGTGCTTCCCGCTGGGAACAGGTACCGCAGACTCAACGTCCGCCGGCACCCACCGATCATTCTGCAGACAGACAGAACGGCGGTCTGCCTATGTAAACAAGGCAGTTCACTGTTCTGGCAGGAATCCTGTGTCTCTGCAAAGCAGGGACATGGATCAAAGTCTTCCCCTTGTAAAATCACCTCCCACACTGTAGTATAACACAGGCTAGGCACACAGTTAACCCTTTGATTGCCCCTGATGTTAACCCCTTCTTAGCCAGTGTCATTAGTACAGTGACAGTGCATATATTTTTAGCACTGGTCACTGTATTGGTGTAACTGGTCCCCAAAAAGTGTCACAAGTGTCTGAATGTCGTAGTCCCACTACAAGCCTCTGATCGCCGCCATTAGTAGTAAGTAAATAAATAAATAAAAATGAATCCAAATATCCCATAGTTTGTAGACGCTATCATTTTTGCACAAACTAATCAATATACACTTATTTTTTTTTTTTTACCAAAAATATGTAGCTGAATACATATTGGCCTAAATTCATGACGTAATTTGATTTTTTACATTTTGTTTTATTGGATGTGTTTTATAGCAGAAAGTAAAAAATATTGTTTTTTTTTTTCAAAAATGTAAAAATAATTTTTTTTATAGCGCAAAAAATAAAAAAAACGCAGAGGTGATCAAATACCACCAAAAGAAATATTTATTTGCAGGAAAAAAAAACACATCAATTTTATTTGGGTACAGTGTTGCACTTGTCCGTTAACCACTTAAGCCCCGGAAGATTTTACCCCCTTCCTGACCAGGGCCTATTTTGCGATTCGGCACTGCGTGACTTTAACGGACAATTGCGCGGTCGTGCGACGCTGTACCTAAACGAATTTGACGTCCTTTTTTTCCCACAAACAGAAATTTCTTTTGGTGGTATTTGATCACCTGTGCGATTTTTTGATCATGCGCTATAAACAAAAAAAGAGCGACAATTTTGCAAAAATAACAATATTTTTCACATTTTTTTATATGAAATTCCCCCAAAAAAATGTAAAAATCAAAATTTTTTAACATTTTCGGCCAATTCGTTTTATGCTACATATGTTTGGTAAAAAAATCGCAAAAAGCGTATTTTGATTGGTTTGCGCAAAAGTTATCGCGTTTACTAACAAAGGGAAAGATTTTTGTAATTTTTGTTGTTTTTTTTTTAACGAGTAATGGCGGCGATCTGCGATTTTTTTTGCAGTACTGCGACATTGCGGCGGACAGATTGGACCCTTGACTGACATTTTTGACACTTTTGGAGTTACCAGTGACATTTCTACAGTAATCAGTGCTATACATATGCACTGTTACTGTAAAATTACACTGGCAGTGAAGGGGTTAACTTTTTTTGAGAGGGAGGGGCTATGTGTGTCCCTAGGGGCGTGATTCTAACTGTGATTGGCTGTGGCTTGAGGTGTAGGAACAGTGATCAACGGTCCTACATAGTAAAACAGTATAATCACTATTCTTACACAGGGGAGAATGACAGGTGGCTTGTTTACATCAGCCGCCTGCCTTTCTCCCTCTCCACCGACGATCGCCGAGTGACCGGCGGACATCGGGTCCGCCGGTCACACGTGCGGGGGGGTCCGTGAACGCACGGGAGCGCGCCTCCGGCGGCGCGCGCTCGCTCCCCAGAGCCTCACAGCCTGTGAGGGGCTGACTGCCGCAGTAAATATACTGTGAACAGTCGGCAAGTGGTTAAAGTAACGCATTGTCGTATCACAAAAAATGGCCTGGTCATGAAGGGGGGGGGGGTAAATCTTCCAGAGGGAAAGTGGCTAGGCAGGAAGGGGGTAAAAGTGTCCGGTATTGAAGTGGTTAAAAGCTGAAGGAGATCAGCAATGTTCCTGCTCATTGGTCACATGATCCGCGTTGTAGAGAACGGCCAGATTCTAATCCTCACTTCCCACAGAGATCATCTGACCAAGGTCTAGAACCTTCTATGATGTCTGCACAGCATATCTCCAAGAAAGGTATTCTAGTCCTTCTCTTACACTTTTTTTATCCATCCCAGCAGAACACATGATGTAGGTATAAAGTGCTATTAAACCCAAAACCAAAATGTATTTTATTTCAGCTTACCATTCATTGTGGTAGCTGCATTTGTTTTCTTTTTTTAGGCTTTTCCCCTCTGTTTTCACTTAGTGATCTGGCCAGTGATATACCTCCTGTATTAGATTGCCCCCACTCTGGATGAATTGGCACAGGGGGCACAGCAGACAGCAGCATTGTCAGTCTGGAGGGAGGGCAGTGTTAGAAAATTCCAGCTCACACTTTATAATTAGTTACACCAGTGTTTTCCTTTTGGGATACATTTTTTAGATAAAAGCTGATCATTGCAAGTCCCCCAGTTAGTGTTATATGCTTTGTCTCATCCCTGTAAACTGATACATCTGAATGAGAGCTTGTTCTTTTGACTTACTGGCCAGATCATCAGATAAAAATAGAAGATTGCAAGCCCAAAAAAAGAAAACAAATGCATCCATCACATCTAAGAATTGTTAAGCTGCAATGTAATAAATATTTGCCTTTGGGTTTATTATCGCTTTAACCACTTGCCCTCTGGAAGATTTTACCCCCCTTCATGACCAGGCCATTTTTTGCTATTTGGCACTCTCCTACTTTAACTGCCAATTGCACAGTCATGCAACGTTGTACCCAAACAAAATTTATATAATTTTATTTTTTTACACAAATAGAGCTTTCTTTTGGTGGTATTTGATCACCACTGAGTTTTTTTTTTATTATTGTTTGCGTGCGATATAAACGAAAAAAGACTGACAATTTTGAAAAAAATAAATTCAGGCCAAAATGTATTCTGCTACATGTCTTTGGTAAAAAATCAAAAAAATCCAATAAGTGACTATTAAATGGTTTGTGTGACAGTTATAACATCTACAAACTATGGGATATATACTGCAATTTTTGGCAGTGATCAGCGACTTATAACGAGACTTCGATAACGTGTCGGACAATCTGATACTAACTGACACTGGGGGGAGCTAAATAACTGCCGCCTGCATCACCAGTGGCATTAATACAGTGATCAATGCTAATAATATAATTAAACTGGGTAGGGAGGGGATAACATCTAGGGAGACCAAAGGGTTAAATGTGTGCCTAACTATGTGTAATGTGTTCAATATGCGCTGCTTTTACTAGGGATCTTTTTTTCCCCTGCTTAGCAGGAATTTAAAAAAAACAAGATCCCCTCTTAGTGAACCGAGTTCTGTATTGTATACAGTCACAGAGCTCTGTTCTGTGAATCACTGAGCCGATCAGCAGGTGCCAGCGGCTAATCGTTGGCTTAGACCTGCTGATCGGCTTGTGCTGTAACGAATCACAGCCGGACTGGCACACATACGTGATCCAGCGAGGCCCTCTGCCGCTGCACATCTATGTTAGTGGTTAAAGCATACTTCTTTCTTTCTGACCATATTTTATGTTTTATAATATGAAACATGGTTGGAATCACTACTGTTAGTAGGATGATGAAAAGTCCCATCTGCCACTGCGATGCCAACAGGGTAGTGACATACTCGCAGTTATAGTCCAATGTTTACTTCCTCCAGTCCCATAACAGGTCTGTCTGTACTTCTCTACATACCTGGGGCTGCGATGCAAACAATGCAGGAGCCTGTACACTGCACCCAGGGCTGCTGTTAGAAATCAAGTGGCCCCTTACAGCCTACCTGACAGCCCCCC
Organism: Pelophylax lessonae; assembly: GCF_965119305.1. NCBI lineage: Eukaryota > Metazoa > Chordata > Amphibia > Anura > Ranidae > Pelophylax > Pelophylax lessonae. The sequence goes on from NC_138770.1 coordinate 132,299,911, forward strand.
CCCCCCAAATATATCAAGATCAAGACAATATTTTCACTAAAAATACACTAAAATTATTAGTGACACAAACATAACAGAGAACTTGTGTGAATTAGCCCTTAATTGTTTCTTACATTAAAAAAAAAAAAATATATATATATATATCATATTTCTTTTAAATGTTATAAATGTTTAAAATTATTTTATTTTACAATTTTTTAGAATTATTTATTACAATGTTTAATTATTATTATTTTTTTTACAATTTTTTTTTTCAGGACAGGGAAGCCTGCAGCGCTGCGAGGGGGGTCAGAAGCATGCAGAACAAGGAGGGGGATCAGTGTCAGAGAAACAATTACAGGACTGATGCCCTATGTCTGTCTCTCCCTGCAGCAGCTGAAAAGAAATGGCTTTCAGCTGCTGCAGAGAGCCGCATAGGGCTTCCATCTGTAATTGTCCCTCCGCACGACCGCACGGGGTACTGTTGGGCCCCCCTCTGTGCCTGGGCCCCTAGAGGAGGACTGGTGGCCCCCCCCCCATTAGCAGCCCTGACTGCACCACTGATTGTGGTTGCAATGCTCTGCAGTCTTCAATGCAAAAATGTAATAAATGCATATGTTTAATTATATTAATGTGGATGTACTGTATGTATTTTCTTTTTTTTGCAAAAGATGAACTATGCCTTTAAGGTAACATTTGGGTATAGGTTTTCTTTAAATTCTGCCCTTCCTCCCAGAAAGAACCTTGATCTGTTTATTTATTCTGTGCTAAGCTGTCATACCTGATTTCCTGATGATAACCAGTGGGGGAATCTATTTATGCAGTGCTGCTCATGATTTTTTACTCTTGTATATCTGCAGTTTCAGCAATCTGTTGTCCCTATTACAATCTGAAGCTTTATATACACTGTGTGGTAAGTGCACCCATTACTCCTCCTTTAGGCTGGGTTCACACTGCCGCAACTTCAAATCCTACATCCCTGCATGACTTCAACACGGCTTGCACACAACAGAAGTCAATGCAAGTTGTATTCAGGGCCGGCCTTAGGTGTTCAGGCACCCTGTGCGAGCTAATCCTGTGGCGCCCCCCCCCCCCCCCCACGCAAGTGCATTTTCTTGCACCTTTTTTGCCCTTTATTTGACTTTTCTTTTTTATGATCACTAATAACTTAGCCCCCCTTACATCAGAGACCCTCACAGAGGCCCCCCTTTACATCAGAGACCCTCACAGAGGCCTGCCTACATTAAAGACCCCCACATAGCCCCCCTTAAATTGGAGCCCCCCCCACAGAGCCCCCCCCTTACATCAGGGACCTCCCTTACATCAGAGACCCCCCCACAGAGCTCCTCTTACATCAGAGACCCCCCACAGAACTCCCCTTACATCAGAGACCCCCCACACTGAGCCCCCCTTACATCAGAGACCCCGCTACACAGAGCCCCCCCCCCCCACAGAGACCCTTTACATCAAAGCCCCCTTACATCAGAGACCCCCAACACAGAGCTCCCCTTGCATCAGGTACCCCCCACAGATCCCCCATTACATCAGAGACCCCCCACACAGAGCTCCCCTTACATCAGCGACCCCGCTACACAGAGCCCCCCCCCCACAGAGACCCCTTACATCAGAGACCCCCCCACACAGAGCTCCCCTTACATCAGAGCCCCCCTTACATCAGAGACTACTTACATCAGAGACCCCCCACACAAAGCCCTTACATCTGAGACCCCCCACACAAAGCCCCCCTTACATCAGAGAACCCCCACACAAAGCCCCCCTTACATCAGAGACCCCCACAGAGCTCCCCTTACATCAGAGACTCCCCCACACAAAGCTCCTCTTACATCAGAGACTCCCCCACACAGAGCCCCCCTTACATCAGAAACCCCACTACACAGGGCCCCCCTTACATCAGAGAGCCCCCCACACAGAGCCCCCCTTATATCAGAGACCCCCCACACAGAGCACCCCTTACATCAGAGAGCCCCCCTTACATCAGAGACCCCCCACTCAGAGCCCCCCCCACTCAGAGCCCCCCCATCAGAGAGCCCCCCCCACACAGAGCCTCCCTTACATCAGAGACCCCCCCACACAGAGCCCCCTTACATCAAAGACCCCCCCCCACACAGAGCCCCCTTACATCAGAGCCCCCCACATCAGAGAGCCCCCCCACACAGAGCCCCCCTTACATCAATGAGTCCCCACACAGAGCCCCCCTTACATCAGAGAACCCCCACACAGAGCCCCCCTTACATCAGAGACCCCCCACACAGAGCCCCCCTTACATCAGAGACCCCCCCACACAGAGCCCCCTTACATCAGAGCCCCCCCACACAGACCCCCCCTTACATCAGAGAGCCCCCCCACACAGAGCCCCCCTTACATCACAGACCCCCCACACAAAGCCCCCCTCACATCAGAAACCCCCCTACATTTATTGCAGGAGAGAGACCTCACTTACCTCATGCTGTCTGCAGCTTTTTTTTCTTTAAACTTCCCGCCCACACATCCCCGGGGAGTGTGGGCGGGGCAGACCGAGGAGGAGAAGGGGCAGGAGGAGGAGGAGCTGATGAGCTCTCTCCTCTGGCATCCCTGCAGAGAGGAGGAGGGATCAGTCAGCGGTGGCGGCGTCTCTGTTGCTGAGCTGTGTGTAATACACAGCTCAGACTGCAGCAGTAGGAGACCGAGGCACAGCCACACAGCGGGAGGTAAGCGGCGGCCACGGCCTGTGTTAACCCTGTCCAGGCCGCGATCGCCGCTTACCTACCGCTGTGTGGCCTGATCTTCTGCAAGCTATGATGGCCGCACGGCACCCCTGTTGCCCATGGCGCCCTGTGCGGCCGCACAGCTCGCACACCCCAAAGGCCTGCCCTGGTCGTAATGAAGTCACACCAGTAGTGCAGGAACCTTTTTCTAAGTTGGAGCGACTTGAGTTGCACCGATTAGACCAGTCCATATGCATGTAGAAAGAAAGTGGCACTTCCAGTCTCAGGAAAGTAGAAACTTGAGTTTTATTTCTTCAATTTCTTCAAAATTTCTATTTATTCATTCTACAATGAATAAGCACATGGTGTGAAATGCATTTGCTGCTATCCTGTTTGTCTTGCACATGTCAATGTTGGACTTTTTGATTTGAAGAAATAAAACTCAAGTTTCTACTTTCCTGAGACTGGAAGTGCCACTTTCTTTCTACATGCATATGGACTTCTTAGGTTGCAGACCTTGGTGAGCACCCAGTCTTGCAGGACTACTACAGTTTACTTGGGAATCCTACTGGGAATCCTACTGGCCCAGCTGTCAGCACTTTGAGCGGTGATTTGTTTCTTTGCTTCTTCCGATTAGACCAGTTCCATTGCAGTTAATGGGGCGCAACTTGTTATGCGACTTTGAATTCTCAAGTCGCATTGCAAGTCATGGCAGTGTGACCTGGGGTTTATGTGGGGTGAATGAGGTTGAGTAGTTCTTATCCCCGGGTCTCACTATTGGTTTAATATACCTACAGGGGCAGCGTAACTGACCAATAGTTAGGCACAGCAGGAGGGTCGTCCTGGGCTTGTTCTGTAGGTGTGAAAAGCTGAAAAAAAAAACTGATTCCTCCATCCAGAGGATAGAGGAATTCCCCACTTTAGGGACAATATATCCTGACAACTGCAACCAACACTGATCAGCAACTGAAGAACATTGGTTACAGCCTCTGATCAGGAAAAGTTTTCCAATATTGTCCCTTCGACAGAAGTCAATCAACTTCTGCTGTGCAAGGATGACCATGTGCTGATTGAAGCTCGGACAGTCCCCACTAAACTGGCTGAATTTTGATCAGTGTATGGCCAGTTAAGATTACAGTGAAACCTTGGTTTGAGAGTAACTTGGTTTAAGAGCGCTTTGCAAGACAAGCAAAATTTTCAAATAAATTTTGACTTGGTTTACAAGCGATGTCTTGATATACAAGTAGCCTCAAGTCACAGCTGAGTAGAAAAGAGAAGAGAAGAGAGGCGCCTCTAAGTGTAGCAATATGGTTAAATTTAATGAAGGTACAACATTTAGCAACTCACATGGTTGATGATTGGAACAAGCACATCTAAGGATGCAGGCATCCAGGCTAAAGCTGTCCACATAGACGGTCCTCCACACCACCATCTACGTCATCCCTTCCATGCTGCCCCTCGCTTTCAGATCGCTTTACTGCAGGGTGGTCTTCCCGGTCAGGATTACAGACTGGCAGCCGGCGGTGCAGAAGATAGTCTATGTGGACAGCTTTACCCCGGATGCCTGCATACTAAGATGTGCCTGTTTTATTCATCAACCATGTGGGTTGCTAAATGTTGTACCTTCATTAAATGTAACCATATTGCTACACTTAGAGGCGCCTCTCTTCTCTTTCATACTCTGTAGCTCCTGCTGGAAGCGGCTATTTGTGGATGGACATTTTATGGTTATATAACCTCTCGCAATGCTATAATCTTTTTATATGGACTATAAACTAAAGGGCTTATGAATAAATGGTTGTGGAACGAATCATCTGAGTTTCCATGATTTCTTATGGGGAAATTCGCTTTGATATAAGAGTGCTTTGGATTACAAGCATGTTTCCGGAACGAATTATGCTCGCAATCCAAGGTTTTACTGTATATTCAGGCACTTGTAGGTGCCTGCTTTAAATGTTTGCCGCCAATTTACTAGTGTGAAAGTGATGACAGGTCTACTTCAAGGTGGCCATACTTACTGTACAAATCACTGAATGATCAGATTCCTGCATAGTGTTCTTTTCCATTAAAATGCATGTTAGATCACCCCATGTTTTAGCTATTCGTGTCTTTGAAAAAAAAAAAATCCTAATTTTACATTCTGTTTAATCACTTATTCATGCTCACCACTGTCATTGAAATAGGACATGAGAATAAGCTCTGCAAGAAAAACCCGGCAAAGGTTCTATTCTTTTATTTCTGTAATAAAATACATGGCCCAATGCCACATGGGTCCCACATGAGAGATTGCCTGTGTGGGTGACCCTCATTGCTAGAATGGGAAACGTTCTGACCCTTCCCTCTCCATCCAAATCTAATAAAAAAAGTTTTGGATTTTTTTTTTTACTTTAAAGCGTCAGGAATACATGTGTGTTATGTACTCCTGACACCTGCACTCTGTGTGTTATGTACTCCTGACACCTGCACTCTGTGTGTTATGGACTCCTGACACCTGCACTCTGTGTGTTATGGACTCTTGTCCCCTGTCCTGTCCCATGCACTCTGTGTGTTATGTTCTCCAAACTTCTACATTCTGTGTGTTGTGTACTCCAGACTCCTGCACTCTGTGTGTTATGTACTCCAGACTCCTGCATTCTGTGTGTTATGTATTCCTGTCCCCTGCACTATGTGTGTTATGTACTCCAGACTCCTGCATTCTGTGTGTTATGTATTCCTCACTCTGGCACTCTGTGTGGTATGTATTTATGACTCCTGCACTCTGTGTGGTATGTACTCCTTACCCCTAAACTCTGTGTGTTATGTACTCTTGACTTCTGCACTCTGTGTGTTATGTACTTCTGACCTCTGCACCCTGTATGTTATGTACTTCTGACCCCTGCACTCTTTATGTTTTGTACTCCTGACTCCTGCACCCTGTTTGTTATGTATTCCTGACTCCTGCATCCTGTTTGTTATGTATTCCTGACTCCTGCACTCTGTGTGTTATGTACACAAAAAAGGATACCGTGTAGATAGGCCTTTACCCCTAATAGATATACAAATAAAGGGATAGAAAAAGATGGGGCTTTACAGGCCAGTGGGAGTAGAAAGATCACGCCAAAACCAATTTATATAAAAAACAAATTACATTTTATTGAGTTTCAGAGTAAAAAACATGGGCAATCACGCACATGTTCACAAGGACAAGACACATAGAAAAATTCCTATAAAATCAATTAGTAAGGGTCATTTAAAATAGAAATACATCCCATAAGGGGAAAACCAAAAGCCTGTATAGAATGGAAGATAGGTCTCAGGTGGAAGGCGGTCAATGTAGGTCCCCAGCAAGCCGACGCGTTTCGCTCAAGGCTTCCTCAGGGCCAGAGAGACCATGACAGACCGGTATTTCCTTTTTAATGACTCAGGAGGTGGCAGATTGTAGCGACACATAGAACAATAGATATCAATCCCTCAGTATTTGTATAAAGCATCCAAGATGTACATATATTCACACGTTTATCTAAGGTTAAGTGTCCAGCCTCTCAATCACTGCAAGAGCAACGCTTTTTATGCTAAATAGAATGGCAACTCGTTATAACTTGATAGCCAGAATTCTTTAATATATCCAAATATTCTAGGAGTACGATGGTTACCACACTAGTAGCTGCACTTCATATATCCACCTATAGTTTCCTCCTCCCTTAGACGGAGGCAGGCTTGCTGGCGTGAACTATACAAAGGACTTGTTGGGTTCGGGACACATTGTCCTCCCTGCCTCCCTGAGGTAGGATTATGTGACGTTGTCTGTTCCTGCCTGCAGTGATTGAGAGGCTGGACACTTAACCTTAGATAAACGTGTGAATATATGTACATCTTGGATGCTATATACAAATACTGAGGGATTGATATCTATTGTTCTATGTGTCGCTACAATCTGCCACCTCCTGAGTCATTAAAAAGGAAATGCCGGTCTGTCATGGTCTCACTGGCCCTGAGGAAGCCTTGAGCGAAACGTGTCGGCTTGCTGGGGACCTACATTGACCGCCTTCCACCTAAGACCTATCTTCCATCCTATACAGGCTTTTGGTTTTCCCCTTATGGGATGTATTTCTATTTTCAATGACCCTTACTAATTGATTTTATAGGAATTTTTCTATGTGTCTTGTCCTTGTGAACACGTGCGTGATTGCCCATGTTTTTTACTCTGAAACTCAATAAAATGTAATTTGTTTTTTATATAAATTGGTTTTGGCGTGATCCTTCTACTCCCACTGGCCTGCAAAGCCCCATCTTTTTCTATCCCTTTATCTGTGTGTTATGTACTCCTCACTCCCGCACTCTGTCTGTTATCTATTTCTGACTCCTGCACTTTGTGTGTTATATACCCCTGATCCCTAAACTCTGTGTGTTATGCACTCCTGACTCTTGCACTCTGTGTGTTATGTACTCCTAACCCCTGCACTCTGTATGTATGTACTCCTTACCCCTGCACTCTGTGTGTTGTGTACTCCTGACCCCTGCACTCTGTGTGTTATGTACTCCTGACCCTTATACAGTACTTTTTGTGTTACATACTCTTGACTCCTGCACTCTGTATGTTATGTACTCCAGACCCCTGCACTCTGTGTGTTATGTACTCCTGTTATGTACTCCTGACCCCAGCACTCTCTATGTTATGTACTCCTGACTCCTGAACTCTATATGTTATGTACTCCTGACCCCTGTTATATACTCCTGACTAGGGATGGGCTACGTGTTCGAGTCGAATGTAAGTTTGATCCGAGCATCAGCTTTTCATGTGTTCGTTGAACACACGAAAAAACGAGGCACTCTGCGGGAAGTTCGCCCGCAGATGAGCGACCCATAATGCACTGAGCTTTTGCAGTGCATTGATTGCTGATGATTGGTCAAAGCATGCACCTGACCTGTATGCTTCGGCCAATCACAGCACAATGTACTTTGAGAGCCGTGGTTGGCCAAAGGCAGAGTGCCTTTGGCCAATCATGGCTCAGGGGCTAAGTCTACGCCCCGCACTATATAAGGCTGCTGCTTACACAGCAGCTGTGTATAGTGTGTGACAATAGAGAGGTAGTTAGTGGATAGTGTGTTTAATCAGTTTAGTGCAGTCAGTGTTGTGTACAGGCATACTCCACTTTTTAAATGTATGGACATGTTGTAGTCCTGGGTTCCCTCTCGGTGCTCCCCAAGTTTGGTGTCCCTATCATTTATAGTTCGGGAGCAGTGCTGTGTCAAGCTGATCAATATTTCCCATAGGTGCCAATGAGCACTGAAAGCTTACAATTGGTCTGGGCAGAAAGGGGGTGAAAGTGTCCTGCATTTAAGTGGTTAAGGGGAACTCCATGACAGAATTTTTTTTAAAAAAACAGTGTGGGGTCCCCCCCGAAATCCATACCAGACCCTTCTCCGAGCATGCAGGCTGGCAGGCCAGGAAGAGGGGGGAAGCAAGCTCCCCCCCTCCTGAACCATACCAGACCTCTTGTCCTCAACATGGGGAGGAAGCTTTGGGGTGCCCCCAGAACCCACCCCCCCCCCCTATGTGAATGGGTATCGGGTACATAGAACACCTACCCATTCACTAAAAAAGTGTCAAAAGGTAAGATCCAGAGGAAACAGTTTTTGACAAGTCCTTTATTAAAAAATAAAAAAATAGTGTCCCTCTATATCAATCCATCATCAATCACGACACCCCCTGGCCTCTTGGGAGGCGTCCCGCCAAATGTCTTTCTGTTTTGACAGCTGTTATATAGGCAAGGGGCGGGGTCAGCCGGCTATGTCACCCGGTTATGTCACCCGGTGGCACCGCCCCTTCTGAAGTCACATGATGTTACGTGACACCTTGCCTATATAAGAGCTGTCAAAGCGAAGAGAGGGCATTTAGCGGGACCCCTCTCAAGAGGCGGAAGCATATTTTTTTTCCTATTTTTTGGGTTCAGCGGGAGTCGTGATTGAAGATAGATTGACAGACACTACTTTTTTTATTTTTTAATAAAGGACTTGTCAAAAGCTGTTTGCTGTGGTTCTTTCTTTTTGACACTTTTTTTGGTGACTGGGTAGATGTACGATGTACCCGATACCCATTACCATAGAGGGGGGGTGGTATCCAGATTCCGATAAGCCCCCTCCCTGCAGAACCTGACGACAACAACAGCCCAGGGTTGTCGGGAAGAGGCTCTTATCCCCGTCAAGATGGGGACAAGGTGCTTGGGGGGGGTGGCAGAGCCACCCTGCCCCAAAGCACCCAACCCCCCATGTTGAGTGCATGTGGCCTGGTATGGTTCGGGGGGGCACTCGCTCAACCACCCCCTTTCCTGACCTGCCAGGCTGCATGCTCAGATAAGGGCCTGGTATGGATTTAAGGGTGGACCCTACGTCATTTTTTTTTTTTTTTTACGCATGGGGTTCCCTTCAAAATCCATACCAGACCCTAAGGGCCTGGTATGGACTTGTGGGGGGTACACGACGCTGTTTTTTTTCATTTTCTTTTTTTTTTATCTGCATTGCCGGGAACCGTCATTACATTACAGCCGCAAGCAAGTTTAGATGACATTTTTTCCATTAGAAGTGATTTACAGACACATTAAGGGAACCACCCAGGCATGATATTTAAAGGAATTTTTCATTTTTATTGTTTCACTTTAACCACTTACTGCATATCAACGTACCGGTACGTCGGCTGACTTTGCAGGGTTATACCGGGATGATGTCTCTAGCTAGAGACAGCATCCCGGTACCGTGGTTTGAAGCCGACGGTCGGCTTTCCGTCGGTAACGACCGATGCGGCTTGGGAGCCGCTCGATCGTTACCCGGGTGAGCGGGAGGGGACATCCCCCCCCCCCGCCGCCTTCCGTGGCTTTGCTCTGGGCTCCCGTCCCACCGGGAGCCCCGAGCACCCAGCCGGCACTTCCGCCGGCTGGATGGAGTCCCGATGAATGCCGGAAATGGCATAGATCGGGTCTCCGATGACGTAACCCGGAGGCGGCGTCCATGACGTCACTTCCGGGGTTACTGTGCTGCAAAAGGCGGCAGATTTGAAAAACGGCTGTATGCAAAAATGCAGTTTTCGGCGTTTTGCATACAGGGAAGTGTAGTGGAGGGGTCTAGGGTCTTTTAGACCCTCTATCCCTCGATAAAGTGTACCTGTCACTACATATTGGTGTCACAAGGGATGTTTACATTGCTTGTGACAGCGATAAAAGTGATCAAATTTTTTTTTAAAAACCTGTATTAAAGTTAAAAAAAAAGAAAAAATAAATAGGAAAAAAAAAAAATTTAGCTGCCCCCGTCACCGTTAGTTCGCGCACAAAAAAAACGTATACGCAAGTCGAGCCGCGAATGAAATCGCTGTTCAAACCACACATGTGAGGTATCGCCGCGATCGCCAGAGCGTGGGCAATAATTTTAAAAAAAGAGCTACACTCTAACTCTAAACTGGTAACCGTTAAATAAATTTAAAACGTCGCAGATTGAGATCTCTATTGACCGTAGTTTGTCGCCATCCCACGGGGGGGCGCAATTTTAAACCATAACATGTTGGGTATCTATTTATTCGGCGTGACATCATCTTTCACAATATACAAAAAAAATGGGCTAACTTTACTTTTTAGTATTTTTAAATGCAGTGAAATGTGATTTTTCTAATTTTTTCCAAAAAAAATGGCGTTTTAAAGACCGCTGCGCAAATACCGCGTGACAAAAAATTTTGCAATGACCGACATTTTATTCTCCAGAGTCTTTGCTAAAAAAATATATATATATATAATGTTTGGGGGTTCCAAGTAGTTTTCTAGGAAACAATACTGGTTTTTAACTTGTAAACAAAAAGTGTCCGAAATAGGGCTGGGGCTTAAGTGGTTAAGCATCATTAAAATCACTGCTCCTATAAAAACGATTGTTTAAACAAAAAAAAAATGTTTTTTTTTAGCATGGCAGTACCCGGGTCCCCATACACCTTTTATGGCAAACACTTGTGTATAAGCCCCGGTTCACACTTATGCGAGTGCGGGGTTCGCATGTAATGTCGGAGCGCACTGCTCCTTCATTACATGCGATCGGCTGTGCGGTGCGAGTTTAGCCATACACTTTGTATGGCTAAATTCGCACCGCACCCGCAGCAAACACGCACAGGACCCTTTTTTGCAGCCGCATCAGGATCGGATCGCACAGCGGTTCACACTTGTGCGATCCGATCCTGTGCGAACTGCAAGATCGCACTGTGATATGCGATCAAACTGGGGGTGTCGTTAAGATTACATTGACACCCCCAGCGTATCGCATATGGCAGTGTGAACTGCCGGGGGTGCGTGTGCGATGCGGGAACAGGCTGCGGATTCGCAGCCTTCCCGCATCGCATAAGTGTGAACCGGACCTAAGCCTTTAAAATGAGGACTTTTTATTTTTCATGTTCATGTCCCATAGACTTTTTTAGAGTTCGCATGTTCGCTAGAAATTTTTCCCTGTTCGAGATGTTCTGCTGTGAACTGAACAGGGGGGTGTTCGGCCCATCCGTACTCCTGACTCCTTCACTATGTGTGTTATATACTCCTGACCCCTGCACTCTATGTCAGGGCCGATCCTAGGGTCACAGACACCTGGGTGCAGAAATATTTCTGGCGCCCCTACATGGGCGTGGTCATCTTACTAACCCCTCCCCTTTACAAATGTTTCTATGGCAACGACTCAAACACAGAGATGCTCCCCTAAGAAGTCTTCCTTACCCAGGGACCCTCCCACGATCTCTTAACAATAAACAAATTACAGTAAGAGAAGAAGAGTACTCTAATGGGAACTGGAGGGTGGTCTCTCTAATGGACACAGAGAGGGCATCTGTTAGAGAGTCTGTTAGACAGAGCCCCCAGACAGGAGATGGTCAGAGACTGCAGACTTGATACAAGAGATGGTCAGAGACTGCGGATATGATACAAGAGATCAATGCAGCCTCATCAGTGCCCACCAAATGCAGCTTCATCAGTGCCCACCAAATGCAACCTACCAGTGCCCGCCAAATACAGCTAACCAGTGCCCACCAAATGCAGCCTACCAGTGCCCACCAAATGGAGCCTACCAGAGCCCACCAAATGAAACTTACCAGAGCCCACCAAATGCACTCTACCAGTTCCCACCAAATGCAGCCTTATCAGTGCCCTCCAAATGCAGCCTACTAGTGCCCACCAAATGCAGTTACCAGTGCCCACCAAATGCAGTTACCAGTGCCCAATAAATGCAGCCTACCAGTGCCCACCAAATGCAGCCTACCAGTGCCCACCAAATGCCAGTGCCCACCAAATGCAGCCTACCAGTGCCCACCAAATGCAGCCTACCGGTGCCCACCAAATACAGCCTACCAGTGCCCACCAAATGCAGCTTACCAAAGCCCACCAAATGCAGCTTACGAGTGCCCACCAAATGCAGCCTTAATTTCCCGGGCAGCCACTGTAACAAGGTCCCGCCTCCTAGAACGGCTCCTAGGTTACACGTCATACTGATTTAATTTCCCACCATTGGATCAGTGTCTGCCTATCACAGGAGACGGTAAAGGGGGTGGTACTTTGTTACAGCGCCCGCCTGGCTTTTCACACTCAAGCTCCGTGTCACAGCGGGAGATGCCTGATATGCAGTGGCATACCTAGAGCATTTGGCACCCGGTGCGGATCCTATATCTGTCACCCACCACCCAACTTTAAAATGTAAAAACACCCACAAAAATTTGTAATGTTTTCAAGAATATTTACTGCACACATTTCACAGCCCCCCCCCATCACAGTGCCCCTTGCAGTCTGCCCCCGTCTCTCTAATCACAGCTCCCCTTTTGAACTCTCTGCCTCCCCTGCACAGTCCTACCTTTGGCATAAACAGATAGCTAATATTATTAGCAATGTGTTTAAGTTTGAGTAAGAGATTGGAGACTTGCTAAAGGAGATGGTCAGAGACTGCGGACATGATACAAGAGATGGTCAGAGACTGAGGACATGATACAAGAGATGGTCAGAGACTGAGGACATGATACAAGAGATGGTCAGAGACTGAGGACATGATACAAGAGATGGTCAGAGACTGAGGACATGATACAGGAGATGGTCAGAGACTGAGGACATGATACAGGGAATGTTAAGAGACTGAGGACATCATATAGGAGATGGTCAGAGACTGAGGACATGATACAGGAGATGGTCAGAGACTGAGCACAGGATACAAGAGATGGTCAGAGACTGAGGACATGATACAAGAGATGGTCAGAGACTGAGGACATGATACAAGAGATGGTCAGAGACTGAGGACATGATACAGGAGATGGTCAGAGACTACAGACATGATACAGGAGATGGTCAGAGACTACAGACACGGTACAGGAGATGGTCAGAGACTAAGGACATGATACAAGAGATGGTCAGAGACTAAGGACATGATACAAGAGATGGTCAGAGACTAAGGACATGATACAGTAGATCATCAGACACTGCACACGTGATACAAGAGATGATTAAAGACCGCGTACATGATACAGTAGATGGTCAGACACTGCAGATGTGATACAAGAGATGGTCAGAGACTGGGGACATGATACAAGAGATTGTCAGAGACTGCGGACGTGATACAAGAGAAGGTCAGAGACTGCGGACATGATACAAGAGAAGGTCAGAGACTGCAGACATGATACAAGAGAAGGTCAGAGACTGTGGATGTGATACAAGAGAAGATCAGAGACTGCAGACATGATAGAAAATAGAAGAGCACTAGGGGGGCTGAAGAGCACAGGGGAAACAGAGAGCACTGGCGGAGCTGAACTGCAGGGGGGAAAAAGATGGGGCTTTGCGGGCCAGTGGGAGTAGAAGGATCAGACAGAGAACCGTTTATAAAACCAAAATTGCATTTTATTTGTATAAAGACCAATAAAACTAAGCATGGACTACCATGCATGTATGATAACAAAGGACTGACATAACATACAATGATAAAATCAAACAATTAACGTCACTATTTATAGAGAAACATATCCCCAGAAGGGGTTGTAACCAAAATCTGTATAAGGTGGAAATTGGGTCTCAAGCTGGATTCGGTCACGGTAGGTCCCCAGCAAGCCGACGCGTTTCGCTCAAGGCTTCCTCAGGGCCTGAGAGACCATAACAGACCGATGTTTTCTATGAACAACATAAAAGCATAATCAAATGAGTGCCAGTCAATCATAAATTCCATGATATATCATACATAATAACATTATATTTCAATTATTACATAGGTATATTTGGTTTTAGTTTTTGTACTGACCCTTCTTGATAGTGACTTGTGCTAGGCGACAAAGCTGTAGCGATATTAATGCTGCTTGGAGCTATATTGCTTCGGTATTTATCATAACAGACATCAAAAATGTATTTCTTGCATAGGATCCAATGTATTACGTCCCAGATTGTGTTGCCAGGGGCAAGGCTGTAAACCAAAATGCCAATAGATATATATATGTGTCTACCGTATGATTTCGATTTTCATATGTTTATAATCTCATAACCAACCTTTTTTGGCTATCCCCCTTATGAACTTTTTGGAGTGAGTCCCAACTGCAGGGGGGAATGGGGGGGACTGGAGAGAATTACGGGGGGGTTTGGAAAGCATTGCAGGGGGGGTTGGAAGGTGCAGGGGGTGGAGAGCACTGGGGGGGGGGGAAACAGGGAGCTCTGGGGGGGCGGGCAGGGAAAACCAGGGGGATGGAGAGCACGGGGGGAGGGGGGGAACTGGAGAGCACTGGGGGGAACTGGAAATCACTGAGGGGGGAGCCAGGGAGCACAGGGCGGTGGAGAGCACTGGGGGAGCCAGAGAGCATAGGGGGGAGATAAAAAGCAGTGTGGGGAGCTAAAGAGCATCGGGGGGGGGCTAAAGAGCATGGGGGGGCTAAGGAGCACTGAGGGGGGCTAAGAGCACTGAGGGGGGGGCTAAGAGCACTGAGGGGGGGCTAAGAGCACTGAGGGGGGGGGGTTAAGAGCACTGAGGGGGTTAAGAGCACTGGGGCGGGGGTTAAGAGCACTGGGGTGGGGGTTAAGAGCACTGGGGTGGGGGTTAAGAGCACTGGGGGGGTTAAGAGCACTGGGGCGGGGGGTTAAGAGCACTGGGGCGGGGGGTTAAGAACACTGAGGGGTGGGGGTTAAGAGCACTTAGGGAGGTTAAGAGCACTTAAGGGGGGTTAAGAGCGCTGAGGGGGGCTGGAGAGCAAAATAAGTTGTATAGGAGAGGGATGGGGCAGCTGCATATGGAGGAATTGATCTTTCCATATTCCTCCTGCAGCCACTGAATGCCTGCAGGAGGGAGAGGAAGAGAATCAGGCATTCGGCGGCTGCAGGAGGAATAGGGAAAGATAATTCCTCCATATGCAGCTGCCCCATCCCCGCCCAGGATTCGCCCTGCTCTATGTGTTCACACTGTTGTACTGTTATAATGCACTGTAATGCCCTGCCATTTATACAGTATCTCCGCATGCACCAATGCACTTTTCCTCTGCCAAATCACCAGGGCTGTACTAAATGTCTGTGCACTCATTTGTCAGGTCTCCCTATTGGACCAGTGTGAAACACTCTGCAGTCAGACTGAGTTGCACCTGAGCACATTGAGCAGACCTCACTAGCAGACCCTGCTCTCTGATAGGCAGAGAACAATATAGATTTATCTGCAATCCCTCTGGTAAGCAGACAGAATCCAGAAACTATACTCTCTATCTCTAGCACTTACCTAGGAGGGTGCTAAATGTGATATCCTAAGGTTATATAATGAACACCTCAGTTGGAGGAGCTCATCATCCAGCAGGGAGATTTTTCAATCTGCTCTTCCTTTAAAGTGGTTGTAAGCTTCAGACATGAAATATGAACAAAGCATATCCCTCTATAGTGTGTACTTGTCTCATTTAAGAGCACTAAGTGCAATTTCTTTTGGATGCTTTGTTCCTCTATCAGCGTGAATCACTTCTGACAAGTTTTTCTGACACCAAGAGAAAAAGGGTTCAGAGGAGGGAGCTCCAGCTCATTGACAGCCTCAGCTCTGTTCCTATGTGTGACGTGAACTGGGAGAGGGGTTTGTCCCTTCCCTTCCCCCCATTTAGATCTGAGAGCTCTCCTCACTGAGCTCTGCAGAGTGTGACTTCAGTTCCCCCCCCCCCTGTTTCTGGCAGCTCAGGCAAGCTTTAAAAATTCTGCAATTTGAAAGAAAGTAGAGAAGACTGCAGACAAACAGGTACAACTTATGTAGGAGGATTTGTTTTACCTCTGTGTGTCACGTCACTGGGTATATGTAAGGATTTACAACCACTTTAAGTATTAAGTATTGTTGTCCCTGCAATGAATCAGAGGAAGGGACCAGAGTTCCACTGGTGCATGGCTGTAAACTATTGAGTAGCAGAAACTCTTTGGAGGACCAGCTGGGAGTTCATGCCACATTCATAAGGAATAATTATCTGGAACCCTGCCACTCCCCATCTTTCTTACGTCTCTGCCCCTTTATTGCAGTGACAATTCTAGGTTTAGAAGATCTTCCATTTCTGCAATCTCAGGTCAGAGATAATATGCTGAATTTTGCAGTACGCCATGTAATACTTTAGAAAAGAACAAATGCACACTAAGGAGTACTTATCCTTTAAAAGTTTAACATTCTTTTTTTTATCTCTGCCTAATAGGGTAACTAAAGGAAGAAAAATCCCTGGAGTTTTCTTCCTTCTTCAGTGGTATAATGTATTAGAAAACAGTGTCATCCTCTTTCACAAATCCAATGACTCCCAGCTGGTAGATGCAGAACCTGCCATGATATGCATCTCTAGATGTGCACCTCCTGCTTTCTGCAGAGCAATTGACTGAGTCTTTAATCATCTCTGACATTTAAGTAGTCAGCCTTTTAACCTCTGTAACCCACATTAGAACTTTTAAAATTCATTGCTGTCCTGTTTGTAATGGGCCTTCTGTTTATGATAAGGGAATGTGTTTTTAAGTAAAGAGACATACAGGAATGGAATGGCTGAAAAGGTTGCGATGGCTCCTCTTTTGTTAAGTAGTGGGCTATTGTTCTAAAACCTATTATTGCAAATGGCCCACCTTATCTTTCAATCCCTTGGGACCTGTTCACACCATATGTGCAGCCCAATGCAGTTCCAACACATAGACAAGGCAAAGGTCTTGTGCCCTATTGTCACAGTTCACCCCAATGCACTGGGAGGGGGGTGTACTAGAAAAAAAGGAAGGCATGCAGTACCTTTTTTTTTTAGGCCCTATTCACACCAATGCGCTTTTTCATGCTTTTTGATTTTTTCAGAAATGCAGGACATTTTTTTAACATGGGTTCCTACGGATGCATTTTTGTGCCTCTGTGATTTTGAAAAGGGTCAGGGACTTTTAAAAACACAAAACGGTGCTTTTTTTTTGCCTTTTGGGTTCAATAGACTTTAATGGAAAAGCTGCAGAAAAGCATGTAGTGTGTTTTTACCGTGATTTTGCCACTATTTGCGTTTTTGTTAATCTGCCCAACAACAAATCCCCCCCCCCCCCCAAAAAAAAAAGCATAAAAAACGCAAATTGCGGTAAAATCGTGGCAAAATCACAGCAAAATCGCAGTACAAAACATGGAAAGCACAGCAAAAAAGCACTACAGAAAAGCTCAAGAGCAACATGCATAGTTGTGAATACTGTAGCTATACACTATATGAAAAATCGGCCGAAATTCGTTCATTTGGACAGTTCTTTCGTTTTTCAGCCAGTTAATGGGCACGAATTGGTAATTGGTTGTAACATTTTTGAGCCGGGAAATTTTCTGCTGAATGAACAATAAATTGAAAGGTTAATGTGTTTCTCGTCCAAACTGTTTGCACTAGGTATATGTGAAAAAACGAACAAAAAAATCTTTATTTTATGTCCATTGAATAATTTATCAGTCATTACTAGTGTTGAGCGAACACGGACTGTATTATTCGTGTTCGTACCGAATAATTGGATTTTTGTTACCCGAACACGGACCCGAAAACTTTACTGTATGTTCGGGTTTAAAATCAGTGTTCGGTCATTTTATTTCCTGTTTTGTATGTAATGGCGCGCTTTTAATGGTGGGCTTTCAACAGCCAATCAACAAGCGTTTAACTGGTGTGCGCCATCACAGCCATGCCTACTAATGTATTAGTAGCTGTGATTGGCCATCTGAAGCATGTGACCATGTCTTTATAAGTTCGAGAGCCCCAGCGCGCCGCGTCATTCTGCTGTAGTTTAGGGACAGAGCACACATCATACATGCTGGCTGCTGATTAGGGACAGACAGTGATTCTGTGAAAAATTGTGTCCCGAAAAGAATGCAGGGACAGGTCGGAGTGCAGGCAGGGAAAGTTATTAGAGCATTTTAGGGCAAGGCTGGAGATTAGGCAGGGTCAGTCTTCTACATCGATTTTGCTGTGTGGGGGGTGGTGCAGTGAACGATCTTATTGAGCATATTAGGGACAGGCTGGAGATTAGGCAGGGACAGTCTACATCGATTTTGCTGTGTGGGGGGTGGTGCAGTGAACAATCTTTTTGCCCTCACTTGAGCCCACTGAGGAGGGAGGAAAAAAATCTATTTTTATCAGTCTGTTGTGTGCAGCATTCAGCTATATTTCACTACAGATTGCTGTTCTAATCTGCTATTAAAAAATTAATTTAAAGGGGAATTTTTTTAAGAGCACTTGCCATGCTCTTAACTACATTTTGCTGCCATTTGCAGCATTCTAGCCCTTTCCATTGGTGTTTTAGAGCCATTTTTGTGCCTGAAAGTTTGGGTCCCCATTGACTTCAATGGGGTTCGGTGTCCGGGTAAAGTTCGGAAAAAGTCCGGGACACGGACCCGGACTTTTTTTTCAAGTTCGGCCGAACCCGCCGAACACGGACATCCAGGTGTCCGCTCAACTCTAGTCATTACATGATGACACCATCGTTTGGTCTCACGGTCGAGTGTTTGTTTTTCGAAAATGAGTTTGAACAATTTTTAATATACTGTATGGCCAGCATTAGTGCGATGAAATCCACTGTCCGGCACCACGGCCAGCAGAACTGAATGAAATGTCACTTTGTGACAAATAAAGTTCTGACAAAAGAAAAGTTTACGGTGTGATACGCTGTAAACATCGGCACCACCCCTTTTAATTTGCACACCAGCACCTGTCAGTAGCGTACGTTGCTGTTGGGAACAATCCCTGAAGAGGGACTTTACAAAGTACCATCTGAATTTTAGCTAGCCACACAACAGAAAAACGATTACAATTTAACCACCTCAGCTCCGGAAGATTTTACCCCCTTCATGACCAAGCCATTTTTTGCTATTTGGCACTGCGTGACTTAAAGCATAACTCCCCTTTTGTTGAGAAGAAAACATTCCCCTCTGGGTGATCTATGTACATTGTAAGGATTATAACAACTTCTTTCGCAGAGTCCTACCTTTTGTTATTCTGAAGAAATCATTGTTTGTTACTCTGTGCTCCTGTGATAAATGGGTCTAATGGGAGTGGTTTCATAATTATCAATCAGCTGTGCAGCTGCAGAGCCCTAATGAGAAAATATGCTGGGCCTGCATCCCTTAGACGTGTTTCTATTGGGAGTATCTTACCAAAAATAATATTTTTGTTGCAGGGGATGCCAGAAATCTGACTTGTATCTTAGGCAGACTTCTGGGAAAATTGGTGAGCCAATCACACAAGCAGGAAATTATGTGTCTGGGGTGAGGTCAGTATACATTCTGTGTACAGAACACCTCCAGGAAGCCATATTGCATTGCATTTTCAGAAAACTACAGCGGCTGCAGATTGAAGTACAGCCAAAGCTCATTTGGCTGTACTTCCCCCATGGATCACAGGAGCGCAGTTTGTTCTGCACTATTGTGATCCATTTTCAGGGACAGTCACCAGCTCTCTGCACAGGGAGCTCAGAGAACCAAGCAAATTGGCAATGTTTGATTGCTCAGTTCTCAAGTCTTAGAGCCGGCGGGGGACAGATGCAGCATTGGGTCGATGCTGCATTCACATAGGTAAGTATGATTCTACAATAACAAAAAAAAAATCCCATGCTTCTTTTTTAGGCTTTTAATGGCCAGAGGTCATTGAAGTCAGTTTGCTTTGGGCCAGTTTGCAATAATTTAAACAAAATGATTTATTTTGTTTAAATATTTTTATAAAACATATAATGCTTTTATTCTGTAATTTAACTAATTCCCTGTTTATGTTTTTTTTGATATGTTGTCAAATGTCAAAAATGTTTTTAATGCAATTTACACCTAACTAATGAATTATTTACTTTTTTGACAACCTTTTTTATTACATGCAAACATTTTTTACAGTCCATATGTTACCTAAAGTGGTACTCAACAGAGAAGTGTTAATTATCATAATTCATTTACATAAGTAATATATATCATGCCACTGAATTTTTTTTTTTTTTAAATCCTCTCAGTACCTTATTCCTGCAGCGCTGTTGTTTGGTCACATGACCTTTCTCAGTTCTTTGGCATCTGCAGGTAAAGATCTTTGGGAGGGGCTTCTATAAATCTGCTGATGTATGCTGTCTACAGTATGTGGAGGATTTACTAAAACTGGTGCACACAGAATCTGGTGCAGCTGTGCATAACCAATCAGCTTCTAACTTCAGCTCCTTCGATTAACCACTTAAGCCCCGGAGGATTTGGCTGCTAAAGGACCAGGGTTTTTTTTGCGATTTTTTACTGCGTGACTTTAACGGACAATTGCGCGGTCGTGCGACGCTGTACCTAAACGAATTTGACGTCCTTTTTTTCCCACAAACAGAGCTTTCTTTTGGTGGTATTTGATCACCTGTGCGATTTTTTGATCATGCGCTATAAACAAAAAAAGAGCGTAAATTTTGCAAAAATAACAATATTTTTCACATTTTTTTATATGAAATTCCCCAAAAAAAAAGTAAAAATCAAAATTTTTTAACATTTTTCGGCCAATTTGTTTTATGCTACCTATGTTTGGTAAAAAAAAATCGCAAAAAGCGTATTTTGATTGGTTTGCGCAAAAGTTATCGCGTTTACTAACAAAGAGAAAGATTTTTGTCATTTTTGGTGTTTTTTTTTTTAACGCGTAATGGCGGCGATCTGCGATTTTTTTTTCGGTACTGCGACATTGCGGCGGACAGATCGGACCCTTGACTGACATTTTTGACACTTTTGGGGTTACCAGTGACATTACTGCAGTAATCAGTGCTATACATATGCACTGTTACTGCAAAAATGACACTGGCAGGGAAGGGGTTAACTTTATTGGACAGGGAGGGGTTAAGTGTGTCCTAGGGGCGTGCTTTCTACTGTGTAGGGACATTCCTATTGGTGTAAAAGCAAAGATCAACCGTTCTACATAGTAGAACGGTCAGATCTTTACTTTTACACAGGGAGAACTGACAGGCAGCTTGTTTACACAAGCTGCTCTGTCTTTCTCCCTTCACAGGAGCGATCGCAGTGTGACTGGCGGACATCGAGTCCGCCGGTCACACGCACTGACTTGCCTGTGAACGAGCCGCGGCGGGCGCGCGCCTCGGCGGGCGCGCGCCCGCCCGCGATAGGCTCGCAAGTCAGTGACAGGCGAGTGACGTACCGATACGTCACTCTGCCTGGCCGGGGCTGACCGCCGCAGTATATAGTCGTGCGGCGGTCGGCAACCGGTTAAGCTTTACCAATAAAACCTAGTTGCTGATTGGGTACTATGCACAGTGGCACAAGATTCTGTGTGCACCAGTTTTAGTAAACCTCCCCTTATGAGTCTATCAAAAAAAAAAACAAACAAAAATTCCCAGCCCACTAAGCCCCCGTTCACACTAAGGCGACCTGTGAGGCGACCTGGTCGCCTCACAGGTCGCCGTAGGTCGCCTTCCATAGGGAAGCTGCGGACCCGTTCTAATAGGAGCGACACAAGTCGCTCCGACTTAGAAAAAGGGTCCGGAGCTTCTTTGGGGCGACCCGGAGGCGACCGCCATAGACTTCAATGTTATGAAGTCCGTGGCGGCCGCTCCAAGGTCGCGGCTCGCTGCTCGCACCGCGACCTCGGAGGTCGCCACCCGAAGTCGGATCGCCCCTACTATCCAGCCTGCAACAAACTGTCTAACAGTTAGGTTAACCACTTCTTCACATTTTCAGCTTTCAGCACTCTCACACTTTGAATGACAATTGCTCAGTCATGCTACACTGAAACCAAACACAATTTTTATCATTTTTTCACACAAATAGAGCTTTTTGGTGGTATTTGATCACAACTGGGGTTTTTTTTTTCGTGATATAAGCAAAAAAAGAGCAAAAACTTTGAAAAAAAAAACACTTTTTTTTAGTTTCTATTATAAAATTTTGCAAAAAATACATTTTTCTTCATACATTTGGGCCAAAATTTATACTGCTACATATCTCTGGTAAAATTAACCCAAAATAGTGTATATTATTTACTCTGTGTGAAAGTTATTGAGTCTAGAAGCTATGGTACCAATTACTGAAAACTGATCACACCTAATCACACCTGATGTACTCTTTTCTTGAGGCCCTGAAATGTCAGAACAGTACAAATACCCCCCGAATGACCCCTTTTTTAAAGTAGACAGTCCAAGGTATTTAGTAAGAGGCATGGTGAGTTTTTTGAAGTTATATTGAACTCGGGTACTCTGTTGGGTAGGTGACAGGTACTTGGGTACCAGAGGCAGCCGGTCTATTGAGGGCGCAGGGGCGCCACCCCCCCTTCCATGCGTCCAGCCCCCTAATCTGCATGCAGGGCGCCGTACGCATGGAGCTTAATAGTTTTTTTTTTTTTTTTTCAATCACCTGATTAGAGCCAGAGGCTCTAATAGGGTGATGCAAAGGGTGGTCCCGGGGCGCAGAGCAGTGCGCCCAGAGCCCATCCATTGTGTGACAATAGCAAATGAAAATTTGCTATTGTCACACCGATCCTCTTCCTCGCCAATCAGGAATCCGGTCTAATACCGGCTCTTGATTGGCCGCATGGCAAACCCCATGCCATTGGCTGAGGAGGAGGCGGGAGCGGAAGGAGGACTCGAGAAGACGCGCCGCCGGAGTGAGAAGAAGCCGCCCGCTGAAGCCGTCGCTGAGTGAAGAGAAGCTGCCCGGCAGGACAGAAGCCGTCGCCGAGTGAGGAGAAGCCACCCGCCGGGACAGAAGACAGAAGCCGTCGCCGCTGGGTTGCTCCAGGTAAGTGCACTTGTCTGGGGGGGGCCCACACTGCCATTGAAGGGGACACGCACGTTGGTCTCTGCATTGATGGGGGCAGGCGAGCTGGCACAAAAGGGGGCACCCGGCACGGCAAGCTGGTCACTGGATTGAGAGTAATTCTGCATTGATGGGGGCAGGCTGTAGTAACTCTGCATTGATGGTGGCATGCTGTGGCAACTCTGCATTGAAAGGGGGCACACTATACTTTGATTACTGAAGGCCCCTTTCACACTTTTGAGACCTCAAAGTCATGCAATTTTTGCCACGTTTTTTGCCGCAAAGCAATGCTTATTAGATTTTTTCTGTTTGCGCCCCCCCCCCCCCAAAAATTGAGCACCAGCCGCCACTGTCGGGTACTCTGATGGGCGGGGGACAGGTACTCGGGTACGCTGATGGGCAGGTGACAGGTACTCTGGTGACAGGTCCTCTTTATTTGGTGGGGGTAATCAGACAATCAGGGAACAGTAATTTTCACAGTACTCTGTGGTAACTCACTGTTTCCAGATCTCCTCCTCACGCTGGATCGGTGTGTGAGGAGGAGAACCTGGTAACAGTGAGTTACCACAGCTTTGTTGATATTTGTGACCGGCTGTGATTGGACACAGCCAGTCACGTGGAAAAAAAGCCAATTTCATTGTCTCTTTACCTAGATCGGGGTTTGGGCTCTGTTCGAGGGACGAGCCTCATCCCCGATGGGCGCGCTGCGTGCCCCCGGGAGCGCGCATTGCGGAAAGAGAACGAGCGGCTCATGCTGGAGCCGCTCATGTAATCGGCTGTGATTGACACAGCCGATCACGTGGTAAACAGCCAATTTTCATTGGCTGTTTACCTTGATCGGGGATGGGTTATGTCCAAGGGACGAGCCTCATCCTTGATCGCCGCGCTGCGCGCCCCCTGTCCGCCGGATCGACAAGCTTCCTGCCGGCGTCATTTTACAATGGCCCGGTATGGAAGTGGTTAAAAACAAGGAGTTTAGTTTGCACACATTTGCAAATACATGCATAAACTGCAGAGGCCATGTCATGGCACTCCAGTGTACTGCAGTCCGCAGTCTATAATTGGAGAGTCTCCAAAGCTGGAGCACATATATAATTATAGATAGATTAGGGCAGGAATACGTGAAGGTAGCCCACCCCTCCTTAAAGCATAGGGATGCACTGGACACCCAGCATTAGCATAATGGCAGCAAAGGTATGCAGTGTGTCCCCTCACCAATTCACCAACAGTACAAAATAAATGGCAACAACCCCAACCTATAACTGGTGTTTACAGCAAGGAGCACATGGAAGGGCAACACATGTCAAAAAACAGACAGAAATTCCCCGCTCAACTTACCAGCCAGCCTACAACAAACCAAAATGTCCTGTCTAACAGTTCATGTTAAAAACAGGGGTTTCATTTGCACACACTTGCAAATACAAATGTAAGCTGCAGAGCCCACGTCACCACACCCCAGTGTACTGCAGTCCTAACTCTATGGTTTTATAGCCTCACAATTTTGCACCGCCCTGATTGGAAACAGTTTCAGAAGAGCAATTCAAATTATATATATATATATATATATATATATATATATATTGTGGAGCAGATTAATGCACCCTAATGCTCATCATACTTCTCAAACCGCGCATAGGGCTTTTAGGGGGGTTTTTAACGCTTGTAAAATGCCTCATACTATTTTAACGCCCCCCCAACCACACCACAAACACCAGAGCATTTATTGAATGTTACCATAGACTTAAATGGGAGGTGTTGAAGGGCTTCAAACACCTCCTGACTCAACATAAGGCTTTAATTTTGAAGCAAAGTGATGCTAATCCTTTATGTTTTGATAGCATGAACAGCACTATGGACTGTCTATTGTATCTTGTTCATAGGTGTTTGAGGGGCATGTTAACGCCTCTCAAATGCCTGCTTTTAATGCCAGTGTGAACTCAGCCAGCAAGTTTGTTTTGTAAACAAACCCATGTGATCATTATTCTTGGCTGTCAAAGATGTGTGTGAACACCACTCTGTCAGTCTCCCATCTCCACCTCCACTAACACAAAGACCAGGTGCTGGCCCCGTCCATCACGGATTTCAATGAGCAAAAAGAATACTGGTTGGCCGCATGTCCAGTAAAATCACCTTTATTTTAGCAAGTCCAAAAAACAAATCCAAAAACACATATAGAGGGGAACAGCATCACCGGCTAATGTGTTTCTCATGAGCTATGACTAAGCACTCTCAGTTAGGGATGGGCTCAGGCATGTCCGGATCCTAGTCTTAACTCACCTGAGCAATCCCACCAGGAAGCCATCACTGCACACCACCAATCATAGGTAGCTTGACTAGGCTGCCTATGATTGGCGGTGTGCGGTGATGACTTACTGGCAGGATTGCTCAGGTGGGTTGGGACTAGGATCCGAACATGCCTTAGCCGATCCCTACTGCGAGTCATAGTGTGGTCTTGGAATAAGGATTCTGCACTGATGTGGGTTCCTAATTACAAAATGCATACAAGATGAATGTTTTCTCAGCATGGAGGAACATTAATCTATAGATTTTAGGCACAATGGGTTAAAGCCTCTTCCAACTGGTCTGATGTCCTCTCCACTTTAAAAGAGTCCTGCTACTGGGAATACCCTTATTGCACTGCATGTGGCCTGAGCACTGATCACTAGGGATGGGTTGGATGTTCGAGTCAAGCGTAAGTTCAACTCAACAATCGGGTTTTCGTGTCTTCACCGAACACACAAGCACTCGGGGTGCTTGGCGGCAAGTTCGCCCGCTGATGAGTGCCCAATAATGCACTGCCCGTAATGCGCTCAATAATGCACTGCCCGTAATGCACTGAATGTAAGACTCGAACATCGGGTGTTTGTTTGTTCATAGGAACAAACGGGGCCGTTGGCAGGAAATTCACCTGCCATAATACGTTGCTTGTCATTGGCCAAAGCATGCACCTTGACCTGTATGCTTTGACCAATCACAGCACAATGTCCGGCATCAAGTCCACGCCCCCCACTATATAAAGGCTGCTTAAACGGCAGCCGCGTGTAGTGTGTTAGGAGGGGAGATTGGGCAGCGTAGCTAGTGGAGTGTGCAGTTTACATATTAATAGATCATCCAGTGTAGTGTGTACAGTATATATATATATATATATATATATATATATATATATATATATATATATATTATATAGATCAGCTATTTCAGGTGATAGTGGAGTATGTATATCTATCAGCTATTTTAGGAGATAGTGGAGTATATATAATTATCAGCTATTTCAGGAGATAGTGGAGTATATATAATTATGAGCTATTTCAGGAGATAGTGGAGTATATATAATTATCAGCTATTTCAGGAGATAGTGGAGTATATATATTTATCAGTTTGTACAGGATATAAATCATATCAGATAGGGCAGTATATATATTTATCAGTTTTTATAGGATATATATCCACCAGTGCAGTGTATGTGTGTATGTATATATATGCAGTGCATTGCGAAAGTATTCGGCCCCCTTGAACTTTTCGACCTTTTGCCACATTTCAGGCTTCAAACATAAAGATATAAAACTGTAATTTTTTGTGAAGAATCAACAACAAGTGGGACACAATCATGAAGTGGAACGAAATTTATTTCAAACTTTGTTAACAAATAAAAAACTGAAAAACTGGGCGTGCAAAATTATTCAGTCGCTTTACTTTCAGTGCAGCAAACTCTCTCCAGAAGTTCAGTGAGGATCTCTGAATGATCCAATGTTGACCTAAATGACTAATGATGATAAATAGAATCCACCTGTGTGTAATCAAGTCTCCGTATAAATGCACCTGCAGTGTGATAGTCTGAGAGGTCCGTTTAAAGCACAGAGAGCATCATGAAGAACAAGGAACACACCAGGCAGGTCCGAGATACTGTTGTGGAGAAGTTTAAAGCTGGATTTGTATACATAAAGATTTCCCAAGCTTTAAACATCCCAAGGAGCACTGTGCAAGCGATAATATTGAAATGGAAGGAGTATCAGACTACTGAAAATCTACGAAGACCTGGCCGTCCCTCTAAACTTTCAGCTCATACAAGGAGAAGACTGATCAGAGATGCAGCCAAGAGGCCCATGATCACTCTAGATGAACTGCAGAGATCTACAGCTGAGGTGGGAGACTTTGTCCATAGGACAACAATCAGTCCTATACTGCACAAATCTGGCCTTTATGGAAGAGTGGCAAGAAGAAAGCCATTTCTTAAAGATATCCATAAAAAGTGTTGTTTAAAGTTTGCCACAAGCCACCTGGGAGACACAGCAAACATGTGGAAGAAGGTGCTCTGGTCAGATGAAACCAAAATCGAAGTTTTTGGCAACAATGCAAAATGTTATGTTTGGTGTAAAAGCAACACAGCTCATCACCCTGAACACACCATCCCCACTGTCAAACATGGTGGTGGCAGCATCATGGTTTGGGCCTGCTTTTCTTCAGCAGGGACAGGGAAGATGGTTAAAATTGATGGGAACATGGATGGAGCCAAATACAGGACCATTCTGGAAGAAAACCTGATGGAGTCTGCAAAAGACCTGAGACTGGGACAGAGATTTGTCTTCCAACAAGGCAATGATCCAAAACATAAAGCAAAATCTACAATGGAATGGTTCACAAATAAACATATCCAGGTGTTGGCCTGGATATGTTTATGGCCAAGAATGGCCAAGTCAAGTCCAGACCTGAATCCAATTGAGAATCTGTGGAAAGAACTGAAAACTGCTGTTCACAAACGCTCTCCATCCAACCTCACTGAGCTCGAGCTGTTTTGCAAGGAGGAATGGGCAAAAATTTCAGTCTCTCGATGTGCAAAACTGATAGAGACATACCCCAAGTGACTTACAGCTGTAATCGCAGCAAAAGGTGGTGCTACAAAGTATTAACTTAAGGGGGCTGAATAATTTTGCACGCCCAATTTTTCAGTTTTTTATGTGTTAAAAAAGTTTGAAATATCCAATAAATTTCGTTCCACTTCATGATTGTGTCCCACTTGTTGTTGATTCTTCACAAAAAATTTCAGTTTTATATCTTTATGTTTGAAGCCTGAAATGTGGCAAAAGGTCAAAAAGTTCAAGGGGGCCGAATACTTTCGCAATGCACTGTGTATATATATATATATATATATATATATATATATATACTGTATATATATATCTCTATCAGCCAAGTCCATCATATAATATATCTGCCATTGCAGTGTATATATCAGCCATTGTAGTGTATATATCAGCCATTGTAGTGTAGTGTAGAGCTGATTCTTATGTTACACAGTGTACTGCAGTCAGTTTAGTGCTTTGCTGTGATTGTAGTGGGGCCACGGAAGTGTATTGTATACAACACGTCTGTGTCACCCCCACAGATCACTTTTTTTTTTTTTTCAATTTTTTTTTTTTTTTTTTTCAGCAGCATCAGGTTCTGTTGCTGCAATAATAGCAATCCCCCCTGTTTGTCGCAGGTGGTAGTGTGTCCTTCTGCGTCAGCAGCGATTATTTTCTTTTTGCGCAGCAGCACTAATAATATTAAAGGCATAATTGCTGCTCCCCTTGTGCATCTCAGATGCTCTTCCTTCAGCTCCTGGAGTGGGTGTTTTTTTTTTTGGTGGTGAACCAGCACCAATAATATTAGGGCCATAATTGCTGTACCCCCTTGTGCATCTCAGGCGCTCTTCCTTCTGCTCCAGACGTGGGTATTTTTTGGTTGGTGGTAAACCAACAACAATAATATTAGGGCCAAAATTGCTGTACCCCCTTGTGCATCTCAGGCAGTCTTCTTTCTGCTCCAGACGTGGGTGTTTTTATTGGTGGTGAACCAGCAAAAATAATATTAGGGCCATAATTGCTGTACCCACTTGTGCATCTCAGGCACTCTTCTTTCTGCTCCAGACGTGGGTGTTTTTATTGGTGGTGAACCAGCAACAATAATATTAGGGCCATAATTGCTGTACCCACTTGTGCATCTCAGGAACTCTTCTTTCTTCTCCAGATGTGGGTGTTTTTATTGGTGGTGAACCAGCAACAATAATATTAGGGCCATAATTGCTGTACCCACTTGTGCATCTCAGGCACTCTTCTTTCTGCTCCAGATGTGGGTGTTTTTATTGGTGATGAACCAGCAACAATAATATTAGGTCCATAATTGCTGTACCCCCTTGTGCATCTCAGGCGCTCTTCCTTCTGCTCCAGACGTGGGTGTTTTTTTTGGTGGTGAAACAGCAACAATAATATTAGGGCCATAATTGCTGTACCCCCCTTGTACATCTCAGGCTCTCTTCCTTCCTTCTGCTCCAGACGTGGGTGTTTTTTGGTTGGTGGTGAACCAGCAACAATAATATTAGAGCCATAATAATTGGAGAAGGATCTGGGTGTTCTGGTAGATCACAAGCTTAATAATAGCATGTAATGCCAAGCTGCGGTTTCCAAAGCAAGTCCTTTCTTGTATTAACAGAGGCATGGACTCCATAGAGCGAGATATAATTTTGCCCCTGTACAAATCATTAGTAAGACCTCATCTGGAATATGCAGTTCAGTTTTGGGCACCAGTTCTTAAAAAGTATTTTTCGGGAACTGGAGAAAGTGCAAAGAAGGGCAACCAAACTGATAAGAGGCATGGAGGAGCTCAGCTATGAGAAAAGATTAAAGGAACTGAATTTATTCTCTCTTGAGAAGAGGAGATTAAGGGGGGATATGACCAACATGTATAAATACATAAGGGGTCCATATAGTGATCTTGGTGTTGAGTTGTTCACTTTAAGGTCAACACAGAGGACAAGGGGGCACTCTTTACGTCTAGAGGAAAATAGATTTCATCTCCAAATACGGAAGGATTTCTTCACTGTAACAGCCGTGAGGTGGTTCTGGCTAGCTCACTAGATTGCTTTAAAAAAGGTCTGTATTCTTTCCTGGGTGTACTTAATATACAGTAAGTGGGTACTAAAATTTTTTTTTTTTTTAGGTAAAGTTGATCCAGGGAATATTTCTGCCTTCCTCTGGATCAACTGCGGGTATAGGTTTGTGTATATGGGATCGTATGGTTGGGTTTTCAATACTGTTTTTTTTTTTTTTTGAACCAGATGGTCTTTTTTCAACTTGACTAACTATGTAACTATATGTATAATTGCTGTACCCCCTTGTGCATCTCAGGTGCTCTTTTTTCTGCTCCAGACGTGGGTGTTTTTATTGGTGGTGAACCAGCAACAATAATATTAGGGCCATAATTGCTGTACCCCCCTTTTGCATCTCAGGCATTCTTCCTTCTGCCTCAGCAGGGGTTTTCTTTTTTTTTTGGGGGGGGGGGGTTTAAAAAAATAAAAATAAAACGGTTTATAGTGCACCAAGCACAAAAGTATTGCACCCAAGCACCATATTCCCTTTCCATACTTTATACTAAAAAGTTATCAAAATCCCACCCAAAAAATAAAACACACTAATAAAACAGTGTAAAGTGCACCAAGCACAAAATTATTGCACCCAAGCATCATATTTCCATCACACATTCTATATTAATCAGTTATAAAACCCACCACAAAACCCACATCATGTCCGAAAGACCAAAAAGGAGAGGATACGCTCACCGGTCACTAAAAGAGGGCAAGCAGTGTCCACAGTGAAAAGTGGTGGCCACGGACATGGCGCATCCCCTGCAGATGGGGCACGCTTGCCCTTTTTTTCCTGTGCTGGTCGTGCTATTGAGCCACAACATGCAGAAGAGTTGGTGGAGTGGATAACTAAGCCGTCCTCATCCTCCTTGTCCTCTGTCACACAGGCTCATACTAGTTTGCCTTTCAACGCAACTGCCAAAGTGGCCCATTCCACAGGCTCCATGTCTACAGCTACTCTTTCCATATCCTCACCATCATGCATGTAGGAGTCACCTGAATTATTTGATCATAGTGTCAGTTGCATGATGCTGGAGAATGCGCAGCAGCTCGGATGCTCCGATGTTGGTTCCCAGATTGAGAAAGGGAATAACGTGAGCCTAGAGAGAGGGGGTGACAATGATGGACAAGAAACTAGCAGTCATGTTGCCACAGCTGCAGCATACTGCCAAGTTTACTCTAGTGACGAGGAGGGAGGGAATGATTAGGTCACTGACTGTACTTGGGTGCCTGAGAAAATAGAGGAGGAAAAGTGAGAAGGAGGAGGAGGAGATGGAACAACTCCAATGAGGCAGGATGTGCTCCAGGGGCCGCCTTAAGGGAAGCCACCCCATTGCATCACGCCACATAGCTCCACAGGAGCAGGGCGCTGCTAACTCCCTGTTGACTTCCAAAATTTCCCTTGTTGTGGGCTTTTTTTCAACACATGTGCAGTAGACCACATCGTTGCTGTTTGCAATCCCTGTCTGAAGTGGATCAAGCATGGCCAGAACACCAGCCACTTGGGCACCACATGCTTGACAAGACATATGACGACCTGCCATGCAGTCCATTGGCAACAGCACCTGAAAGACCAACATCATAAACAACATAAAACAAAGCATACTTGACCTTTCTCCTCATCTGAACCTCTACCCCTACTATACCTCATGTCTTCTCAAAAACCTACACTGAGAGGGATGATGGTATAGCATTGAGTGCCACAGTTTCTTGCACCTAATCTGCTAGCAGTACACCACCTGTTGACCTGACCAGCAGGCAAATTTTGCTACCTCAGTTGCTGAACCGTAAAAAGAAATACTGTCCCAGCCATCCACATGCTCAGGGTCTAAATGCTAGCTTGGCCAAATTGCTAGCACTACAATAGCTGCCTTTTCATCTGGTAGACTCGGCCCCCTTTTGTGAATTTGCAGAATGTGCTGTACCACAATGGCAGGCTCCAAAAAGAGATTTCTTTTCCCGTAAGGCCATTTCATCTCTTTACCATCTTGTGGAAGGTAGTGTTTTGGCCTCCTTGGACAGAGCAGTCAGCAGGAAGGTTCACATTACTGCTGACTCTTGGTCCAGCAGGCATGGGCAGGGACGTTATATTTTTTTCACGGTGCACTGGGTAACTCTGCTGTCAGCTGGGAAGGATGCAGGACAGGGTTCATGCTGGAGCTTGTTCTGCCCCCATGCCTCCAAAAAGCTGGTGCTGATTCTGCCACATCTGTCTATTCCACCCCCTCCTCCTCTTCTTCCTCTATGTCCTCTTCTGCTAAATTTTCCTCTGAACCAGCAATGTTCCTGAAGCATTCAAGGGGCTACGGAAGCAGTCAGGCTAAAAGATGCCATGCAGTACTTAAGTTGGACTGTCTAGGGGACAGGAGCCACACCGGGCCAGAGATTCTGTCAGCTCGGCAGGGACAGGCTGAGAGGTGCTTGACGCCGTGGCAGCTTGAGCCAGGAATGGTTGTATGCGACAATGACACCAACCTTCTCTCCGCCCTCCGACAGGGACACTTGACACATGTTCCATGCTTGGCACATAGACGGAGTTATGTAGGCGCTCGGAGGTTTAAGAGTTCATATAGCAAGGTAATGGCTAAAAACAAAGATTGAGAGACTCAACTGAAGAAGGAGTGCGCATGCCCCGCCCGTGCTCTCGCGCAGACTCCGAAATGCATCTTGAAGCTTCCTTGGCCATCTTGCCATTCCCATTGCTGCTGACGTCAGACGTCCTCCGGTTCCCTCCACGGCCGCATCCCTCCGCTTGCCCGGACACACACGGCCAGCTGGTCTGGCAGCTTGGATCAAAGGCTCCCCTGGATTGTGTGGACCACCATTCACCACCTCGAAACCGCCAGGACCTGACAGATGCTTTTACCCTTACCTTGATGTAAGTCACTCTGTATTTTGTGTTACAATAAATCACTATCTTGCACTCAAGTGGCACTCTTCCCTCTTCCTCATGCTTGGCACATGTCCTGAATCTGGTGGTGCAGCATTTCTTGAACAGGTGCCGGTAGTTACAACCTCTTCTGAGGCAGGCCAGAAAAGTCTGTGGCCATTTCCAGTGGTTGTACACTGCAAGTGCTCGGCTATCTGACATTCAATGGGAATTTAACCTGCCCACCAACCGCCTCATTTGCGACATGCCCACCAGATGGAACTCAACATTGGTAATGCTGCAGCAGCTGCACATGCAGCAGAGGGGCATCAATGAGTACCTGTGTGAGTATGGCACAAGGACAGGCTCAGGGGAGCCTGGCTTCTTTTTGCCACGCCAGTGGCTAATGATAAAGGATGCATGCATTGTCCTGTCACCATTTGAGGAGGCCACAAGAATAGTGAGTCGGGATGATGCATGCAACAGTGACATTATCCCTCTAGTCTTCCTGCTGCAGCACACACTTTGTGGAATCATGGACAGGGCACTTGAGGCAGAACAGCGGGAAGAAGAGGAGGACTTCCTTTCCTCACAAGGCCTCCTTTATGCAGATGTCATTCCTGTGGGGCGACAAAACACACAGGAGCAGGAGGAGGTAGAGGAGGAGGATTGTTGCAGCGTGGATGTAGAGGATAAAATACAAAACTCTTCAAGGGATGGTTGTCATTCCCCAGAAACCCCAGGAGTTGTACATGGCTGGGGAGAGGTTGCTCCTGACAATGTCAATCTTAGGGACCCAGAGGACCAAGAATCTCATGCCTCCTCAAACTTACGCTGCATGGGCTCCCTGATTCTGCAAAGCCTGCGAAAGGACCACAGGAATTGTGGTATCAAGGAGAGGGATTATTACTGGTTGGCAACCCTTCTTGATCCACGTTACAAGGGTAAAGTTGCAGAGCTCATCCAGCCTTTACAGAGGGAGCAGAGGATGAAACATCTTTGGAACACCTTGAAGAAAAAATTGTGTAACACCTTTCCAGACACTGTGAGGTTAACGTTCTCTGGACGTGTTTCTGAGGCATCATTCAGCCAAAGGAGGAGAGGTGGAGAAGGCGGCCGGCTGACCGATGCCTTTAACCAATTCTTTAGTCCTCAGCGCCCAGGGCTGATAGGTTTGAGCAACCACCGGCAAGAGCAGAAATGGAGACCTTTCCAACTGAGCATCCACTGGGTAACTGGGTCACGAGGAAGGACCACTGGCCAGAACTTGCTCAATATGCAATGGAGCTACTGGCCTGTCCTGCTTCCAGCGTGCTTTCCGAACGGACATTCAGTGCTACTGGGAATTTTGTGACGGACAAAAGAGTGTGTCTGTCCACAGACTCCGTTGACCAGCTGACTTTTATCAAAATGAATCAGTCCTGGATCGACAGCAGTTATCAAGCCCCTGATGCTGATGTAACTAATTGAATTTGCTAGGGGTCTGCCATCCCTTGAAGACTGCATATGCTGCCTATCCTATTCCTCAATCTTCATTAAGCTAGCTTCCGACAATGTTTTGGTTTAGGGCACCACCAACACCCAAGGCCTAATTTTTCTGCACTTGTATGACAGGTGCATGCAATTTCAATTTTGTATCTAATTTTTTACAGCAGGGCTCGTTCCTGTGCCAAGCAGGAGTTCAGGCACCACCAACAACCAAGGCCCAATTTTTCTGCACCTGTATGACAAGTTCATGCAATTTCACATTTGTATGGAATTTTTAACAGCAGGGCATATTTCTGTGCTCAGCAAGAGTAATTGCGAAGGGTTGTGGTGTTCAGGCACCACTAACAGCCAAGGCCCAATTTTTCTGCTCCTGTATGACAAGTACGTGCGATTTCACATTTGTATGGAATTTTTAACAGCAGTTCCTGCGCCCACCAAGAGTAACTGCAAATGGTTGTAGTGCTCAGGCACCACCAACAACCAAGGCCCAAATTTTCTGCAACTGTATGACAAGTACATGCGATTGCACATTTGTATGGAATTTTTACCAGCAGGGCCCGTTCCTGAACCCCGCAAGAGTAACTGCGAGGGGTTGCGGTGTTCAGGCACCACCAACAACCAACGCCCAATTTCTCTGTCGCTCATTGACAGACGCAGTCCTCTTTGATTCATATCAAATTGGGTTATACTGCCCTCTACAGGAGTAGGACACTAGGAAGAAGAAAACGTTCTGGCCCCACCTTAGGGGCAGTCCCAGAGGGTATATCCTCTCTCTCTCTGCTACAGGATGTTAGTTTTTTTCTGTCTAGTCAGGAGTAAGGACCTAAGTTCCTTGCTGGGATCTTTTGGTCCTGGCAAGATTTTTTTAGATAAATCCTTTTTTAGTTAGTTTTTTTCTCCAGTTTCCTGTGAGATCTTCAAGCAAATTATGCCGGATCTGGGCGACGGGCTGGATGTTGAGATCCAGTGGTCACCCCAGCCGGCCTACAAGCGCGTGCGGACTCCAGCTCCGCGCTGGATCGGCCGCGACACATTCAAACAATTATGCTGGAGCTGGGCGACGGGCTGGATGTTGAGATCCAGTGGTCACCCCAGCCGGCTTTCGAACGCGCACAGGCCCTAGCTCCGCGCTGGGTCGGCCTGCGACATAGTCCCGCTGGAGGGACTGGCCCTGCGAGTTAAAGATCTCGCCAGGATGCCTACGACCAGTCGGAAACTGAGTCATGGCATCTGCATTGGTCGAAAGCCCCCCCACTTCGGTGGAGAGGGGTTCTGTTAGGAGTGGGTGCCCGTCGGTTCCGGTATGGTGAGTAGATGTTCCCCCTCCCCCTTGTCGGGTTTTTGGGATGGATACGGGCCCCTCTGTGGATGGTCGGATCCTTTGATCCTAAGGTTCCCCCTCTGTCCTATGACATGTTCACAGATCTTCCTTTTTGAGAGTATGATTGGATGAACAGGAGTTATACTCCAGCAGGCTTGGTTTGGGAGCTGACGCTCCATGAGGCTTGGTTTGGGAGCTGACACTCCAGGAGGAATTGACTATTTAGATAATCATAGAAAGTACTGGCATGTAGGAAAAGGTTAAGCACCTACCCTATGCAGAGTGATGTAGCAGGGGCTACCGCCATCCTCCCGCAGGCTGCACTTGCAGGCCGCCGCCAGCCTTCCATAGCCGTCTGCAGGCCGCCGCCAATCCTCCAGTAAGAAGCCACACAAGAGCGGCAGGCCGCCGCCATCTTGCTGCACGGATCCCGCAGGCCCATAGGCCGCATAGCGAACCGCTATTTTTTACACAGGCCGCCCGCAGGTCATGCAGGCCGCCATTTTGCCATAGCCTGTTGTCTCCTGCATGGGGGCAGCCATATTTGATGTACCCAGCTACCTCGAGGAGTAGCAGTAGAAGCGCCGGAAGGCGTGTATAGGGGCGGAGCCACTTCCTTTACCCGGGAAAGCGATCACAGGACTTCCTGGTCTGCATAGGACAGCGCTGAGAGCAGCTTGGTAGAAGCTTCTCTGCATCAGGTGGTGAGCCCTTGGGGTCTCTCTCTCTCTCTCTGTGGGGTCCAAAGCAGGTACGCTGAGGGGCGCTATTGCGCTGGGGGATTACACATAAAAAAAAAAAAAAGAGAAGAAAATATTTTTATTTTTCTTTTGCAAATTTTTTACTGGCAAGGTGTCCTGGATTAGCATGGACCCTGGCACACATGTATCCCCACCTGATCCCCTCGAGGTGGCTGCAGGACCCTCCAGTTCCCCACTTTCAATTGATGCATTATCAGCGGTTTTGGAGTCTTTTGTATCCCGGGTGGAGGTGGCCTGTCAGGAACGGGGCGCAAGGAAGCGACCCCCGCCTACCCCTATTTCATCTGAAACTTCAGATTCAGATTCTGAGCTTGTCGCTGCAGCTGCAGGTCCCTCATCTGGGACTTGTGTTTCGGGTACTGTCTCCTCAGACAGTGAGGAGGACGTTTCAGCATCCACCATAGCTCAAGAAGAAGCATTGGTGAATGCACTAATTGTTTCTGTCCGGGAAACCTTAAGACTTGAGGTTACACCGGCGGAAGTAGCTGATACTGAGATTCCTTTTGGTACTAATAGACCTACTAAGATGGCGAGGGTGTTTCCCTTGCCCAAATGTTTTGGTAATATAATTAAAGAGGAATGGGGTCGTCCGAAACGAACCCCTGGTATTTCCAAATGCATTATTAGGCGTTATCCGTTTGAGGAATCCCTCCTCAAGAAATGGACAGTACCACCTGTGGTGGATCCACCAATTTCCAGATTTAATAAAGCTACTGTTATCCCATTGGAGGACGCTCCGTCCTTTAGGGATCCGGTGGATCGTAAGATGGAAGCCGTGTCTCGCTCCATCTTTTCCCTGATTGGGTCAGCTTTTAGGCCAGTGATTGCAATTGGTTTGGTTTCGCAAACTTTGACGGAATGGACCAAGTTGTTACGCCGGGACTTAGAGGGGAGAAGCATCCCCCCGGCAGTATCAGACCTGCTGGAGCAGATGATACAATGGTTACAATTTGTCTGTGACGCTGCTCTGGACGCCACTCCATTGTTGGGGCGGGCTTCGATTTCAGCAGTGGTCCTCAGGCGTGTGCTGTGGTTGAAGTGCTGGTCGGCGGACCAAGGTTCCAAAAAGACTTTGGCTAATCTCCCCTTTCAGGGGGATCGCCTATTTGGGGCCACCTTGGATGAGATTATCAAGGATCTCACTGGGGGCAAGAGCACCTTTTTGCCACAGAATACTAAGGGAAAAGGACCTCGTCAGAGACGGGGGCCTTCCTTTTCCGCTCATAAATAATTTTTTCGCTCCGCGGGGGCGGGCGATAAGGCAAAGCCCTCCAAAACTCCTGCAGGAGGTTTCAAGGGGCGCTGGTCGGGTAAACAAAAGTCCGGCTCTTCCAGACCTGAAGATAAGACTACTAAAGCTTGAAAGTGCGCCCCCACCCATAGCTGGGGTGTGGGGACGTCTTCGCCGGTTTCCGGATCCATGGCTTTCCAGAATCCCGGACAAGTGGGTTTGCGAGGTCATACGGTCAGGATACAAGATCGAGTTTCAATCACTCCCACCGGTGCGATTCTTCCCTTCCAATATCCGACTATTCCCGGATCGCTTAGAAGCTTTGCGGGGGGCGGTCACGGATTTAATGCAACAAGGAGTGGTGGTCCACGTTCCTTGGACAGAACGTTTTCAAGGGTTTTATTCGAACCTTTTCACAATACCCAGAAAGGAGGGCAAGGTGCGTCCAATTCTGGACTTAAGAGCACTCAATCTTTTTGTCAAGGTACAAAAATTCAAGATGGAGTCCATCCGCACAGTAGCGGCCTCCCTACATCAGGGGGATTTTTTGGCGTCCATAGACATCAAGGATGCCTATCTTCACATTCCCATTTACGCAGGACATCAGCGTTTCCTGCGTTTCTCCGTAGAAGAGAACCATTATCAGTTTGTGGCGTTACCCTTTGGTCTCGCCACGGCTCCCCGGGTCTTTACAAAGGTGTTGGCCCCAGTTTTGGCGCTGTTGCGACAACGAGGCATATCAATTCTGGGTTACCTAGACGACCTTCTGCTCCGTGCGGAGTCTCCGCAGACTCTGTTGCTAAATTTAGAGATCACCACGATCTCTTTACAAGAGTTTGGGTGGCTGGTGAACCTGCAGAAGTCATCTCTGGTTCCCACCAGGAGGCTGGAATATCTGGGTCTCATTTTAGACACATCCAGGGCAAAAGTGTTTCTTCCTGTGGGGAAACTCCGGAAGATTCAATCAACGATTCAGTTGTTACTAGCCGACAACTGGCCTTCCCTTCGGACTTGCATGAGGGTCCTGGGTTTGATGGTGGCTTCCTTCGAGGCAGTACCATTTGCCCAGTCCCATACCCGAATCCTTCAGAGAGAGATTCTTCTCAAATGAAACCGGAATCCAGATTCCCTGGACAATCGGATCCGACCAGGGAGCGGACCAGGGAGTCTCTGGTCTGGTGGCTTCGGTCGCCGATGCTCAGCCAGGGGAAGTCATTTCTTCCAATATACTGGACGATTGTCACTACGGATGCCAGTCTATCCGGGTGGGGAGGAATTCTTGGCAAATTATGTGCTCAGGGGCTTTGGTCCCTGGAAGAATCCAGGTTACCGATAAATGTATTGGAACTAAGAGCGATCAGACTTTGTCTGATTCATTGGACCTAGCAGCTCTGGGGCAGCCCGGTGCGGATCCAGTCGGACAATGCCACAGCAGTGGCTTACGTCAATCATCAGGGGGGCACCAAGAGTGTCTTAGCGGCCATAGAGGTGGCCAGCATTTTTCGTTGGGCGGAACGGATTGTTCCAGCTCTCTCCGCGGTATTCATTCCGGGGGTGGAGAATTGGCAGGCAGATTATCTCAGCCGTCAGAGTCTAGATCAAGGGGAATGTTCTCTTCATCCAGAGGTATTCCACCAACTGTGCCTTTGTTGGGGCACCCCGAATGTAGATCTGTTGGCATCTCGGCTCAACAGGAAAGTGCGGAGGTTTGTGGCTCGCTCCCGCGATCCTCTAGCAGACACCGCAGACGCACTGATCGCCCCATGGGGGCAGTATCAGCTACTGTATGCCTTCCCTCCTCTCAAGTTGCTGCCGAAGCTTATTCGCAGGATAGAGGTGGAGGGAATCCCAGTTATTCTGGTAGCTCCGGACTGGCTGCGTCGGGGCTGGTACGCCGACAAGGTCAGGCTGGTCGCAGACGTTCCTTGGCGACTTCCTCTCAGGGAGGATCTGCTGTCGCAGGGACCGATCTTCCACCCTGCTTTACGATCGCTGGCTTTAGCGGCCTGGCTATTGAGACCCAGGTGCTGAAGGACAAGGGATTGTCGACTTCAGTGATTCCTACTCTAATTAAAGCAAGGAAAGCGACATCCAGAAAGATCTATCATCGCACATGGAAGTCTTATATTGCGTGGTGTGAATCTCTTGGGTTCCCTCCACGTTCTTATTCGGTGGCCCGAATATTGGCCTTTCTGCAAAAGGGGGTTGAGCAGAGACTGTCCTTGAGCACTATCAAGGGTCAAGTTTCAGCATTAGCAATCTTCTTTCAGAAGCCTTTGGCTACTCATTCCCTGATGCGGAGTTTCATCCAGGGAGTGCGACACCTGGCTCCACCGGTGCGCGCACCCTTACCGCCCTGGGATCTTAATTTGGTACTGTCGGTTCTTCAGAAACCTCCCTTTGAAAATATTAGGGAGATTCCCTTGCTTACTTTATCCCAGAAGGTGGCCTTCTTGGTGGCTATCACTTCTGCACGCAGGTTGTCAGAACTGGCTGCATTATCCTGTCGTTCCCCATATCTGGTGGTTCATAGGGATAAGGTTGTTTTGCGTCCGAATCCATCCTTTCTGCCTAAGGTGGTTTCATCCTCGAGAATTTGCGCTGCATTCCTTGGATGTAGTTCGGGCAATCAGGGTATACTTGAATACTACGGATTCATTTCGTAAGACGGATTCACTGTTTGTGATCACGGATGGCCCTAAGAAGGGGTTGCCTGCATCTGCCGCGACTATCTCCAAATGGATCAGACAGACGGTGGTACAGGTTTATTCTATTAAGGGTCGGGAGCCTCCGTTCCCTGTTAAGGCGCACTCCACTCGGGCGCTTAGTGCGTCATGGGCCTTTCGCCATCAGGCGTCAGTGCTTCAGGTTTGCAAGGCGGCCACATGGTCGTCAGTGCATACCTTTGCAAAATTCTATAAAGTTGATGTGATGGCATCGTCAGATGCCTCTTTTGGCCACAAGGTTTTGCAGGCCGCAATTTGAGGAGACCGGTGGTCTACCTCGAGGGTTTTTTTCTGTTGGATTTTTTAGTTGAGTCTCATCCCTTTTGTCTGATGAGCCTTTAAAACTTCTAGTTGGCACCGGTTGGACCTTCTGGATTGGATTTTGATTTCCGTTAATCCCACCCCTCATTTGTGGCACTGCTTTGGGACGTCCCAATTTGATATGAATCAAAGAGGACTGCGTCTGTCAATGAGCGACAAAGAAAAATGGATTTTTGTAAAATCTTACCGTAAAATCCTTTTCTCTTAGCTCATTGACAGACGCAGTACCCGCCCCTCTATCTTTGAGTTGGGTTGGGTTAAATTCTCTGACACTGCTTTGTGACATAACTAAAATCCTGTAGCAGAGAGAGAGAGGATATACCCTCTGGGACTGCCCCTAAGGTGGGGCCAGAACGTTTTCTTCTGCCTAGTGTCCTACTCCTGTAGAGGGCAGTATAACCCAATTTGATATGAATCAAAGAGGACTGCGTCTGTCAATGAGCTAAGAGAAAAGGATTTTACGGTAAGATTTTACAAAAATCCATTTTTTTCTGCACCTGTTTGACAAGTACATGCGTTTTTAAATTAGTATAGAATTTTTACCAGCAGGGCCGTTCCTGCACCCTGCAAGAGTAACTGTGAGGGGTTGCGGTGTTCAGGCACCACCAACAACCAAGACCTAATTTTTCTGCACCTGTAGCACAAGTACATGCGTTTTTAAATTAGTATGGAATTTTTACCAGCGGGTCCCATTCCTGCGCCCAGCAAGAGTAACTGCGAGGGGTTGCGGTGTTCAGGCACCACCAACAACCAAGGCCCAATTTTTCTGCACTTGTAGGGCAAGTACATGCGTTTTTAAATTAGTATGGAATTTCTACCAGCAGGTCCAATTCCTGCGCCCAGTAAGAGTAACTGCGAGGGGTTGCCGTGTTCAGGCACCACCAACAACCAAGGCCCAATTTTTCTGCACCTCTATGACAAGTACATGCGATTTCAAATTTGTATGGAACAGGAGGGTTCATTCCTGCGCCCCGTGCGTTTTTTCTTGTTGTTTTTTTTTGTTTTTCATTTTGGCATACCAGATCCAAATCCATACCAGACCCAAGGGACTGGGCTAGGGGGACCCTACACCATTTTTTTCTTTTTTTTATATGTATTGCAGGGAGCCGACAATACATTACAGCGGCGAGCAAGTTTAAGTGACATTTTCTCTTTAGAAATGACAGTATTGCTGCAGCAGGCTCCATACATCGTACAGATGCACTACTTTACATGCACATCAAGGGGACCCCCTGAGCACGATATTTAAAGGAATTTTTCATTTTTATTGTTTTACTTTAGGGATCATTAAAATCACTGCTCCTTTAAAAACAATCATTTTTAAAAAAAAATGTTTTGCATTGGTACATGTCCCCCAGGTCAGTACCCAGACCCCCCATGCAATTATTTTGGGCAATAACTTGCATTTAAGCCTTTAAAATGAGGACTTTTTATGACATTCAAGTCCCATAGACTTCAATGGAGTTTGATTATTGAAACAAACTTTTCCTCCATTCGTGGTGTTCTGGTGCGAACCGAACAGGGGGGTGTTCAGCTCATCACTACAGCCGTGTATAGTGTGTGACAATAGAGATTAGGCAGGTAGTTAATGCATAGTGTGATGAGTTAGTTTAGTGCAGTCAGTGTAGTGTTCAGGCATACCCCCTTTGAAATGTATAGATATGTTGTAGTCCTGGGTCCTCCCCAAATTTTGTGCCCCTGTCACTTATAGTTAGTAAGCAGTGCCATGCCAAGTTGACCAAGGTTCCCAATAGACACCAATGTTAAAGACAAGGAGCAGTGCCATGCCAAGCTGACCGATATTTCCCAAAGATGCCAATGGGCGCTGAAAGCTGAAAATTGGTCTAGGCAGGATGGGGTTGAAAGTGCCCTGTATTTAAGTGGTTAAGAGGAACCCTATTGCAGAATTAAAAAAAAAAACGCATGGGGCCCCCCTAAAAATCTTTACCAGGCCTATTGGGTCTGGTACAGATTTTAAGGGGAACGCCACTCATTTTTATTGTTTCATTTAAAACATTATTATAGCCTTTAAAGTTAGGACTTTTTATTTTTCACGTTCGTGTCCCATAGACTTTATTAGGGTTCACATGTTCGCTAGAACTTTTTCCCTGTTCGCGATATTTTGGTGCGAACCAAACAGGGGGGTGTCGGCCCATCACTACTGATCACCAAGACCCAGCAATATTGTATGGGGTTGGGAAAGCAAGCCATAGAGTGTGCAATTGTCAGTAATTATCAGTAATTGCCAGCAATATTTCTGGGATAACAGCAGGGATTGCAGTTGAGTAGGAGTAAAACATAGTTATATACAGGCAGGAAGTATTACGCAAGATTGGGAGGATGGTTTGCTTGGTGTGCTCACATTTTCACATTTTTATTATTGTCAGGTAATATATTGACATGCACATTCCATAAAGTTATAAATACCCTTGGCTTTTAAAGCACTGCAACAGCAGATTTAAGATTAATCACCTACTGAGTATGCAGCTTCTTTATAAAAAAATCCTTGGCTTTGTTCCTGTCTTAGTTGGTGCCATGACCGCTGCCCCAGGTTTCCTGTTTCAGGGTGACTCCTTTCTCTTCCTATGGAGCCACTCTTGCATGCAGGGACTAGAGTTGTGTCTTCCTACACTATGTACATCAATAGAAAACACAGCTCCATAGCCTAGAATGGCAAGATACTTTCCAGATCCTCTCTTCTCCAAGCTAACTCCAAGCAGACTGACTGCATTTCTCACTGTTAAAGTAGCTGTAAACTCACCTTAATAACTTGCACCTATAGGTAAGCCTATAATTAGGTTTACCTATAGGTACTGTAAATATCTCCTAAACTTGCACCGTTTAGAAGATATTTACATTGCATGAAGCCGATGATGTCATCAGTGCATCCTGTGCCGTGAACGGCGGCTCCCGTGCGCATGCGCGGGAGTGATGTCATTGTGCCTCCAGCCAATCAGATGGCCGTATTCAATATGCTTTGCTAAAAGATATTATACTACTACTAAAGGCAAACTTTGATCCTACCCTTCACAAAGTTCCATTATAATCATTTAAATCATGCATACCTTAAACCTCTTTTATATGGTTACATGATAAGCCATGAGCTTCTTTTTTAGTTTTAGTGGTTGGTGGTCCCATAGCTGGATGGAGTTGCGCTCTTGTTGTGTGGGGTATGGGCCATTCTATGCAGAATTACATTGTGAGCACAGGCTGCATGATGATACACCCATTTTGGGCATAAGTCAATGTCAACCTTGGCCCATAGGAAATTGTTTAATGGCACCGGAGGCGTCATTCAATCCAAAAGAGTAACAGTGCTCAGCAGAGGAGGGGGATAAAGGAAAATAATGACAATCGTGACAAGGTAGACGCGTTTCACACACTGACTGTGTGCTTAATAGTAAGGATTAAGCACACAGTCAGTGTGTGAAACGCGTCTACCTTGTCACGATTGTCATTATTTGGATGTCCAGTCAATAAATCTGGATTTTGACTCAACCCGGAGTGCTGCCAATTCCTTTTCCTTTATCAAGTTTTCACGGAGGCGAGCCGGGGCATGCACCTGTGTGAGTCATCAGGCAATTACACCACCTTGAGCAGTGAGTCCTTGTCTGTTCAAGAGGAGGGGGATGCAGAGGGTAGCGCTGGAACATAGAGAGGTTGATTAAAAAATTGTATTTAAACAAAGAGAGGTAAGCTTAAAGATGGTGGGGGGAGGAGGGGCTGAACCAGACATTGAACTTTAAGCGTTAAACCAAATCACTAAATTTCATCTAAGATTTAACATATTAATGTCATTTCATATATTTAAATGTGTATCAAAATAAAACCTGGTGATCCTATTAAAGTGGAACTATAGTCAGAAAGTGGCTTGCTGTGGGGGCACTCGGAGAAGAGGAGGAGTCAGGAACACAGGCGAGGGACCAGAAAAGAAGATGATTGGTGCTGCTTCGTGCAAAAC
Organism: Pelophylax lessonae; assembly: GCF_965119305.1. NCBI lineage: Eukaryota > Metazoa > Chordata > Amphibia > Anura > Ranidae > Pelophylax > Pelophylax lessonae. Next base: position 132,344,364 of record NC_138770.1, read on the forward strand.
CGTTGGAAAGAGCAGGTAAGTATACCATGTTTTTTTATTTTAAAAAAAATATATGCCTTCAATATCACTTTAAACTACAACTAAAGGCAACACTTTTTTTTTTTTTTTTGGATAGAGTGGAGAGGGATTAGAACATCTCTCAGTTTGTATTGCTATTTGTCCTGTTTACCATTACCAGTGAAAGTGAAAGTAAAAGTAAATCCGAAATTTTGGGTTCTTCCCAGAAAAGTAATAGAGGGGAAATATTCCAATGGGTACAGTAGTTCTGGTGACCTGGGGGTCCCCAAGCGATTTCTCTAATTTGCAGGGATTTCCTCTCACTGCTGGCTTGGCAATGGGACAGGAAGTGAAGGTAAATCTCTGCAATGGGTCAAAGATGGTAAAAAAAATCTTACAGGGGTCATAACCTTCCCTTAACCTATCCAAAATAAAAAAAAAAGTGTTGCCTATCATTCCACAAAGTTTGACCCACCCTGCTCTTTTCTATTTACTTCAGTAAATTAAGGTCACTGCCTACTGCAAATTTTGTCTGTTCAAAAGCATCAGATAGGCAGGCATGCTTTCAGCTTTGCCCTCCAGTGATAAAATTATCATGCTATTACCAACAACACAATATAAAAAAAGTATGGCAGAATTCATTTCCAAAGTAAAACATGCAAATTACTTATTGTTTTCAAATAAAGAACTTTTATTATACCTGAGCGCTTAGGAAGGAAGAAGGTCAGATTATGACTCACCGAACAGAAACTTCAAATGCCCAACCGGTTTATTGCCAGACACTTTATGCAGTGCTAAAAAGCTAATGTAATGTGACCTGTTAACCACTTTACAATATGCCAGCTCCCCTTGATAGAAAGCACATGTGAAAAATACATGAGCAGAATATTCTTTGTATCTCTGATTTGTATTCTGTAGCAGAGATATTTGTCTGACTAGGATAGGATTATAAGTATAACACTAGATGGGGATGTAGATAATGATCAGGACTATCTACAGTAGCGCTGGTGTACTGGATTTATCTTTCATCAGAAAAACCGCCTGCCTAGGATTGTATAGTTTCCCCTGTGTTTGTATGCAGGGTCAGACTTCTGCATAGCCAACACAGGCCACGCTCTAGGGTAACAGATCTTCCAAAGTAATCAGGGTAGGTCATCGTTGTAGAACCTGTACAGTTTTCTGCAATATTATAGATTGTATAATGAACTGCATGACTGAGGTACTTGCAGAATACCAAGGCTCAATTACCCCTGACCTTATAACCCCCCCAATAAAACACATCCCCATCTTAAAATAACCAGACAACAAACTCTCCATTTTAGAGTCAAAAATGGTTATAGCATCCATTTATTTAACATAATGTACACAGTGTAATACAATGTTAGAGAATATTGCAATCAATGCATACAATACATTCAATGTACTAACAGAACTGTCATTTGCACCTATCCAGACCCAAGGTCTTTGAAGGCCATGACAATTCCAACAAAATGTAACTGTATCTGCCACCCAATGATAAGGCCCCCAGCTGCTACTACACCGCCTCGGGGACAATGCTCCACCTACATACTCCCAGATAACACCCAATGAAAACAATGTTACCACTGTAACCCTATTGTTGGAAAGGGATACCCATACCTAAGATGGACCCAACTCATATTCCTGCAAAATGTTACAACACCCTCTTTAAAGACCCATGGACCTCTGCCTATATTGGAACCAAATTCCTCTGTGCCTCGTTACACTTGAAATGTACTCTTCCTAGTTGGAGGTCTAAATCTCTACAAAAAAATACACTATTGGTGTGTATTTCTAAATAATTTGCAGAGCTATTCATCCTGTGAAACTGCACGTACATTTAGGCCGTGTGAATGGAGAGAAAAGTGAATGTTATTAAACTATTTTCTCTCCAGGTCAAGTTATCTATTCATACAGAGAACGCGTTGGGTGGAGCTAGATCACATGATGTCGACGTGCACGGAGAACGGCCATCTTAATGGTTGGAAACATTCCCTTGCAATACGGATTGCATTCAAGATTTTATCAGGAGTTTGGTGAGTGTTTTTGTTGGATTTTAATAAACTTGGATGCCATTGATACTACACAATGAAGTGTTTCTTTGCCTATTCCTGAACCTTGCATGCCTTGAGGTCCATTTAAAGTGAAGTCCTTTACATCGTGAAAGATTGCTGATACTAGGTGTTCTTGCTGAGTGGTATTTGTAACAAGCGTATTTGACCACTGTATGTAGTGGTCCACCCCTTATGGTAAGGGTCAGTGTAGGCATTGCTGTCAGTGGAGGATCTCTCACAGCACTTTTTTGTCTGGAATCTGCATTTATTGGACTCTTTACCCTGAACCTCTATTGAGCTACTGATAAAGACTTTTATTCATGCTTTTAAAGCGCTGCACTTATATGTGTTTTATAAAGGTATTCGCTCCTGGTGATTTGTGCTAGCTGCTTGTTTAAATATCATCATAGTAAGTGAGGGTGTAGTGTGTTATATTTATTATTCATACAAAGTAGCCTGAATCAGGAAAATACTGCATTATGGTTACTATATTTATCTAGTAAACATAGTAAATAAGTATGTTTATTTTATTGTCGGCTACATCTTCCCTGATCCTCTCTATTTTTTTTTCTAGAATAAAATCATTTGACTTGTGGGGAAAATAGTCTAATAACGTTTGACATAAAAATGTACATGCAAAATATATATAAAGAAAAAAATAAATACACTTCTGTGTAACTACTAAAAGTGTTAAACTGTCCTATACAACCCTGAGATTAACAAATATTCTTATTAAGGGGCATTTATCTGTGGTTTTAACCAATATGCCCTATTAGAAAGAAATAAAATCTGGACCTGCCTGTATGACCAATTGTGTTTCCCCTCATGTTTCCAAAATCCAGAGGAATAATGGTTTTATGTTTCTTGTAAAGTGCCATGGAATTTGTCACCATTACTATATATAAATGAATGCAAATTAAAATACACATGGCCACCTTGGCAGAACTCTTAAGCAGGGTTATTTTTTCTTTTTTTCTGCATGTAAATGCATTTTAAATGAATGCAATCTGCCTGATCTGACATGATGATTGAATTACATGGCCTGATGTGAAGTATCACAAGTCATGTAAGTACACTGCTGGTTCACATATATGCGATGCAGGAACCCTGCGAATCCACTGCAGGTTCCCACATCGCATTCAAATCGCAGGCAGTTCACACTGCCATATGCAAATCGCTGGGTGTGTCAATACAAAGTTAAAGACAACCCTAGATCAGTTTGCATATCGCAGTGCAAACTGTCAGTTCGGACATTAATTGGATCACTTAGATGTGAACCACCATGTGATCCGATTCTGCTGCGGACCCAAAAAAGGGTACTGTGTGTGTTGTGTCCGAATCCGATACAAATTCAGCCATACAATCTGTATGGCTGAATTCGCAAGCACAGACATCGCATGTGATTTTCAGAGCAGTGCACTCTGAATCATATTAATGTGAACCGGGGTGAAGGGAGGAGCATGGTAAGGTGCATTCTGCCTACAGAACGATCTATATAGTTAATGTGCAACATTTTAAGCTTACCTTTACAATCTGATTGTCCACTCTTTAGTCTTTTTACAATCTCCTTTCTATTTACCAAAACTATGCAATATTTGGCCCTGCTGAAACAATCCGATCCATTTTTCAGTCACACCCTTGTACTACATAGTTTACAGTATGGTAGATCTGAACGAGAATGTGCAATCTGTAACATGTATTGTACGCCATAAAGTACAATACAGTACAGTATAGTCTATCGTACTGTAGCATATACAATTTAGAACAAGATTACACCTGCATTCTGCCCCCTCTCCTGGCAGAGATGCATCCCTTGTGCCTGTTGTCTGTCTTTCCTCCTGACAGACATACAGTATACAGTTGTATTCAGGACTGACGTATCGCTAAACTGAAGTATGAAGGTATTTAGTATATTTCAGGATCCATCATGGACATCTATTGAGTATGCATAGGGTCAAAATAATGCACACAGAGCACTACTGTAGAAGTTTCAAAGGAGAAAAATTGTTCATATCAGTGATGGTCAACTTGATAGAGAGGGCCTCAAGTGGGACCCCCAACATCACAAAAGGGCCACACAAAAAATTCAGTGAATATTCATCATGGACAGCAGACACACAACAGGATATAGTCAAAGACTGTGGGTATGATACAAGAGATGGTCAGAGACTGTGGACATGATATAAGAGATGGTCAGAGACTGTGGACATGATGGTCAGAGACTGTGGACACAATACAAGAGATGGTCAGAGACTGTGGGCATGATACAAGAAATGGTCAGAGACTGTGGACATAATACAAGAGATGGTCAGAGACTGTGGACATTATACAAGAGATGGTCAGACACTGTGGACACGATACAAGACATGGTCTGAGACTGTGGACATGATACAAGAGATGGTCAGAGACTGTGGACATAATACAGGAGATAATTTGAGACTGAGGACAAAATACAAGAGATGGTCAAAGACTGCAGACATAATACAGTGGATAATCAGAAACTGAAGACAGGATACATGAGATGGTCAGAGACTGAGGACAGGATACAAGAGACGGTCAGAGACTGTGGAAATGATGCAAAAGATGGTCAGATATTGAAGACAGGATACAAGAGATGATCAGAGACTGAGGGCAGGATAAAAGAGATGGTCAGAGACTGTACATGATACTAGAGATGGTCAGAGACTGAGGATAGGATACAAGAAATATCCAGTGACTGTGGACATGATACAAGACATGGTCAGAGACCGCAGACATGATACAAGAGATTGTCAGAGACTGTGAGGGTGCTATAGGAGTTGTTGGAGACTGGAGACATACTTCAGGAGATAGTCATAGACTAGAGACATATTACATGAGACTGCTATAAATCACTGCTATAAGAGGGCATTAGGGAAACAGTGTCTGCAGTGGCCCTAAAGGCCACAAGAAAGGGCCAAAGGGTTGCATGTGGCCCCTGGGCTGCAGTTTAAGAACCAGGCCTTTAAATGATGCCCATGCAAACTTCAGTGTCCAGTAGAAATTTTAGCATTTGACAGTAGAAAGGTGAGGAGGAGCCTAGCACAAGGAATAGGTGGGGCTTCATCTTGACTTGGAGAGATGTCAAGGTTTCACATGAATCTTGGATTTCAGTTAAATGGACTGAACACAAGGGTTATTTTAAAGGCTAACACATATGACCCAAACAGCTAAATAAAACTTACACTTCACCAGAATCCTTAAAAAGTAGTTCAGCTGCAAAAGTTGGAGCCAGGGGGAATACCCCTGATGAAATTTAGTTTGCAGCAATACGACAAACAGGAGTGACAGAAGCTTGACAAAACTCACAAAGCAATTCTGAAAACTCTTTAGGTCACTCAGGCTTTGGGTTCCCCCTATGACAGACTGTCCAATTACAATATAAGATAAAACCTTTTTAAATCTGATTAGAATAAGGAATCTATAAGGAATAAGGAATTTAATTTGTGGAACTAAACCCATCAATTTAACAGTTTAAAAAACAGTTACATTCCAACACGTGCCAGGACTGTAACTGTTCTATTTGCTTGTGCGCTCAACCAAACTCTCAAATTGCTTGTGTCATAACTGATCACATGTGCAGCATCATAGCAGACATTTAATGGTTTCACAGTTTGGTTGAGGACACAAGCAAATGTGACAGTTATCAGTCCCGGCCTTCTAAGAATGTAACTGTTTTTATTTTAAACCATTAATTCGATGGATTTAGTTTCAATTTACTGCTGCTCAGGGGTCCTGGGCCTCTGCAAAATGGCATCCTGCAGCAAGAAGAACCAGGAGAAATGCTGGAGGCAATTTACAGCATACACTAGTGTTGGCAGCATAAATATTAGAGCGGAGCTCCACCCAAAAGGGGAAAATCTGCTTATCTGCCTCCCCCCCCCTCTGCTGCCATGTTTGGCACCTTTTGGGGTCGAGGGGGTACCTGGTTTTGACAGGTACCCGCTCCCATTTCGAGTGAGTACGCCATGGCGAACTCACCTGGAAGTTCGGCCCCCCACCTCCTTCCCTTGCAGCCAGCACATTCACAGAGCCAAGCATCATTTGCACATGCGCAGTAGGGAACCTGCTGTGAAGCTTCAAGGGTTCACTGCCAGTTTCCCTTAGTGAAGATGGCAACGGCAGCACCCGATAGTTGATTGAAAAATCAGCCCGGGTGGTGATATCACTGGATTCCTGAACAGGTAAGTGTCCTAATATTGGTAGCTGCTGATTTTTATTTTTTTTCTGAAGGAGCCTAGAGTTTTGCTTCAAGGTGGAATGTATGTTCATTGCTAAAGAACATTATTTTTGATCAAGTTGTTATGGGTAAAGTTCAGTTTTAAGAACCCTACCAGTTTTTTTTTTTGTACATGTCATGTTAGGGAGGTTTTTGTAACGGAACAGGGCACCCCTGACTGGGTACCTCCATTGACAGATGCTCCTAGTGCTTCCCAAGGGGCTCTAAGCACTCCACCAGACACCGTAACCACTTCAGACCCCACGAACCGCCGCAGCATGGTTAGGGTCTTGAAGTCTCCTACCCACCCTGGACCTCCAACAAGGCTCCAGGTTCCTGTAGGTGAACCTCTCTTTCCCCAGAGAGTGCAGCAGAACAAGCTCTTACACAAGCTCTTACAAGAGCTCAGTGATTATCCAAGGGGGTATGGAGGACCATAGCAATCCCTTGCAGCAGATTCCCCCAATAAGAGACAGAACTCTAGATTGAGGTGAAGGAACTCTAGAACAACTTTATTGAACAAGACTTATATACAGAATTTGGAACATCCCACCCCCAACAACCGCTTTCCTATTGGTCAATTGTAAAGTACCTGTGGTCCTCCTTCAGGTCCTCCTTAGCCATGCAAATGAGGACTTGAAAATGAGTCAGCAGGGATTGGTCCCATAGCTTGACCAGAAGGACTGCCATGTGCAATGAGACAGAAGCCCCCAGGGGGCAATCAATGTACACAATAGCCAGACACAGAACAACGGGAGGTCATTAGCACTTACAATGAGACAGGGCAATCCACATTCCCTCCCAATACACAAACAAAAGGAAAACTTTGCTGACATTGAAAGATATGTAATATACACAGCATTTAGGAATTACAGATTTCATGGCAAATGGGAATAAATCTTAATATTTCTATATGGAGATATTGCTGGCAAATATGAAGCAATCCAAACCATTACTTATCTGTCTTTAAATTCCAGTGACAGTGAATACTGTCACAGTTTTCATATACTAAACAATAACAGTGCTGGCCCTACTCATGAGCACCTTACTTTTTCTAGTATTCAATTGATTGAAGTGCAAATTATACTTTGCTTGCTAGGTGTGGTTCTGATGTGCACTGGAAGTCTTTAGTGGCCATTGAGTGAGTCTGGGATTCTGGTTTGTCCCTGTACCCTAAATAAAGAAAGGGCTACCTGTTGTCACCTTACTCGCTGTCATATATGTCCTAAGCTGTTAGCTCAGACTGAAGTTAGGGACCAAAGGTTTCTGACAAGGCATGGCTTGGCAGTGGGGTTTTACATGTGTTTATAAATGTTTTGGATCATTTAAGGCAAATTATTGGGACTGTTTAGGCTTTCTGCTATGCTGACTAGCCAGGACGCATGCTGGGAAATTGTTAGTATTGTACTGTTGATTGCCCAGCCAATGTGCACCCTAATCGTTGTTAGTTGAATGTTGTAAATTGATGGGGAATTTTTTAAAGCAGGAAATTAGAGGAGATGTCTCCAAAATGAGGGAATACCTCCACCCAGATAGTTGTCACTAGAACATGTTTTCTCACTGGAAATAAAGAAAAAACAATATAGCGTATACAATTGCGACACAAATCATATTGTAATTGAATGTTATTAAAAATCACCTTTCCTTTTCAATCTGCAGCTGTTGTAATTTTCTGGAAATGCAATGTAATATGGCTACCTGGAGTTGTTCTGTACATAGAATGTGTTTTGGCCACACCCACCCCAGAAACATAATTTCCTGCTTGTGTGATTGGCTCACTGATTTTCCCAGAAGTCTACCTAAGATACAAGTCAGATTTCTGGCATCCTCTGCAACAAAAATGTCATTTTTGGTGAAATACTCCCAATAGGAACACATCTAAAAGGATGCAGGCCCAGCAGATTTCCTCATTAGAGCCCTGCAGCTGCCACAGCTAATAGATAATTATGAAACCACTCCTATTAGACCCACTCAGCACAGAGGCACAGAGAAACAAACGGGGATTTCTTCAGAATAACAAAAGGTAGGAATCCTCACCCTCACTATTTGTGCTGCTTACCATTTTACTGTACTTTATAATATACTGTTATACTGTCATGTTTTATTGTTACTGTTTTTCATTGTTAACCATATTTTTCTTTGCAGATACCACCATTCTACTGTACTGTATGCTATTATAATGTAGTGTTTTATTGTTGCTGTGTTTTTCATTGTTAACCGTAGTTTTGATTGCAGACACCTCCATTCTCCTGTACTGTATGATATTATAATGTAATGTTTTATTGTTGCTGTGTTTTTCATTGTTAACCATAGTTTTCTTTGCAGATACCACCACTCTGCTGTTTTACTGCACTGTATACTATTATATTGTAATGTCATGTTTTATTGTTACTGTGTTTTATTGTTAACCATTGTTTGCTTTGCAGGTATGCCCATCAGCTGCAGCACTGATTTGTTTATTCTGCTCTCAGCATATACGTAAATCAATGATTGCAGCGCTGTAGGAGGTGATTTCACCACCGCAGTTAAAAAAAAGAGCATAGGTGATGGGGTGGACACGGAGGGCGGATCTCCCCTATGCTTCGCCATATATTTTTTCACACTTTTCTTGGCAAAAATTTCTTCATCCACATCAATCGATGCGAATGGAGGAATCTGCTATGTGCATGTATGCCCATCACTAGAAGTGGGTGGATGCTGGAAGGTCTAATGGTTGTCTTACCACACACATTCTGGTATCGTTGGTCATTGAAATTTTTGGCAGTCTAGCCGTGTACAGGACCTCGAAAAGCAATCACTGCCTTCTGGCTTTCTAAGGGTGTGAATTGATGATTTCACTCCTCACTACCTATCATAGTTTTGGAGGCCCTGAAATGCCAAGCTAGCACAACCCCCCCCCCCCAAAATTACCCCTTTTTGGAAAGTAGACACTCCAAGGTATTTGCTAAGAAGCATGGTGAGTATTTTGCAGCTCTCATTTGTTTTGGAAAATGAAGAAAGAAAAGGAAAATGTCTTCTTTTTTTTTTTAAATTTTCAAAACTTTGTGACAAAAAGCGAGATCTGAAAAATACTCAAATTGCCTCTCAGCAAATAGCTTAGGGAGTCTACTTTCGGAAAAGGGGGAATGGGGGGGGGGGGGGGGTTTACGCTGTCTTGACATTTAATGGCCTCCTAAACTGTGATAGTTAGTGAGGAAGGAAAACAACAATTTACTCCTTTAGAAAGCCTGAAGGCGGTGATTGGTTTTCGGGGTCCTGTACATGGCTAGACTGCCAAAAATTTCAATGACAAATTTGTGTAAAAAAAAATTATTTTTTTTTGTCATTTTTTAAACACCTGTTACAAAAAAAATTAAATATTCAATGTGCTCAACATGCCTTTCAATAAATTCCTTGGGGTATCTACTTTCCAAAAAGGGGTAATTTGGGGGGTTTTGTACTGCCCCACCATTTTAGCACTTCAAGAAACGAGATAGGCAGTCAGAAAGTAAAAGCAGCGTAAATTCCAGTATATACACTATAGTTTGTAGACGCAATAACTTTTGCGCAAACCAATAAATATACAAAAAGTAGAAAATTAATTTTTTTCTCAAAATTTTCGTTTTTTTTTTTATTTATTTCACAAAAAATAAAAACTGCTGAGGTGATCACATACCCCCAAAAGAAAGCTCTATTCGTGGGAAAAAAGGACATAAATTTTGTTTGGGTACAGCATTGCATGACTGCGCAATTACCAGTTAAAATCACACAGTGCCAAATTGCAAAAAATGGCGTGGTCATTAAGGGGGTAAAACCTTCCGGTCCAGAAGTGGTTAAGTAATGTAAAATTATAAGCCAATTTAGAGGAGTCTCTATCTTTTTTGGATTAGTTTCTCAACAGTAATGCATAGAAATCTAAATATGTAAAAACACAATCATCAGGGCTGATTTACTTAAAGTATAACTAAAGGCAAAACTTTTTTTTTTATATTTTGGATAAAGTAAAGATGGATTAGCACCCCTAAATAAACCAAAAATAGTGATGCGCCAGTCAAGTGCACAAATGGTGATTAACAAACTCAAAAATCTGTGTCCATAAATAAAGCTTTCATCCAAGTGTCCATAAAAATCAATCAAAAAGTCAATCAACAAATACATCCACTCCCACATGTCCAAAGGATTAATCTTGTGCAAAACTTAATTAGGTGCTTCTGTGAATAGTGCAATCCCACCACCAGGTGAATTGGTCTCTCACCTCCACTATAGACCCAATGCTGGGTCAGTACCAGCGTTAGTAAAGCACAGAGATCTTCAGATCACATAGGCTATGGGAAGCCTGTTGCCTCCAGAGGGATTACCATCGATTAACATATGAAGGGAACAAAGGAAAAAAATCTAGTGCTCTCTGTATTTCTGCAGCAAACTACTTTATTAAATAGGAATATTACTCACAAGAGAGGCGCTTCCATAGCGCATAGCAGTCAGCATAAGACGTATTCAGGAAGAGACGGCTTCCAGCACGCAGGCTCCGCCCCTATACGCGTGACGTCGGCGCCCAACCGTAGGCGCTGACTTCTTCAGTAGGGGTCAATGCCTACGGTTGGGCGCCGACGTCACCCATATAGGGGGCGGAGCTTGTATTGTGGGGTGTAGGCACATTAAGTGTATGCTGCCGGTCTTTTGATTGATTTATTGAATTATTGCACATTTCATTACAAGCACTAGTCACGTATATATTTTTTTGCGCTGATAGTTTTTTGTTATATTTTGGATCAGCACCCCTGCCAGGTTTGTATTGCTGTCAGTGTCTCTGTTAGGGAGATCCCCCCTCTCTATTTGTCCTGTTTACCATTCTCAATGAAAGTGAAAGAAAATCCCAAATTTCAAGTTGTCCCCAGAAAAATAATGGAAGAGAAATCTTCCAATGGGGACACTAGTTCTGGTGATCTGGGGATATAGAAATTGGTTGGGAGTAAGACAGAGGGAAGACAGAAGAACAAATAGGGAGACTGAAGGGGAAAAAGCAAGAAAGAGAAGAACTGGTTGGTTTGTGGTTGTGCTGGACCAGTAGGAACTGTTGATGTAAATACAAAAACAGGGGTGTACGTCTTGGAGGAACAAAACCTGCGATATCAGTAGGTATATGTAGACCTGATTGAGGTCCTTGGCTGCTGCCTCTCCGGTCAAGATAAGTGGAATCACTCATAAGAAGATGAATTCCTAGACGTGGTCAGGAGCGCCTTGTAAAAAATAGTCAACATTACATATACCCAACACATTTTGGGGGGAATGACTTGCAAAGAAGAATAAAAATACAATATAAAAAAAACCCTCTAGACATAAAATATTCATATAAAACATGTTGAAGACAAACAAAGTGTAATACAAATAAATATAATGCCAACTGATATATAGCGGGAAATTTAGAAATATAAATAAAGTTGACTAATTTCACACTACAGTAGTAATAATGGATAAAATTAAATGGTAATATAATTAGTTTCACAGAACAAATCCACTGAATTGCATACTGTATATTCATATAAATGATATCTAACTTTATGATCAATTATATACATTTTGTCACCTGGTGATTTTATTGTCAAGGTTGTCTATTGTATAGTTACTGTAAAAGATCAACTATACACTATAACATTTTTATATATCCAATAATTTATACCAAATGTATAAACAATAAATGCATTCGTGATTCCAAAGCAATGAAATACATTCCATAGAGAATGAAAGGAAAAAAGACAGTAAACTGACCTTGAGCAACAATTTGTAAAGGAATCCGTAAGAAATGCACTTTATAGCCTGAATTAGAGGCTGGATTGGTGCTGTGCAGTATAAAGAAATACAGTAAGTGTTAATAATAGTGCTCTAACACTATATCTTCATGCTCCATGGCCCTAATTCAGGTTTCAAAGTAATTTCTTCCTGATTCCCGTTAAAAATAGTTGTTCAAGGTCAGTTTAACAACTTTCTTCTTGTACCCTCTATGGTGATTTTTGATTTTTGTTCAATAAACTATTCAAACAAACCTCCAAGCGAGATGACCATTTTTTGCTAGGTGGTCCTAACTACATATCAAGAAAAAGAAAGTATGGAAGTAAAAAAAAGTAAAGGCGTTAAGACCGTAAAATAAAGTATCGAGAAGAAAAAAGGAATAAAGCAAAGAGAGAAGAGAAGGAAGTATAGACATTAGAGAAGTAACGACTGTAAAGGGTACAAAATATAGGATGCAGGATAAAAGGTATAAATTTGAAATATATCCTAAAATATAGGATGGTAGGACTAGAGAGGAAGACGGAATTATTATTAAACAAGAAATAAAGAGAAGAAGGGATAGAAAGACTATGAATAGTGAATAGTGAATGTAGGGAAATAGCAATAAGAAAGGAAGAGGAGGGGCGTGGCTAAGATGGTGGCGTGAGCAGACATCTTTTCCGGAGCTCTGCTGTGATACCGGCTCACTTCTCCGTTTTTCGGGTGGCTGATCTCTCCCTGGGCTGCTTCATTCTGTTGCGGATGCCGACCAGATCATCTGGAAGGTCGAAGGGCGGGAAGAAACTTCGCTTTCCCCGGACATTCCGATTCTCTCTCCTACTGCGGCCTCAGGTGGTGTGCGGCCCTCGCCTCGCTCGAACATGGCGTCCCCTAAGGAGGGGGAGGTGACCTTGCCTGCTCTGTCCCCTGGTATTCCGGAGGTGATGGCGGCGATCACGGCCTGTCAGACTGCTCTGACGAACAAGATAGAGGCTGTGCAACTTGATGTTAGCCTTATCCGTCAGGACCTAGATAGGATCCGCACTCGCCTCACTTCTGTGGAGGAGCGCGTGGGGCAGGTGGAGGATACTGTTGCGGACCATTCGGTGGCCATTCGTACCCTGCAAACTAAAGTGAGGACCCTGGAATACAGAGCCGAGGATGCTGAAAACCGCTGCAGACGCAACAATATTCATATTATTGGCCTGGCTGAGGGTGTGGAGGGTAAGGACGCTACTACATTTGTGGAAGAGTTGTTTCGTGGCCTACTCCCTGCTGCCCGCCTGTCCCCCCATTTTACTGTGGAACGGGCTCATAGGGTCCCTCCTCAGCCGGGTCCTCCCGGGTCTCCCCCACGCACCCTAATCCTCAGATTGTTGAATTTTCGGGACAGGGATGAAATTCTCCGTGCTGCACGGGCTGTGGGGGAGCTCCGCCACCAGAATAACCGCCTGATGCTTTTCCCGGACTACGCCATTGAAACGCAAAAGTTACGTAAGTCCTATGACTCTGTTAAGGCCTCCCTGCGATCACGAGGGATCAAATACAGTGTGCTGTTCCCTGCTAAACTCAGGGTGGTGGACGGTGAAACTGTCCATTTTTTCAACTCACCTAAAGATGCTGCTGCTTGGTTGGAGACCCTTCCCCCCCAGGATAGAGGCTGATGACCGTGCTGAGTGCTGGGGATGGATATTTGTGTTCCCCCTTCATGTCTGCCGCCGGAGCGGTGGGGGTTACCTCCCCTTATTTTCACACTATGGGATCCTGTTTTGTCCCTGATGTTCTGGATTTGCAGCTGTACCGCATCTGGCCTTCTCACCTGTTGTGATCTGTTGGATGTTCTGCTGACCTGGATGCGGTTGAGGGACAGCGCCTGTTACTGTAATGAAGTTCTCCTTTTTCTTTCTTGTAAGACTGTGCCCCTGGCTCTGCTGGGTGTTTTCCCCCTGATTTGGAACTTTGTCATTTATTGCCGGATTCCGCATCTCCTTGTGAGATAGACTGCCTTAAGAACTCCGGACCGTCAGTTCCACCTGGGTTCCCGAGGCTCCGGGGTCCCTTAGGACGGTCCGGTTAGCCATGTGCCTCCTCACTGTTTTGTTCTGCCCTCTGGCTTTTTGGTTTGGGATCAGTGCGACCCCAGGTTTGGGGGGGTTCGTGGGGTGGGGGGAAGGGGCTGTTGGCTACTGTTAGCCGGACTGGGGTTCAAGTGGACATCCCTTTGGTTTCTAGTTTTTTCTATGTTTTACTTGTTTTTTCTTACAGGTTCCTAAATGTACTGATTTTGACACATGTACGGTGGTTGCAGCTGATGTTGGGGGTATTGGGGTCAGGGGGTGGGTGGGCGAAGTTTCCTCTCCTGCCTTGTTTCCTTCTGGCCTGTTGTTGCTCCCTGCTTGCCCCTTGTCTGTCTTCCACCTTGATTTTCTTTCTGCACTGTTCAGATGCCTGACATTGATGTTCTCTCCTGGAATGTCAGGGGACTGGGTACGGCGGTCAAACGCTCCTTAGTACTGAACTACCTACGTCAACAGTCCCCTCACATCTGTATATTACAGGAAACGCACCTTTTGGGGTCTAGAGTTTTTGGTCTGAGACGTGCATGGGTGGGCGCTCACTATCACTCGGTGTATTCCAGTTATGCTCGTGAGGTCAGTGTCTTGATCCATCGTTCGTTATCCTTTACTCTTTTGGATCTCCACACTGACCCGGAGGGTCGCTATGTGATCATTCATGCTCTGGTGGGGGGGTCCCCTCTGGTTGTGGTGGGATTTTATCTCCCGCCCCCTGCTGAGCTCCCCCTTCTGAATAAAGTTATGGAGGTGGTCCTCGGCTATGGGGTGGCTGATTTCCTGGTTTTGGGTGACTTCAATATGGTAAGGTGCCCGGAGCGTGACAGACTTCACTCCTCTGCCGTGGGACCCTCCTGCCTTGCTCATTGGGCAGAGGGTTTTGCCCTGACTGACGTTTGGCGGCACTTTCACCCCACCACTCGAGCGTACACCTGTCATTCGGCTTCTCATCGCTCCCTGTCCCGGATAGACATGGCGTTTGCTTCCCACTCTGCCCTGTGCAGGGTTTCAGAGGTGTCTATCCTGGCCAGGGGTATATCAGATCATGCGCCACTGCAGGTGTCGTTGAGGGGGGGTCCTCTGGGCGGGGGCCTGTGGAGGCTCTCCAGGTTTTGGGCCTTGCATGAGGGAGTCCAAGAGCGTGTTCAGGAGGGGATTGAGCAATTTTGGCAGGTTAACGCAGAGACTGCGGAGCCACCCGTCCTTTGGGACTCGTTTAAGGCTTGGCTTTGGGGTGAATATGGGCAACGGATTTCGGAGGTGCGCAGGGCTTCTGAGAGATCTCTGGGGGAACGTGAGGAGGAGGCTCGGGTGCAGGAGGCAGCATATGTCGCTGACCCCTCCTCGACCTCCTATGGCTTGTGGCAATGTGCTCTCCGGGAAGTCCAACTGTTACGTACTGAGATGACTCGTAAATCGATGTTGTCCTCGGCACAGAGGGTTTATGAGTATGGCAACAAAAATGGTAAACTCCTGGCCTGGTTAGCGAAGGGTGTTGCTCCTCCGGTTCATATTAGTGGAATTAGGGCTATGGATGTGGAGCTTCTCCGTTCTCCGGAGGCTATCACTGCTAGATTTCAGTCCTTCTGTGAAAGGTTATATTCCTCTCCGGTAGATTACACTGACGGTGCCCTGGATTCCTATTTAGATTGGGTGGATTTCCCCGTCTTGGAGGTGGAGGTCAGGCAATCGTTGGAGGCGGACATCACTTTGGAGGAGGTGCAGGAGGCCCTCTGCCTCCTGCAGTCGGGCAAAACCCCTGGGGTGGACGGTATTCCTACTGAGGTGCACACGGTGTATCAGGATCTTTTGGCCCCCCGTTTGGTCTCCCTATTTGAGCACAGTTTTTCCCAGGGCTCTCCCCCGGCCTCTATGATGGAGGCGGTCATCATACTGGTTCCCAAACCTGGGAAGGACCCAGAGGACTGTGCCTCTTACAGGCCGATATCATTGAATAATGTTGATGCCAAGATTCTGGCTAAGGTGCTGGCACGCAGGCTTGCTGGGGTACTTGATGTGCTGGTGCAGGCAGACCAAATGGGTTTTATGCCGGGAAAGGGGACTGATATTAATTTGCGACGGCTCTTTCTAAACCTAGTGGCTGACCATGTTGATTGTGGTCAGCGAGTTATAGCCTCTCTCGACGCAGAAAAGGCTTTGACTCTGTTGTAGAGTGGGGATTTTTGTGGGCGGTGTTACAGCGTTTTGGATTTGGTCCTAATTTCCTGACTTGGCTGCAAATGTTATATCACTCACCCATAGCGAGGGTCTGCACTTCTGGGGGAATTTCTGGATCCTTCCCACTGCAGCGGGGTATTTGTCAGGGCTGTCCACTCTCGCCCTCCTTATTTGCGTTAGCTCTTGAACCCCTGGCCATCCTGATCAGGAGCTCGCCTTCCGTTGAGGGTCTGCGGCTGGGCCCCCTGGAGGAGAAAATTTCTCTGTATGCGGATGACGCTCTTTTGTACCTGCATGATGCTGACTCCTCCTTGCGGGCTGCCCTCGAGATCTTTGACGAGTTTGGCAGATTCTCTGGTATTAGGATCAATTGGTCCAAGTCGGTTCTGTTCCCCTTGGATGCGGGGACAAGGGCCGGTGCGGCTGTGACCCCTCTACGGTGGGTGGATCAATTCCGCTATCTGGATGTGGAGGTGCGTAGAGACCCGGCCTCCTTTCGATCCTTGAATCTTGACCCCCTTGTCGCCCATCTTCGAGATCGCTGTGCACTATGGGCCTCCCTACCACTTAATCTCATGGGTAGAATTAACTTACTCAAAATTATTTTTTTGCCCAAGTTTCTATATTTTTTTAGGAATTGTCCGATTTGGCTGCCTCTGTCCTTCTTTAGGCTTGTTGACGGTCTCGTGGGCTCCTTTATTTGGGCTGGGAGGTCTCCCCGGTTGGCGAAGTCTACCTTATGCCTTCCCACTAGTT
The DNA here is from genome assembly GCF_965119305.1 of Pelophylax lessonae. Taxonomy (NCBI): domain Eukaryota; kingdom Metazoa; phylum Chordata; class Amphibia; order Anura; family Ranidae; genus Pelophylax; species Pelophylax lessonae. Next base: position 132,361,424 of record NC_138770.1, read on the forward strand.
GTGGGGGGTTAGCCATGCCTGACTATCGGACCTAATACTGGGCGGCGGTGCTGGTTACCGTTGGCTGGTGGTATGCACAGTCAAGGGGGAATGCAGCTGTATGTTTGGAGGTGGCATTAGTGGGGTCCCTGCAGGGCCTTAGTAATTTGGTGTACAGGGGGCTGCGGGCTTGTCCTCCGGCTCTCCTGCCCACTAGAGTTACCTTGCGGGTGTGGGTGGCGGCGCGGCAGAGGTTTTTGCAACCTACCAAATGGTCCCCGGTGTGCCCCCTATGGGGGAACTCTAACCTACAGCATTTGTGGTCTATGCAGGACCCCCAGATTTGGGGTAGGCATGGAGTGCGGACTCTCCGGGACGTGTGTCCGGCGGGCTCCGTCCTCCCTTTCTCTGATCTTCAAAGGGCGAGGGGTCTGCCGAGATAGATGTACTTTCGGTAACTCCTGCTGCGACATGCTCTCCGGGCCCAGTTTCCTGAGGGTTTAACCCTGGAGATGGACCCGGTAGAGGAGTTATTGGCTCATGAGGTGTTGGCCAAGCCGCTCTCCTCCCTCTATCTTACCCTGCAATGTACTCATTCTCCCCGTATGGACAAACTGTGGGATTCCTGGAAGGGGGATATTCCTGACCTGGACAGGGAGGACTGGGAGGATTGTTTTGAGACTGGTACAAAATTGATGATTTCTGCCAGAGATCGTTTGATTCAGACCAAGTTTTTGCACAGAACCTATTACACCCCTCAGAGATTACATAGGATCTTCCCCCAGAGGTCTCCGTATTGCCCCGCGCTGCCTGACTTTGGAGGGGACTTTCTTCCATATGTTTTGGGACTGCCCTAAGATAGCACAGTTTTGGCTGCAAATCTTTGATGTTATTAATCACAGGTTGGGAATGGCTCTTCCGGTCTCGCCTGCTCTGGCCCTCTTGGGTATTGCGGACGATGATCAGAGACCTAGGCCAATTATCTGCCAAGAGAGAGATAATTCTGAAATGGATCGCCCCTTCCCCCCCCCTCGGTGATCTCCTGGGAACACTCCATAGATGCTGTTCTGCCACTATACAAATTGACCTACCTGTTGCGCAATTGTCCTAAAAAATTTGACAGGGTCTGGCAGCCTTGGCTGGCAACTATGAGCTAGGTGCAGGTGCTGGCCCTGCTATAGATGTGGTGTTACCCGGAAGAGGTGCGGAGGGAGGGCTAGAAACTGTACTCCTCTGTGATTGTGTTGTTTTGCTACAGTATTATTTGCTTGCTACTGTATATCCGGTTATACTGTTATGGTATTGTTATCTTGTAAATGTGTCTTTCCACTTTAAGTCAATAAAGGAACCGTTTGAATTGTAAAAAAGAAAGGAAGAGGAGGAAGGAAAGAAAGACAGTTAGGAAAAAAAGAATGGTAGCGGCGAAGAAAGGAGAGGAGAAAAAAACAGATGGAAAAGAGGAAGAAAGAAAGAAAAGGTAGAAGAAAGGGAGAGAAGGATTAGAAGGAGAAAAGGAAAAAGGAAGAAAAGGAAGTAAAAAAATGGATGAAAGGGAAATACAGGAGGAAATAGAAGGAGGAGAGTTGAAAAAAAAAGAAAAAGGATAAAAGGTGGGGTGGGTAACAAGGAATGGATGGAGGAAAGATTTTGAGGTAAGAAAAGAGGAAAGAATGTAATTAAAGCAAAGAATGTAAAAAGGGTGGCAAGGGACGCAGGGGTGTGGAAATAAAAAAAAAAAAAAAAACATTCTTGTACAAGGGTCTAAATCAGGATCCCAATCTACTGGTCCATCATGATAATCTACTTGTCCTGATAAAAAATATATATATATTTTTAAGGGGTTGATGTTGTTTCTTTTTATTTATTTTTCTTTTTTAGGCAGAGTTGCTTTTAGGAATGTCTAAGGCTTTTAAAATCTATGGCGACTTAAACATTTAATGTTTTTTATTTTTTCATAGAAAATTTTTTAGACCCCCCAAACATTATATATTTTTTTCTAAAGCAGAGGCCCTAGAGAGTAAATTGATGGGTATTGCAATTTTTGTAAGTCACACTGTATTTGCACAGTGGTTTTTCGAATGCAATTTATTTGGTGAAAAAATACACTTTTTTGAATTTTAGTGCAAAAAACACAAAACATAACCTAATGTTTGGATAAAATATATAAGATGATGTTATGCTGAGTAAATAGATATCTAACATGTCACACTTTAAAATTGCTTACGCCTGCGCAACGGCAACAAACTACATACATTTTACTATCCATAGATGACGCTTTACATGAAGTCCTTACAGGTAACCACTTAGATTTACGCAGGAGGTTTGGTGCTAAAATGACTGCCCATGATCTGACATTTTCAGTGATGTGGGACAATTATTTGTGGGGGATGTGTGGGACAATTATGTGATGTGTGTGTTCGCCTTTGCATACAAGCATGGGGGGGACAGGGGTGCTTTTTTTTTTTTTTTGTTTTACTGTAATTATTTATTATTTTTATATTGTCGCTTTAATTTTTTTTTATCACTTTTATTTTTGTCTCAAGGAATGTAAACATCCCTTGTGACAACAATAGGCAGTGATAGGTACTCTTTATGGAGAGATCTGGGGTCAATAAGACCCCAGATCCCCCCTCTATCCCTGAAAGCATTTGATCACACCAAGATCAGTGTGATCAAATGCTGTCCACTTTTAAAAGTGGCGTTGGGAAAACTGGAAGTGATGTATATTCATTGCATTTTATTACCTATATCATAGAGGCGGACAGAGCGGTTCCAGTCTGCTGGCTGGTCCATTGGGGTTCTCGGTGGGACGGGACAGCCCATGGAAAGTGGCGGGAGGGGGGGGGACATCCCCTTCCGCTGCTTGTAAAAGCAATTCAGCAGCTAGTTAGCTGCTCAAATTGCTTTTACAAGAGTGCCAACCATCGGCTCTAAACCATGCTGCTTGCCCACAGCAGGGTAAATGTACAAGAAAAACTTCCCCAGGCTTCGGCTATAGGAATTGAACATCCCTGGGACAGATAGAAGGAAAGGGCGGTGGAAGTGATTAAAAGGAAGGAAGTATGAGGAAGAAAGAGGGGAGACAAATACAGAAAAGGGAGGATGGGTAGGGAAATAAATAATGTGAGAAGGCAAGGAAGGGGGTGAATGGCAGATAAGAGAGAGAAGTAAGCTTAGGAGAAAAGAATAGAAGGCAAGATAAGAAGGCACTGGAAGGACAAGAGAGAAAGGCTTGAAAAAAAAAAAAAAAAAAGAATATTTGTTTGCAAGACAGTATTGACAAAAGAAACCTTATGTGTTCCCAAAAATTACAGTATATGTATTACTTACACATAGTAATACGTAATTACAAAGCCATTGTCAAATTAATAGGCCCATAGCCAAAATGGAAAAAAAAATTACAATGACAAGGAATCCTCAGAGAATCAAATGTTTTCTATAGAGACAACACAGTAGACTATTTGGGAGCTCTGTTTTTCTGTTTGAAACCTTGGACTGGGCATTCCGGTGAGGGTTGAGCCACCATTCCAAATCTTGGATAGAATCACCAAGGAGTCCCTGCGTAAGACCATATTTGGTTTGCCTCATTAAACCAATAGCCACCTTAAAAAATATTTTTTATGTATCAATAAAAAGCTAGATAGAAGTGATCAATGGGGAAGTCTACATTACACTGGGAGAGGTTTCCAGTATTCATCTGACTAAAATCTAATAAAAATGGGCCCCTTAGTCAATGTACAGATTGCTCCACTCATCACAGTTAACCAAATAGGATCATTTGAAGCATCCAAAACAAATCTCAAATATGCATGCATCAAGGCATTTAATTGCATCACAGTCTCTGCATATGTTGTGTTAGTGTTGCCTTAATTGTAAAAAAAACCTGCCATAGCAGTAAAAAAAAAAAAAAATATATATAAAAATGAAGAAAAAAAAGGGCTTATCAAAGCTGATACCTGTTAATGGTAAAATGCGTGGTTATAATGAGGTGGATGATGGCAAAGTGTACAAAGGACAAAACTCCTTTAGTCACAATGTTTCAGAGTCTTCTTGCTGTAAAATGACAACATTTAATTCAGTTTCTTCCAGTAAAAGTATAGGATTTTTCATCAGAATATATCAGCAGAGAGAGAGGAAAGCCATGTGTTGCCAGTGTCAGTGAAATCCACCATCAGCTGATATAAATAGGATTCTCCCAACAGTACAACACGTTATTATTGGAAATAAACATGAAATAAAATTATTCTCACATAGTGATTGTAAAATCAATGTATAAATAGAGCCAGCATCTGACACAGCATCCTCATCTTGGCAACTGCCTGAGATTGGCATCTCCAGATGGTGTGTGGGGATAATGGCAAAGCTGGATTCTTATGTCCTAGCCAATGGAGAAACCCAAAAGACTGAGTGCTGGCAGAAACATTTCAGATTGTCAGTGTTGTCAATGATAACTTGGTGAATCCTATTAAAAGACATCATTATGTTTTTCTTTGTTCAATGTATCACAAATCCAGGGACATGTAAGTGACACCACCCATTTTTTTTTAAAGTAAAATTGTGCTTTGCCCATGTTGGGCAAAGGAATCACTTAACTTTTGTAACCGAGTTGGGTTGATTTACTAAAGGCAAAAAGACTGTGCACTTTGCAAAGACATTTGTTCCAGAGCTTAGTAAATTAGGTAAAGTTTGCAAAGGACACCCAATCACATGCAAGGGGAATAAAAATAAAAAATCGGATTTTATACTCACCATAAAATCCATTCCTCTGAGTTCATGGACGGACCCAGTGCTCCATTAATCGGGACTATAGGGGTTATATCGCCTCATTCAGGCTAAGCAGAACAAAAAAACTTGGCTACGCCCATGGGCCATCCTCAGCTGGTATAAAACCCCCTCTCTGCTCTAGGTATTCAGTTTATTAGTAAGCAGTATTAGAAGTATCAAAAACTCCATAGAGGGGTGGGTGCTGTGTCCGTCGATGAACTCAGAGAAATGGATTTTACAGTGAGTAAAAAGTCCCATTTTCTCTTTCGTTCATTAATCATTAATCATGACTATAGGGACATCCAAAAGCAGTGGCAAAAGGAAAATGGGGGGTGGGGAAAATAACCCAAGGTTAACACAAGAGCCGTAACCGGGTCACAGAAACCCCATCTTAAATAAACATTTTAAGAAAAAACACCCCTCAAGAGTGAAGAGCCCCTCTTAAACAGTAGCCTGCAAAAAATTGTGGCCAAAGGAAACATCCGCAGATGCCAAATACTACTTTGTAGAATTTGGTGAAAGTATGCACTGACCACCAAGTGGCCGCCTTGCAAACCTGAGATATTGACGATTGATGATGGAAGGCCCAAGAAGTACTAAGCGCCCGAGTAGAATGCGCCGTGACAGGGAAAGGTGGAAGTTGACCTTTAACCACTTAAGCACCAGCCCTATTTCAGACACTTTGTTTTTACAAGTTAAAAATCAGTATTTTTTCCTAGAAAACTACTTAGAACCCCCAAACATTATATATAATTTTTTAGCAAAGACTCTAAAGAATAAAATGTCGGTCATTGCATTATTTTTTGTCACGCGGTATTTGAGCAGCGGTCTTTAAAACGCCATTTCTTTGGAAAATATTTGAAAAATCACATTTTACTGCATTTAAAAAATACTAAACAGTAAAGCCCATTTTTTTGTATATTGTGAAAGATGATGTCACGCCGAGTAAATAGATACCCAACATGTTACGGTTTAAAATTGCGCACACCCGTGGGATGGCGACAAACTACGGTCAATAGAGATCTCAACAGGCGACTCTTTAAATTTTTTTAACGGTTACCAGTTTAGAGAAAGAGTGTAGCTCTTTTTTTTTAATTATTGCTCACGCTCTGGCAATCACGGCAATACCTCACATGTGTGGTTTGAACAGCGATTTAATTCGCGGCTCGACTTCCGTATACGTTTTTTTTCGTGCGCGAGCTAACGGTGACGGGGGCTGCTAAATTATTTTTTTTTTTCCCTATTCATTTTATTTATTTTTTAACTTTATTAAAGGTTTTTTTAAAAAAAAAAATCTGATCAATTTTATTGCTGTGACAAGCAATGTAAACATCTCTTGTGACACCAATATGCAGTGACAGGTACTCTTTATAGAGGGATCAAGGGTCTAAAAGACCCTAGACCCCTCCACTACACTTTCATGTATGCAAAACGATGAAAACGGCATTTGTGCATACAGCCGTTTTTTAAATCTGCCGCCTTTTGCAGCAGAGTAACCCAGAAGTGACGTCATGGACGCCGCCTCCGGGTTACATCATCGGAGACCCGATCGAAGTCGTTTCCGGCTTTTATTAGGACTCCATCCAGCCGGTGGACGTGCCGGCTGGGTGCTCGGGGCTCCTGGTGGGACGGGAGCCCCGAGCAAAGTCATGGAAGGCAGCGAGAGGGGGGGGACATCCCCTCCCGCTCACCCGGGTAACGATCGAGCGGCTCCCGAGCCACATCGGTCATTACCGACGGAAAGCCGACCATCGGCTGTTAACCACGGTACCAGGATGGTGCCTCTAGCTAGAGGCATCATCCCGGTATACCCCCGCAAAGTCTGCCGACGTAGATCTACGTCAGTTTGCGGTAAGCGGTTAATAGAATAGATTTGAGTCCCTGTCTGTCTGATCCATCTGGAGATGGTAGCTGAGCTGAAGAAGTGGCCAGCCCTTTCCTTGGTTCTTGTGGAACCACAAAAAGCAAGTCTGACCTCCGAAAGGACTCCGACCGTGGCTGCCAGATACACCCAAATCGCTTGAACCACATCCAAGGTATTCAAAGCAAATTCCTTTGGATGGGCTCACTTGGAACACAAGAAAGGCAACACAATGTCCTCATTCGGATGGAAGTCAGAGACAACTTTGGGCAGGAATGACAGACAGGGACGAAGAACCACCTTATCTCTATGGACCACTAAATAGGGAGAGGGACCTAATACGGCTGCCAATTATACCCTGCGGGCCTAGGTAAGGCCAACTTCTGCTCAATGCCCTGTTGAAGAAAAGCCAAGATCAAGGCCACAGAAAAGGTGCTAGGATGGGGTAACTCCCAAGGGACGTTTATGGCCAACAAAATGATTGGAAGACCATCGCCCTTGATTCTTTGCAGGAACTGCGGCTTGAGCCAAGGATGATGCTGGCTTCACAGTGCTCCTAGGACGTCTGCGGCTTTTGCCAGAGGAACCCGTGACCTCACCACAAACCTCGGTATCTTCCTGTAGAGCTGAACTTGCTGAAGGAGCTGCTTACAGGACTGTGCAAAAACAACTGTCTTAACCACTTGCGGACTGCCCCACACATTTTTACTTCGACAGGGTGGCTCAGCTGTGCATAATCACATAGATCTACGTGATTATGTGCACGCAGTTTCAGGGGCACGTGCGTGCTACCGGAGCCGTGCTCCCGCTGTAATTACACACAGCGAGAGCCAGACCATGGGAGGAACGGGCTCCCGTGATCTTCGGCTAGAATGACAGAAAAGCCACCTGCTTATGTAAACAAAGCAGGCGGGTCTTCTGTCAAAGAGGCAGGGTAAGATCCTGCGATTAAGCTAAGCTGAATCACGGATCCCTCTCTGCGTCTGTCCAATCCATCCCCCCACACAGTTAATAAGCACAAAAGGGAACACATTTAACCCATTGATCACCCCCCTAGTGTTTACCCCTTCCCTGCCAGTGTAATTTATACAGTAACAGTGCATATTATTTAGCACTGATTACTGTATTAACCTCCTTGGCGGTATTCCCGAGTGTGGCTCGGGGTGAAATTTCAGTGCCATTAGCAGTAACCCCGGGGTACCGCCAGGGAGCATCGCTGGATCCTGGAAGAGGTTACTTACCTTGTCCCCAGGATCCCACGTTGTATTCCGGCAGCATATGGCGGCCGGATCTTCTGCCTGATCCTGTGTTCCCTGGCTTCCGTTCCCTGCGAGCATTGCATCATAGGGGGTGGAACTGGCGGCAAATTCAAAAAGTAAAACACACAAACACACTGATATATTGTAATCCTATTGGATTACATTACTAAATAAAATAAATTGACATTAGTTTGCCCCCAGTGTCCTTGCCTACAGTTATACTGTACTATATATATATATATATATATATATATATATATATATATATATATATATATATATATATATATATATATATATATATATATATATTATATTATATATGTGTGTGTATATATAAATATATATATAATATATATATACGTATATATCTTGTCTGCGGTTCCAGAGAAGCCAGCTCTAGGCTTACCAGACCAACGTTGCTTGGAATATCCTGGGGAAGATCTGAAAGATCTATTTCCTATATCTGCAGTCCTGGAAGCATGAAATAACTTTCTATGGGCTAAGAAGGAGGGCCCACATTTGCGACGAGGCTCCTTCCCTTTCCTAGACTGTGGCAGCAAGGTACTCTCCCCCCCCCCCGTAAGACCCTTAATGATGTCATCCAGAGTAGCCCCAAATAGGTGATCGCCTTGAAAGGGCAGATCAATGAGGGCTTTTTTAGGGGCTTGGTCTGCAGACCAATTCTTAAGCCACAGCACGCTCCTAATCACCACCGCTGAAATGGAGAGCTTGGACAGTACTGGAGCCGCTTTCAAAGATGCATCACATAAGAACTGCAGCCCCTGGACCAAATGGTCCATGAGATCAATGTAAACAGGGAACCTGCTTATTACTCAGACCCTGATGCAAAAGCTTGGCCCATTCAGGTAGGGTCTGAGACACCAGGGCCAAGGCCAAAACTGGTCGCAATGCCGAACCAGCCATAGTAAAAATGCTGCGCGCCACAGCCTCCACTTTTCTGTCAGCCCGGTCATTAAAGAATCAGGATTCCTCTACTGGGGCTGCTTTATTCAACTTGGAAACAGGAGTGTTTACCACTGGTAGACTGGTCCACTTTTTTTAAAAGTGATTCTTAAAAGGGGTAACGTACTGAGAAATGTTTTGGGACCACAAAGGGTTGCTTTGGCTGCCCCCACTTTTTATAGATAAATCTGTCAAAGAAAAGTAAACACCTTAGATGTACGAAGTGACTTGTGTGTATCAAAAGGGACAGCCACATCCGTGGCCACATCAGCCACATCCTCTATTTTTAAAGTCTCATGCTCTGCGGTAATAAGTTCGTTCACCAGCGATTTCTCATTCACTGCTGCGATCGTGGAGTCATCCTCACTATCGGATGGATCAGGGGGCATGATATCAAGTCCCACTGGATGGGGTCATGTCCACGGCGGCACCAGGCTCTGAATCAGATGAGACAAACTGAGCAGGAGAAGGCAGGGGACACTTCCTCCTGGGCCTATGCCCACACGCCACTTCCACCTGGGATACCAAGGGCTGTAGGACTGCTGTCAGTGCAACAATGTGGAGCTGAGGTTCCGAGGGACCTGCCACCTCCATGAGGGGGTCACTGGGGGAAATGTGACCCTGGGGCTCCATCAGGATAACAGAGACCCCGCAGCACCACCATGGATCCCCCACATTCAGGGCACTTATTATCAGAGAGAGAGAATAGGGACCGCCAAGGACTCACCACTACCAGCCAGAGGAGCGCCGAATATTCGGACCCAGCAACTGTCATCAGTGTCCATCCAGCTTATGTATCCTTGGAATAAGAGGAAGAGGAGGAGCCTCAGCATCACTACGCGGTTCCGGCCATCTCCAGCTTCACGCTGGACTAAGGGAAAATGGCCACCGTGATGTCACAGACTACACAAACATGGCCGCTGACTGCTCCGAACACTTGGTACAGGCTGTCAGGGTCCTCCCTGCTCCCTCCGCAATACAGCACCCTCAGGGACCCACAGAAGCCAACACAGCTCATTCTCTGGGGTTGGTTTACTAAAGGCAAATAGGCTGTGCACTTTGCAAAGTGCAGTTGCTCCAGAGTTTGGTAAATGAGGTAAAGCTTCAATTTTTAAAGAATACCTAATCGCATGCAAGGAAAAAAAAAAAAAAACAGCATTTTTGCTTGCACCTGATTGGATGATGGAAGTCAGTAAACCTTTTGCTCACTTACTAAGCTCTGGAGCAACTGCTCTTGCAGACTGCAACTGCACTTTGCAAAAAGCACAATCTATTTGCCTTTAGTAAACCAACCCCTCTGCTTCACTTACATAAATGTATTAAACATTAAGGCTGTGTTCACACATATGCCGCCGTGGTTTCAGTCTGATGTGGTTCCGCTCACCGGTTCAGGTGCAATTCAGATGCAAATTTTCACCTGAAATGATACCTGAACCAGACCCAAAAGTGCGCAGGACCATTTTTAAAACTGCAAATCGGCCACTTCGCACATGTGTAAACTGGTTCCATTGGAAGCCGATCCGATTCACAATTGCGAATTGGATACAGTTCAAAATGCATCCAGTTTGCATATAAGTGAACCAAGCCTAAAAGCAGGGGAATCTGAAGATCATCTGGGTTTAATGTCATAAAATACACAAGGAAGAAGCAAATATAGTAAACACTTCATCAGATTCTACTCTTATTATTTTAGGGGTTCAAGCTCTAAAATTGTGGCTCTTGAAAGGTTAAAGAACATGTTAACCCAACATTTCATATTCCTGATTTGTGTCTGCTGTATCATGTACTTGTATTAGAAAATATCCTGTTCTCTTTGTATTGCTTTCTTTGTGTGAAATATCTGCTGTTCCTGCCAGTCCTTCTGCTTTCCTATTAAAAACTGACCGCACTAAGCAGGAAAGCACAGCAGGGTTTATTTGCTAAAACTGTGCAAAATCTGGTGCAGCTCTGCATAGAAACCATTCAGCTTCCATGTTTTCGTGTCAAAGCTTAATTGAACAAGCTGAAGTTAGAAGCTGATTGGCTACCATGCACTGCTGTACTAGATTTTGTACTCTTCAGTTTTAGTATCAAGCCCACTGTGGTCAGTTCTCTAGCTGTGCTGGGAACTTAGCCTGCTCTCCAATGATCAGACTTGTCCTGACCCCCTCACCCCCTCCCTCTGCATAACCTTTCACTGGGAAGCTTAGTGTGCTGCTGTTTTCCTTACCCAGCTGTTATGCAGCTGAGAACTGAGGGAATGTGATCACTTATAACAAAATGAAAAAAAGGTATTTAGAATATTTTTTATCTCTATACACAGATGTTTTGCCTTTCATCTCTATTTCAAACTGAATGGGTTATTTTACAAGGTGAGGGTTTACAATCACTTTAAGCAAGGGATGTAAGTAAGGAAGCTAAGAAGCAGCTTTGAGCACAGCAAGGTAAAAACCCATGCCTTTTTGTTTGATGGCCTAAATTAAGAGGTTTCCCACTTTTCTGATGAAATTGGAAAAGCCCTTTAATCTAAAAGCAAGCTCTGATTGAGATCCTTCTGTGAGGCTGCTGATGCACTTGGAGCTTTTAAGTGCAATTGTTGGAAATTCATAAAGCAATACGTGTTTGAGTTCACATCTACTTTTCTTGTTGACTGTGAGATATTCCTTTAAGAAGAAAAGGCCCCTTTCAAAATATAGCAATATTTTCTGTCCTTAGTAAATATTTTACCGTGCGGAGAAATCACGCAATAAAGATCCTGAAATCTGACAACCCAAAACCACAAAACCATTTGAACTTTTATCATTTTTTTTTGACTGCTGGTTATTAAATGGCCCAATGTCACTCAGCTACGCACGGCATGTATTATCTTTACAACCTGTCACTTTTAGAAGTCAGTCCACTCGACAGAAAGAAGAGCGTTATGCTCTGTAATTGCATCCACTGAGTAGGCCTGTGTCATGTAACCTGAAAGATGGGCTCTTTGGAAAGACATGATGCCTCATATAGAGTTGCATATTTTTTTTTTTAAAAGCTCAGGGAAAAAAATAGGCTTTCTTAAGAATAATGACAACCTCATAACATATGGAGGATGGAAGCAGCTGAGAGAGAAATGCGTCTGACAGAGATGGCCAAGGCTTCTTACTACTTTTGTCAGGCTGTCAGCAAAGTGACTCTATCAGTTGGTGTTTATTCAAACTAAACCTTCCATTCAAAGAAGTGCAAAATATATACCTGGAATGAAAATGTTGTCCCTTTTAAAGTTTTAATGTTTTGAGAGCCCTGGAACCCCTAAACCCAGGCAGAGCCAGATTACCTTAAGGGCTATTGGGGCTGCTGCTCCAGGCCCCTTCCCAGCCCAGTAGTGTGAGTGAGTCACTAATGCTGCCCAGCCCTGCTGTGTGTACACATGATTGCTATGTAAATCATGGCTGCATTGATATGTAAATCGTGACGGCATTGTAAATTGTTAGAGCATTCAGAAGTATGTCAAACTCACTGAGCCCTGGTCCACCATCACCTTCGCAGAATACTGCCAACATTGAGGATGTACAACAAGCCCTGCCGGCTACAGTCAATGAGCCTGCCATTAGCTGGTGAGCAGATGGATTGGGGGGGGGGGGGGGGTTTCCAGGGGTAAACAGAGAAGGGATTACAGTTTGGAGGGCAAACATGATCAAAGAGACATGTGAAGTTAAGCATAGCTGAGAAGGTGCAGGAGTGCAGGAGACGGTTTTGATTGCAGAGGTTAGCAGGGGCATTTAGAATGCACAGGTGTACTGAGAGGAGGTGGGTAAAGATGCAGAGATTGGCAGAGAGGCAGGAAAGGGTCTGTCATAGTAAATATCCATGTTACATGGTTGGTAAGTGTAAGGCTTTTTTTACATCATGCAGATGACAGAGCATGCACGTTCCCATGCATCGCATGTAGGGTAGCCCCACCCACACTTACCGCAATGTGGCTCCACCTACAGTTCATTGTGACGTGCTATGCATGCCACATTACTACCCTACTAAATCTGCCCAAAGGCACCCCCTGTCTCTCCCACCCCCCCTCGCACCCCCTCTCTCTCTCACCCCCCTCTCTCACCACCTCTCTCTCTCTCACCTCTCTCTCTCTTTATCACCTTTCCTCTCTCTCACCCCCTCTCTCTTTCACCCTTCTCTATCTCTCATCCCGATCTCTCTCTCTCCCACCCTCCTCTATCTCTCATCCCGCTCTCTCTCTCCCACCCTCATTAATCTCTCAACCCCCTCTCTCTCAACCCCATCCCCTCTCTCTCTCAACCCCTCTCTCTCTCACCCTCTACCCCCTCCCTCTCTTTCTCACCCTTCCTCTCTCTCTCTCACCCTCACCCCTCTCTCCCACCCTCCTCTCTTTCTCACCCCCTCTCTCTCTCTCACCACCCCCTCTCTCTCTCTCTCACACCTTTCCTCTCTCTCACCCCCTCTCTCTTTCACCCTTCTCTATCTCTCATCCTGCTCTCTCTCTCTCTCACCCTCCTCTCTCTCTCACCCCCTCTCTCTCAACCCCCCTCTCTCTCAACCCCAAACCCCATCCCCCTCTCTCTCTCAAACCCTCTCTCTCTCTCTCTCGCTCTCATCCTTCATCTCTCTCCCTCTCTTTCACCCTCCTCTCTTTCTCACCCCCTCTCTCTTACCCCCCCCTTTTAAAATTAATTTAATTTGTTTTTATATTTAATTTGTCTTAACAAAAAATAGTTTGCATTTTCTTTTTATTCATATACATAAAAAGGCCCACTAACATCCTCAGCACCAGACCCATGATGCTCTTAATCCAGCCCTGAACCTAGGGTGTTCTGATTTGCAAATACAGACTTGAGGAAGTAAAGTCAAATGATGGTCTTGGTCTTCCCCATTTAATACTTTATTGTTGGTCTCTAAACATAATGGACAGCCCCTAAGATACATAATAAAATGCCAAAGACGGTAGAGTACATGTTTTCAGTTAGCATTGGTGTTTTACAGTTCCCCTAGGTTTCAGGACTCCCAGGACACTTAAAAAGCCATTAATAGCTACAGTGGGGAGAATACTTATTTGATGCCTTGCAGATTTAAAAGTTTGCCCACTTACAAAGAAATTAGGGGTCCAAAAATGTTTTTATTAGGTGTATTTTAAATGATAAAGACAGAATATCAACCAAAAATCCAGAAAAAAAAAAACATGACACAAATGTTATAAAGTTAGTTGCAATTCAGTGAGTAAAATAAGTATTTGATCCCTAAGCAATACATTACTTTTTTTTTTTTTTTTTTTTGGTGGAGAAACCCTTGTAGGCAAGCACAGAGGTAAGACATTTCTTGTAGTTGGTTACCAGGTTTACACACATCTCAGGAGGGATTTTTGTTCACTCTTCTTTACAGATATTCTCTAAATCCTTAAGGTTTCTTGGCTGTCACTTGACAGCTCGAAGCTCCAGCTCCCTTGATACATTTTCTATAGTATTAAGGTCTGGAGACTAGGCCACTCCATGACCTCAATTTGCTTCTTCTTGAGCCACTCCTTTGTTGCCTTGGTGGTAAGTTTTGGGTCATTGTCATACTGAAAGACCCATCCACGACCCATCTTCAGTGTTCTGACTGAGGGAAGAAGGTTTTCACCCAAGATTTTACAATATATAGCCCCGTCCATTGACCCCTTAATGCGGCAAAGTCAGCCTGTACCTTTAGCAGAGAAGAGTGTTCTTAGGATCATAGTCAGCATTTTTCTTCCTCCAAACACAGCGAGTCAAGTTAATACCAAACAGCCCAATTTTGGTCTCATCTGACCACAGCACTTTCTCCTAATCCTTCTCTGAATTATTTAAATGTTCATTGGCAGACTCCATATGGGCCTGTACATGTGCATTCTTGAGAAGGGGGACCTTAAAGGCGCTGCAGGATTTCAATCTATGGCGGCAAATTGTGTTACCAATGGTTTGTTTGGTTACTGTGGTCCCAACTGCCTTGAGGTCATCCACAAGCTCCTACCATGTAGTTCTGGGTTCATCCCTCACTTTTCTATTAATCATCCTTATCCCATGAGGCAAAATCTTGCATGGAGCTTCAGACTGAGGGCGATTGATGGTTATTTTGTATTTCTTCCATTTGTGAATAATCACTCCAACAGTTGCCTTCTTCTCACCAAACTTCTTGCTGATGGTCTTGTAGACCATTCCAGCCTTGTGCAGGTCTCCAAAACTTGTCCCTGATGTCCTTTGACAACTCTTTGGTCTTACCCATGATGGTGAGGTTTGAATGGAATAACGAGATTCTGTGGACAGGTGTATTTTATACACATAACGAGTTGTTGTTAGGAGTACCTCCATAAATTGACAGGACCAATCTGTGTACCACATGAGCACATACTGTAGCCAGTCTGTGGGAGCCAGAATTATTGTTGGTTGGTATGGGATGAAATACATATTTTATTCACTTAATTGCAACTCAATATATAACATTTCATGTGTTTTGTCTGGAATTTTGGTTGATATTCTGTCTCTATCATTTAAAATACACCTATGATACCAATTATAAACCCTTCATTTCTTTGTAAGTGGGCAAACATACAAAATCTGCTGGGGATCCAATATTTATTTTCGCCACTGTATTTGCTAGAACCTTAAGGTGCCTTTCTTTTAATTCCTGCCATTTTATTACATTTCTTATAGAGGCCATGTAGACATGTTAATTGTGCCTAAACAGTACCCTGAAAAATTTAAATTTTTCTTGAATTCATCCTAACAAATAGTAGTTCGCTTCCTGGAATGTGAGTGTGCCTAGGCACATTTAAAGTGGTTTCAATCCTAAAAGCAAGCATTTTTTATACTGAAGTGTACCAATTCTTAGATGTGATGGCTGCATTAGTTTTCTATTTCAGGCTTTCTTACCTTTATTTTCTTCTGTTGATCCATCAAGTCTGTTTTTTTAACAGAACAAGTTATACTGCAAATGTAGCAGTTAGAGGGTTATGATAAAACATTTACCACTGGCAGGGGTGCTGTTAATGATCAGCTTCAATTTATTCATGTAAAAATTTTATTCCAAAAAAAAAAAACTGTTGCTGTAACAGGCTTGTGTAACTGTAGTGTGAGCTGGAGCTTGTCTTTAAATTTTTTAGTGCATCCAAATCTGCAACTTCATCTAACACTCTCCCATCCCCCATACTGACAATGCTGTTGTCAAACGGTACCTCTGTACTCCTTCATCCAGAGTGTAGGCACTCTCATACAGGAGGTGTGATACTGGCCAGATCACCAGGTAAAAACAGAGGGAAAATACCCTGAAAAAAAGAAAAACAAAAGAAAAGAATGAATGCAGCCATCACATCCAATGATTAGTAAACTGCAATATGTTAAATTTTTGGTTTTGAGGTTAGTACCATGTTAATAGCTGTATATCTGCAGTGCAACTTTGTCTAAAGCCCCGTACACACGTACCGATGGTCGGCATACAAATGTTCCTCTTTTCTCCCCGGGATGTCGGTGTCTGTTGAAAAGTGCAAAGACAGCACAAGGACAGCACAAGAATTTTGTCTGCAGACTTCAGCTGACTGCAGAAGTGATGTCATGTAATGGTTAACTTTCCCTGTGTTTTTAATTTTCTGAGCATGCCCAGTCTTGCAAATCTGCGGCCTGTCGGCCGAATTCTGTACTGACAGGCGAACAATCGTCCGTTCTGGTGTCCGCAGACAAAAATTTTCATGTTTGCAAGAAAGACTTTTGTCCGCGGATTGTGCGCAGACATCTGTCGGAGGCACCATACTAACACGCGTACAATCGGCAGATCTTTCGTCCGCCGACGTTTGTATGCCGACGATCGGTACGTGTGTACGGGCCTTAAGGCACTGACTTTTGAGTGAGATTTGTTGAAGTCACTAATTTGCTGCTCATGGTTCTCCTCGCTGGAGAGCAATCTGTACCTGTGATGCTGCAGTGCATACATTTTTCTGCGCTTAATCCACCTCTCCTGTTTAATCATGTATACCTCCCCATCAATCATCAGATCACCAGCCATCGGGAGGCGGCTCTGACCTGTGAAAACAAGGCCCTGATACTCTACCAAGTTGGCTGCCAAGTTGGAAAAGTCAAGCTGGCCATACATCCTTAGAATTTTTTTTTTTTTTTAACACTTACGAAAATTCTAAAAAAACTGTTCGTAAGGCCATTCGATCTTGCCATTATTGAAAATTAATTTGAAAGCCCTTAAACGTTTGTCCATACTTGTTACTTGAATTCAATCCCAAATGCATTAAACAGGTTTCTTTTGTGCCTAGAATATTCACATTTTAATATGTATGCTTTTTCCTGAACAAAAAACACATTCACAGTTAGATCCGTTAGTGCGAGAAAAATATTCCATCCTGCTCCTTTGAATTTTCTTGTCACTGCACATTCATTGATTTCTTCCCAGTAACCATTAGAGAATCAAATGAATGCTCAAAATGAAAAATCTAAATTTTACTGGCTTATGCGAAGCTTAAAATCCCTCTCTTGGATAAAACTGTCCTCTGTCCCATTCCTTCCTCCCACCCCCTCTAACTGGTTGCTTTAGCAAAAAGAAAAACAAAAAAAAAAAGAAAAATAGCAAAATGCCTTTTTTTTACTGACCCCAAGTCGTGGTCGTGTGACGCCGCCAGCCTAAGCTTCTCCTCTTCTGTTTACTTTCTGGAAGAGTCCTTTTTTTGGGTGATCTACATCATTTCCTGAGTGACCTGGACACTAAGGTGAATATACAGTGTCTGGCATCACCAGGTAAGAGCTAAAATATGCCTGTAAAAATACGTTAGGGGGGTAGAAGGTAACTGTGGTGAAAAACAGTTTTTATCCTGAGTGGGGCTTTAAAGTGTTACTAAACCCACAACAGTAAAATCAGACCCATTTGGGTATTTATAAAATCATTCGGGGGCCATACAAAATGATCAGCTTAAAAATGTGCCTGTTATATTTGGTTAAACATTTAATTAACTCACCCCTAATGTGATGGCTGCAACTGCGTCTCTTTGGTAAGGTGTGTGATGTTAGCTGGTATTGATGATGTTGCTACTCGCAACTGGTTTTCCAGGTTTGCGTCGGTCAGTCTGGAGCGCAATCGACTCTTTGTGG
Source organism: Pelophylax lessonae (assembly GCF_965119305.1). NCBI lineage: Eukaryota > Metazoa > Chordata > Amphibia > Anura > Ranidae > Pelophylax > Pelophylax lessonae. The sequence continues at coordinate 132,379,333 of NC_138770.1, forward strand.
TGGTAAGTTTTGAAAAGAAATGCTAGCGGGTACTGCTGGTTGGTACTGCTGGTGGGTATAGCTTACTGGTACTGCTGGTGGGTACAGCTGGCTGGTACTGCTGGCTGTACTGCTGGCTCAGACTGGTACTGCTGGCTTGTACTGTGCTGTGGGTACTGCTGGCTTGTACTGCTGGCTGGTACTGCTGGCTCAGGCTGGTAATGCTGTGGGTACTGCTGGCTGGTACTGCTGGCTGTACTGCTGGCTCAGACTGGTACTGCTGGCTTGTACTGTGCTGTGGGTACTGCTGGCTTGTACTGCTGTGGGTACTGCTGGCTGGTACTGCTGACTCAGGCTGGTACAGTGCTGTAGGTACTGCTGGTACCATGTGATCACTGTGGTCAATCACAACAATCACATGACAGTTGTACACAATGAATGGCTTTAATTCATAGTTATTAATTGTGTACTATTTTGATGATCTCTGTGATTGGTCACAGTGATCACATGGTACAGAGATGGCCAATCATAGTGCATCTATATCGTGAGATAACTGTGGCCAAAAAATGTTGAAAAGTAAAAAAAAAAGACAAATTATTATCATCTTATTTTACATACTGTCACCAGTCAGTATCCCTGATCACCACTGTCCAGTTGTATGATGACGCTGTGATGCTCTGGTTACAGTGCGTGAAAAAAAATTGTGACAAAAAATTACCTAAAAAAATTCACTATGCCTCTTACTAATAACCACAGACTGTCTACTTTCCAAAAGGGGGTCATTTAGAGGGTATTTGTACTGTCCTGACATTTTGGGGCCTCAAGAAATAAAATAGGCAGTCAGTACATCAGGATTGATCAACATACAAATATTTATGTCATAGTCTAAAGACTCTATAACAGGGGTTATAGAGTTTTAGACTATAGAGCCCTAGCAGGCCGCATGTGATCCCAGAGAGTTTAGCATGCTGCCCGGGCCAGCCTGGAGGGATGCCAGGGATGTCATGCAAGCACAGCAGCCATGGCGGCTGACACAGACAAGCCCAGCCAATGCATGTCTGTAGGGAGATGCCGTGCAAACATACCAGTAGCAGCAGTCCACATTGACAAGCCAGGCAAATGCATGTACGGAGGGATGCCGGGGTTGCCATTTTTGCAATAGCACTGGCAGTAGGGAATGCAGGGGCGCCAGGTAAGAAAATGCTGCATGGTTGGCTCTAGGGGGTGCCCGGGTGGGCTTTGCCCCCACAGGTTTCAGTTGTGCCCCCCCAAAGCCCCCCCACCTGACCTCCCCACACAGCACATACATAGGCCACATACACACTGGCGGTTAGGGCCATTGAGAATTGCAGAGGCAATTCCTCCTGTGGCTCTAAGCGATTAGGTCCAGCAGGTAATAGCTGGCTGTGTAGAGAGCCGTGCATAGGTACGGGTGCCAGAGACCTGTCATTTTAGTTAAAGGGCCTGGCAGCGGCACCTGCCCCCTGAGAGCCCCAGGAGGAACTGCTTATTAGTTATCCTTTTTTATATTTAAATTTTTTGTGCGGCCCAGGACAATTTCTCTTTTTCCAATGTGGCGTGGGAAGGTCAAAAGGTTGGACACCCTTGATCTATAACTTTCCTACAGACTAAATATTGTACACTGATTTGTGTTATTTTAACCAAAGCAAAATAGCAGAATACATTTTGGCCTACATTTATGAATAAAGATTATTTATTTACAAAATTGTATAACAGAAACAAAGAAAACATTTTTTTTTTAATACTTGGTATTTTTTCGTTCATATATACCAAAAAATAAAAAACCCAGTGATGATTAAATACCACCCAAACAAAACTCTATTTGTCTCAAAAAAAAAAAAAATATTTTGGGTACAGCGTTGCATGACTGAGCAATTGTCATTCAAAGGGTGACAACACTGAAAGCCTAAAATTGGCCCGGGCAGAAAGGGAAGGAAAGTGTCCGGTATTGAGGTGGGTAAAGGTAGGAATGGTGATTGGTAATCGCTGGATAATCTTTAGCTACCCGTGATCCTTGTTCCTCTGTTTCCTGGTCTCCTACTATCCGATTACCAATTGCTGACCCAGCTTGTTCCTGGATCTCTCTTTGCTTATTTCATGATTGTGACCTTGGCTTGTTGATTGACCACACTTTTGTCTGATCTACCGTGTAGCTTGTCTCCAGACCATGTCTCCTGTTTCAACCTGCTACCTGTGTATGACTTCTGCTTGGCTGCAAGATCATATCTCTTGCACTTACCTGCATCAGGTCCTAGCAACCCTGTCTTCCAGGTCTGCCCTCTGGGTTCTACCTTGCACCACCATACCACAAGTGCATGGACTGCCTTCCACAATGCCTTTCATGGGTTGTTCCTGAGACTTTTATCTGCTGCCCAGGGCACCGTCCCTGTGGACCAACTCCACAGACAATTAGCAAACATGCTGAACTCCGGCCCCCCCGTGCTACCCTGAGCCTTGCACACCTGTTTCCATACTCAGACATTTTGAGACCAGAGCCGCAAGGAAAGCCCTTTCATCATTTTGGCCTTTAACCAGGTATGTGACAGTATCATCCAGCCATGTCTGAGGCAGAAAGAGGAGCTTCCCTATTAGAGAATTTATGCCAGCAGATTGGGGCCGTTACACAAGCCATGAAGAGCATGCAGGACAGTTACTTCCAGTTGGAGTGCCAACTTCAGAACTTGACTGTTTCTTCTGCTAAAACAGCTCCTAGCCATTTAAAAAGTTCTCCTGCAGTAGTCTCCACTTCCAGGAATCACCAACCAGCAACTCGGGTGCCAATGGGGGCAAATCATGTTATACATTCCAGAAGTTATCAGGGGGGAGAAGGGGTTTTCCCAGCTAAGCACATCCTCCTGTCTGTATGCCTGAGCTAAGGACAGATGGATTTCAGGAAGTAAATGCTACATAAATTATCTGCCCTTACTCAAGATGACCAAAGCCAGAAATGCTAGTGAGGTGTTTTTCAAAGTGATTATTTCTCAGCAAAATAAAACACGTAGACATGGATGGAATATGGAGTTTGCTTTGACTTTTAAAAATGAATTAATTGTTTATTGTTTTTTCTTTACAAATTGGAATTACAATTCATTTTACCTGACATATCTTGCGCCTTTAAGCTGAAGCCTCCCCTGACTTTAGTTTTGCAGACTTTATAGTGCATCTAAAGCCTGTACTTTTTTAGCTTTGGATAGACTAGGGAACGGTTATCCAGCCTTTCAGGACTTTTGATGTATGCTTTCCTTTTTATCCTGGTGACTGTTGTCACAGTAAGAGGAATGGTGGAAAATCAACAATTTTTAGTTGCCTTTGGAATAGGAATAAAGGGAAAGTATTTAAAAGGGGGCATTTTTTGGTGACAAGAAAATATTTCACTTTCTTTCCTCTCATTTGTTGATCTGTCTATGAGACAGGAAGTGATGGGGTCTCTCCTTATCATATCCAGATTGCCAGAAAAACACACAAAAGTTTCAAAACAACCTGAAACTGCAAAAAAATAAATAAATAAATAATAATAATAATAAAAAAAAAAAAAAAACAAGTTTTGGCTTTAGATATATTTAAATATGTTTACAGCAATCAATTTACAGTTGATTTAAGGGATTTTCATTTGCCTGCAGGTCTTTTTGAAGACCACTAGAAAAGACTTTCAAGAGAATGGATCAAACCGATTCCGACCGATCTCTAGTAAGATACCTACAGACCTACCCCACCCACCTCAATAGGCACGCCCATGTACACTTGCCTAATATAAACTTGCATTATTTTAGAATGATCATTTCTAAGATAGTTTACTCAGCAGTTGGGTAGTGTATGCATGGCTGCCTGCTCTGCTTTCATGGGCTTTCCACAAACCTTTCTCTATACAGACTACAGAAAAGTGTATAGTCTTTGTAAAATGTTACTAAATAAGAAGACAATTTAAAAACCAGAGAAGAAAGTGTTTATGCTCCCAAGAGCAACTAAATAGTATTTGGTCATTTTGCTAACGTATACTATAAAAAAAAAATGTATGTAAATAAAATGCACTTGAATCTTTAAAAAAAACTGCAATGCAACTTTGTTTTAAGAGACCATGTCAGAAATATCAAAAGAGCAAAAAAGAATCCATGGAAAAAAAAATATAATGTAGTGATGTGGAGGTTGGTGGGAGAAACCAATGAGCGCAGCGGGCAACCCGGAAATGGACACTCCCAGAAGTGTTGGTTTCTGCAGCAAACTTCAACTGATGTTTCCTCTTATATGAAGTAATGTTAAACAGAGGAAAAGTTAAGTATTTAAATACTTAATTAATGCAGTATTTGTTCATTTAATAATATTGATATTCTGGATAGCGTCGTTTAAAAACGTAGTGTTTTAATTTAGCATCCAAGTAACCTTAAAAAGGAAGTAACATTGATACCATAAAGATTGATGATCATATATACCAGGGGTACCAGCAATTGCCATGGCATTCCTAAGGGCAGGTTTCTTGATGATGATGACTGTGGATTGTGCCTGCATGATGTGTGCTAAAATGGTCAGTTGGTCATCAGAAGACCATGTGAAAAGGTGACAAGGCAGGAGAACAATGGGGATCATGGCAGGATCACCAGATATTATTTTAATGAAAGATAAAGATGGAAAATAGTTCAAAATAACATTAACATGTCAAAGCTTATATAAATTACACAATTTATGACGCCATTTTAATATACGAATGTGTACAGAAATGCAGCCCTTGCTAACTCTGGGGCAGATTACAATTTATTGAATAAATCTCTTCCTTGAATTTATATTCAATCTCTTTCAAAATTGAAAGCACTAAATTCAAAGTGACTCTTTACATACTCTTCCCTAGACTGGCAAGGTTCTCAGAGTTATATTTTATTTTGTTTTTTCTGTTTTCTTTTATGTGTTTAACTTTATTTTAGTTAGCTTTAAAAGCAATTCAATACAATTGCTTGGCTGCTGTCATCTAATGAGCATGGTGCTATTATATGGGCATATTATTATTTATTCTTGCTTTGACTAATATGCATAGGTAGTTTGTTCAAAATTGTTTACTCAAAGTAAATTTGGTTCAAATTTTCAAGGCTGATAATTTTGTAGATTGTATTAAGGAAAACATTAAGGTAATTGTTTCTGTTTTAAACACTATGCTATAAAACACACAATCTCATAAAATATTGAAAGATAATTGCTATATATTTTTATATTTTGTTTGTTTGTTTACTTTTGTTTCTAACTGTAATTTTTCTTTTTGTACTTGATTGAATTCCTTTGTAATATTTTCTTGAAAAATAATAAAAAGATGTTATTATAATTATACTTTTAATATTATTATTATTATTATAAAAAAAAGAAATAAAAAAAAAAGCTTTTGTGAATGTTTAGTGATACAGTTCACATCTACTTTAAAGTTACTCTTTTATTTTAAGAAAATTGTGTATCTTGTGATGGCATAATTAATAGTTTAGGGAAAAATATACGTGCCAGCTGACCTAACAAAAAAGAAATAAAAAAGAAAGAAAAGCTGTTTTTTAACAATTGTTATGCATCACATACTGTATGTATTTTCCGGTAGCACAAAGCCAGGTTCATGAGACTCTGGTGGTTGGCAGCAGAGGGAGCTCTAAAATAAAATTGATTTAGAACCTTAAAAATGAAGAGAATCCTAACCTTGAATTGCACTGCCTAATGGAACACCTCACATTAGGATATTCCAAATAAGAAAAGACCTCCTCACTTTAAAAAAGTGAAAAAAAAAAAAAAAAAACCCATAACAGATGAACCAAAAAAAGAACAATAAAGTTTATATCCAGCCATATTTTTCTTTAGCTTTGGGTATAGTGGGGACAGATTAGAACCCCTGTCTAGTTTTTACTGCAGTCTGGACTTCTGCAAGAAACATTTCCCCTCACTCCATGTGCCAGTAATAGGAGTTTTGCTAGACAGAAAATAAGAGAAAATCTGCAACAGCAACACAGCCAGAAAAAGTAATGCTATTTTTAGTACAATAGGGAAGGTGGGATCCCTGTCGGTTTTTTTTTTTATTACTGCCTGTATCACTTTAGCTTGATAAACTCTTTTGCTAAAGCTGATATAACACATATAACTGCTAAAAAATACATTTTTGTAATTAAACCTGAACTCAAGACAGACGTAACAGACCGAATTGAATGCAGCTCTGTATTCATTATTCATTTCCTTAAACAACTCTAGGTATGGATATTTTATGCAGGGAAATAGAAAAGTCTGCATCTCTGCAGGAAACAGCAATCTTTGTTATCTTCTATAAACGGGTGTGCAAACCAGCATACAAGAGTGTAAATGCGTCTGCTATGACTAAGGCCCTCGTGGGCTGAAACACGTTGGTACTATTGTATGCTGGTTTGCACACCCCTTTATAGAAGACAATAGAGATTGCTGTTTTCTGCTGAGTCACCGAGTTGCCAGCTCTTCAGTTTACCTGTTTGTATCTGTTGTGGCTTTTGGAGGCTGAGAGTCTGGCACAGGTGTGAGAATATTCCTCCAGATGAGAGTGGGGAGGTTGGATCGCTGTTTTGTTTTTCCCCGATGGATATTTTATTTATTTATTTTTTTTTTTGGATAACCATTTTTATTTTATTATCATATGAAAATCTATGAAACAGTCTCATACAAGTCTAATTCTTGTCCTTTATAAGGTAGATCTACAACTTCTGTCTTTACAAAATGATACACCTTCGGCAGTCCATGCCTCTTGCTGGGCTCATTTTCTTTCATCAATTGGATTACTAGAATCAATTGGACCTAGAGCCGATTTTGAAAAGATTACTACACCCAATGTTGTCACACCCACTGCAAAGACCATCTGAACCGCCGTGAAGAACGGTATGTAGCCCGGACTGACAAACTTCCGGGCGTGGAAGTAAATGTAGCCGCCCGCTGCCATCAAGCCACCGCCTCCAATTATCCCGCAGGCTCTACAGCCTTTCCGCTGCTGACTAACAGCGCTGTCCATAGAGGGCATGTTTGCTTCAGAGGATATTTTATACATATTTACAGTAGCCCAGCTTGGACCAATGTAATTATATAGGGCCAATGTACCTGGAAGCTGGAAAAAACTGAATCAGACATTGCTACCCCAGTGATCTCCATTTACTTCTTGGTCCTGCGTTGAGCCGCTGCCCTGATGCATTCTGAACACAGGCGGTAGGCTGCTTGGCACAGACACCATTCAGAGTATGCTTTGCATTTTCTGAATGAAGCACAGAATTCACTAACTGGTCAAAGTGGAGAGTGTGACATAAAACCCCTTTACCTCATCCAATCACAGAATGCTTTGCATTCATTCAGAAAATTCAAAGCATTCTTTAGATGGTATAAGCAATCAGAAAAGACAGCGATTATTGCTAGCAGCTATAGCAGCCTTTAGTGTTAATTGCAAGAGAATCCAGGAGGCTGATTGTACCAAAGTTGATCAATCAACTTGGTATTTTCAGTCTGCTCATGAACGGTTCAAATCTTGGCCAGTTTCTGCTGAACCAGCTGAGATTTGAACCATGTATGTCCAGCTTGAAGCGGAGTTCCGGCCTATTTTGCAACTTTAGTGATTCCTGGAGTGCTCGCTATGCTGATCAACAATTGGGCATTTTCAATCTTTTTCGGGGGTCCCTTACCTTATTTTCAGGGCATTTTTGATTGTACTTCCTCCTTCTCCCCCTCTGTGGCCACGGCCACCGACATCACTTACGCCTTTGAATTGCATTCTGGGAGCTGTTTATCATCACTCCCAGGAGGCTGGAATCAGGAAGAACTCCCAGAACACTTCCTAGAATCAGGAAGAAGGACACAGCAGATTACACTGCGGCTTCAGATGCCCACATCCAAGATGGCCTTGCCCAGACAGCGTTTTTAACCACTTCCCGCCCGCCCTATTACAAAATGACGGCGGGAATGTGGTTGAGTTATCCTGACCGGACGTCATATGACGGCGGCAGGATAACACCGCTCTGGGCGCCCCCCGGGGGCGCGCAGAGCGGCGATCGGTGATGCGAGGTGTCAGTCTGACACCCTGCACCTCCGATCTCGGTAAAGAGCCTCTGACGGAGGCTCTTTACCATGTGATCAGCCGTGTCCAATCACGGCTGGTCACATAGTAAAACAGGAACAGCCGTTGATCGGCTTTCCTTAGTTCGTGCCTGACAGGCACGAGTAAAGGAGCGCCGATCGGCGGCTCCCCTGACAGGGAGGGGGGTCGGCACTGGTAATCAGATCATTGATTACCAGTGCAGACCCTCGGGGGGGGGGGGATGCCACTAGAACCACCAGGGATGCCCACTATGACCCCAGGGATGCCCACTATGACCCCAGGGATGCCCACTATGGCCACCAGGGATGGCAATCAGGGCTCAGGGAGCCCCCCATTGCCCTTCCCATCAGTGATGCCCACCAGTGTCCTCCCTATCAGTGCTGCCCACAAGTGCCCATCGTTGCCATCCTTTAGTGTCGCCCACCAGTGCCCATTATTGCCCACCAGTGCCGCCTATCAGTGCCCATTAGTGCCCATCAGTGCCGCCCGTCAGTGGCGATCAGTGCCGCCCATCAGTGCCCACCAGTGCTGCCTATCAGTGCCCATTAGTGCCCGTCAGTGCCACCTATCAGTGCCCATCAGTGCCGCCTATCAGTGCCCATCAATGCCGCCTATCAGTGCCCAGCAGTGCCGCCTATCAGTGCCCACCAATGCTGCATATCAGTGCTACCTATCAGTGCCACATATCAGTGCCGCCTATCAGTGCCGCCTATCAGTGCCGCCTATCAGTGCCACCCCATCAGTGCCACCCCATCATTGCCTCCTCATCAGTGCCTGTCAGTGCAGTCTCATCAGTGCTCATCAGTGCAGGAAAAAACTTATTTATTTACAAAATTGTATAACATAAACAAAAAAAATTTTTTTTTTTCAAACTTTTCTGTCTTTTTTTTATTTGTTTAGCAAAAAGTAAAAATCGCACAGGTGATCAAATACCACCAAAAGAAAGCTCTATTTGTGGGGGGAAAATGATATAAATTTGGTGTAAGTACAGTGTTGCATGACCGTGCAATTGTCATTCAAAATGCAACAGCGCTAAAAGGGGAAAATTGGCCTGGGCGGGAAGGGAGGGAAGTGCCCTGTATTAAAGTGGTTAAAAGTAAGATTTTGACTAAAATCCAATACTGTAGACCTTGTAAGTCTGAGGATAGCGGTTCTGTAAAGGGCGATGGATTAGTATTATAGGGGTATTTTTAGTTAAAAAAGGTATTTGAGGACGGTGTTCCGTGAAAAAACCATACCCGTGAGAAAACCATACCCTCGTCGCTTCCGGTGCACCTACGGAGGGTATGGATTTCTCACGGTACTTACACTTGCCGCGATTACATTAAAACAGCTCCTCTGCAACATAAATCATCTCCGCTCCTTCCCCTCTCACTTCCCTGCTCTCGGCTAATAAATATAAAAGCGCATCACGGAGCCGAGATCTCCGTCATTTGGAATTCATACACCCGCAGCCGCTTTTATATTTACTAGCCAACATCAGGGAAGTGACAGGGATAGCAGAGGAGATGATTGATGTTGCAGCCGAACTGTTTTTATGTAACCGCCGCAAGTATAACATTACACACAATACCGTGATTATTTCATTCCCCCCGAGCATGCGCACTCCTCAACTTCACAGCTGTTCAATGGTGTTTTTGGGGCTCTGAGCATGCGCACTGTTACTCTGCTCAGCTGTTTCGGACAGGAAGTGACGAGGGTATGGAAATCTAATGAGGTATGGAATTCTAACGTTACACCAGAACTCTGCTTTAAGGAGATCCATGCTCTCCATTGTTCTGCTGGCCATTGTCACAGGGATAGAAAGAATCCCTCCCCATTGTAACAGAGATGACGAAAAAAAAAAACTTGACACTCTGTCTTCATTTCTCTATTTATTCCCACCCAATCCACCTGAACATGATCTGGGGTGGAGGAGATTTACTTTCTTACAATTTCTCTTCCTGTCCCAGCTACCCCAGGACACCCAGGACACCCCATATTGGCACAGTTAGTCTTTAGAAAATGTTTACCAATCATACATAGCAAAGGGAAATAGTGGTGAAGATTTTGCAGCCCCTTAGGAAGGTGTCATTGCTTTGTTCAGTCATCCAATTTAGAAGTGAAATGAAAATCTATTTACTTTACATAATCTGATTTACTAGGAATAGCCTTTTGGCTGAATAAACTCTCTTGTGTGTTACAACCCGTGACCAGCACAAACCTCCCAGAAATCAATAAAGTTATAAATACTTTACTGCCTTCATAGCTCAGCCAAGTACATGATGTGTGATGCCAAGATGTCCGAATACAAACAGTAAGACTGATTTATAATAACTGGGAAGAGAAAGCTGCAATAAAAGGGGATCTATTCCCCATAATCAAGTTTAATATTTCAATGCAAATAAGGAATTTTCAACAACCAATCAGGTTTAAAATAAAAATGTAACAGATTGCAGCTTAACGGCTCTTAGATATGGTGGTTGCATTCCTTTTTTTTTTTTAACCTTATTCTTTACTGCTGTCAAACAAATCTCGGCCAGGGCGGGGTGGTCAGGCACCCCCATGACAGCAAACATAAAACAGTAAAGCTGCACTTAAGGGGTGATAGTGCACCGTGAAAGGACATGTTTGGGCTTTTATTCACCACTGTATAAACGTAATAAAAATCTGTTCTTTCAAAAAAAAAAAAAAAACAGTAAAGCTGGCTTATACACTAGTATATTTTTGAATTTGTACAAATATTTGTAATAAAATTATCAGTACATTCGAGGACTTGGCAAATGACATTCGAAAGTAGTTTAAAAATTTGTTTGCGTTTAACATTAGATTTTGGAATGAAAGTAATTTACTGAACAAAATCTACATACACTGTTAGAAACTTGTTCGTTCGATAAAAAATTAGCATCCTGTTCTTTCGAATTTTCTCATCACTGTTGTCAAAAATGAACATAAGAAAAGAAGACCCCCGGGTGAGAGAAATCCACCCCTCAGTAACCTGGTGCAAGTCTAGTCCGCGGTCTGGGCAAGTCCAATGTGAGCAAGAAGGTAAGACCGCACTCCAGTGAATGGTCCCTTTCACGCAGGCTTTCCGCTCTACCTGTCAGTTTTCGTCTGACACCCACTGCTCTCGGATCCGATCCTGTCTGTGAAATCCAGACGGATGGAAACCCTATTTTCCATCCGTCTGGAGGATCGGATGAAAACAGACAGGCGGTCTGTTATCATCCGATCTCCCATAGAGGAGAACGGGGATCTGATAGGTCTGTCTCTCCCAAGTAAGCGGAGACGGAGCTGTCATCCGCCTGCTCAGCGGGGATTGGTGGATCGATCCCCGCTGAGCAAAACTAAGTCCATCGGGCGCACTGCCCGTGTGAAAGGGGCCAATGAAGGATAAAATGTATCTCGTTATTGCTGATATAAATCGGACATAACACGACAGATGAGCCACAAACAGTTGACAGTTTTTATGATTCAAGATCACTTAATCATAACTGTTATGTTTAAGCGATCTTGAATCGTGAAACGCGTCGACTGTTTGTGGCTCATCTGTCATGTTTATATCAATAATAAAGAGATACATTTTATCCTTCATCCACTGGAGTGCAGTCATACCTTCTTGCTCACAAAAACGAACATAGTTGTGACTCCACTAACGATTAGGAAACAAAACAAACGTTCTTAAACTGATTCTAAAGGAAAGAATTAAAAAACAAAAACAAAAAACCAAACATGTTATACTTACTTGCCAAGATCCTCTTCTTTTTGGGTCCCTTTTTGGCGGTCCTGGCTCCTCCCCCCTGCCGAGTGCCCCCCAGTAGCAAGCCTCTTGCTATGGAGGCACTTGAGCATGCTCGCTCCCGCTGCAGTGTGAGCCAATGAGGAAAGTCCCAGGGGATCCACCGCTCCAATGCACATTGCTGGATCAAGCTCAGCAAATTATAAGGTGTGGGGAGGGAAGGGAGCTGCACCCAGAAGGTTTTTTTTACCTTAGCGCATAGAATGCATTAAGGTAAAAAACCTTAAAAAGAGCCTTTAGAACCACTTTAAAATAAAAATCTTCAAAAGAAATTGTACTAGTGTATGGTCACCTTCAGTGACGGGGGGCCGGATTTAAAGAAACTGCAGCTTCAAACATCTATGACGTGTTTCAGTTTCGCCGCGTTCAAATCAATTAACTGGCGCTGCGGCGAATTGGCGAGTAAAACAGCAATAATGAATTCCGCCGTCAGCGGGATTCACTTACGATCGCGGCTTCGCCAATTCGCAAACTTATGTCTTCGTGCTTATAGCAGTTTCACATAGTGATGTGGGCTAGTGGATTAGTGCACGCATCACATGTCTGTAATTCATCTCCCTCTGCTGTAGGTTTGAGGCTTACCATCTCCACCTACTTTTTTTATTTTCTTTTTTTGTTTATATTGCTAAAATGTAACGGATTACATCATATATATTGCTAAATAATGTTACACTCAGAAGCGCTTGCAAGCTTACACCATTTTAAGTGTTTTTTTGATCTTGTCTGTGTGTCGAATCGATCTTATGAAGGAAAGTACCAAAGGCAAGTGACCAAACCCCTACCCTACTTCAGGGCAAGATGAAACCTCACAATTTTACCATGGTCTTCTTCCCACATTCCATACAATGTTTAGTTCTTTAGCTATATGTGCTTTTTAGCCTTAACACACTCCTTTTTTTCCACCATACAGCTTTATTCTGCACAATAGCTAAGTGCTTTGCAACTTCACTGCAGTTCACAACGTCATGGGTTCAAATCACATCACTACACTTGGGATCTCTTTTCACTCTCATTTTTTTAAACAGTTTTTTTAAACTATCTTGAATTTGGGGGGGGAGGGGGGTGTCCTACCCAAATTTCAAGCACATCAATGGAAACAACACAATTTTGATTTTATGAGTGTGGTCCTAGTTTTATCGAGATGCAATTCTTTACATATTTACCATGGTTCTTACAATTTCTTGACCAATAAACATAGGTGTCTGATATTGGACTCTCTCCATATTTCAACAACACAGACCCTCATAGTCCAACACTACATTTGCCTCACACCTCAACACAACACTGTCACATCCCTACTCTACATTACAACCCCTCACATCACCAGTACAAGCAGCATGCAAAGTGCAAAACTCCGGCCTTGGCAGCTTAATGGGCCATACACTAACAATTTGTCTAGACTTTTTCCTGTAGACTTAACCAAACCATATAATAGAAGCTCAAACCTCAACACTTTCAATTTGGATGCAATCAGGCAGGCCCTTGCACTACATAGAAAATGTCAATCTGAAGGATAAAGTCTTCTCTAAATCTTACAGTGTGGATGGCCCTTTTGTCTGTAGGCACCCACACAAAACAAAAAAACACATGTTCAATTCTAATGTATTTATTTATTTGAGAATGACAGCAGAAGGAGGGATGCAGCAAAAGAATATTGTCACTCTCCAGTCCGTGTGCCTTTACAGCGCCAGACCACGATCTTTGCTCCATGGCTACGGGATTCTGATGTCTTCCACAACTTCCGGCAGAGTTCAGAATCCATTCTGCACCTCTACCAGCTCATAGGGGACAGGCATGGCAAGGTTGCTGGGCAGCTTCCAAGCCACTTTCGAAGTTCCAGGGTGTTCATGTTGGTCATTGGCCATGTGCCTTACCAAATATCCACTGACCACAAAAGAAAATGAGTGGAGTCCATCAAGGTGGGTTTCTACCACCTACACCCGCAAGCAGTACCACTCCTGGAAAAATAAAACAAAGGATAAGACATTTCATAATGAAAATCACATCTTAATGCCTGTTTGCTTCATTCTGAACTTCATTTAATTTCGACATCACGAGTGAAATAACACATTTTATGCCAACTTACACAAACCAGAAATCATTAATGTAAACATTTGAATACACACCTGTGACGCCAGACAGCCCATCACCACAGGCTTCCCATGGTACGTGCCATGATTCCAAGATGTTGATGTTCTGGAAAATTACAACACCATAAGATACCAAGCAGCCGTTCATGTTATCAATAACTACACAGGTGGCATAGACACAAATAAACACCTGCCAGCTCTTCTCAGCCCTTTACACTATTCACAATACCAACATGTTTATGGTTAGAGGTGCATGTTTTTGCTCAAGTAACACAATTTTACCAATGTTGACTACACTTTATCTACAATGGCAAGTGTCATTGGCAGATGATAATCACCCTCTGTCTCCCTGTGAGTGGCACCTCTGCTAACTAGCTAATTAATACACATGCCCTATCTTGACCGGTTACAGTACTTACATGTAAAGTGGCTAGCAACCAGGGTATTCCGGGTGGCCATACCGGCAGCGGTGCTCCGCCGCCTGGGGGCCGCCGGCTGACGGACCTCTGGCTCCCTCTCCTCCGTCAGCTCCCAAGAATCATCCCGGGCAACGCACATGTTGTGCAACACGCAGCACGCCAGGATGATCTTGGAAGCCTTTGTAGGAGAGTACAGGAGTTCACCCCCAGGCCGGGCCAAGCAGAGAAACCGGGACTTGAGAAGACCTATGGTCAACTCAATGATACTCCGGCTTCTCCGCAAGGCCCTGTTGTAATTCCTCTCTGCTGGGCCCTGGGGGTACCTGATTGGAGCCATCAGCCACGTCAGCTGCGGGTATCCAGCATCCCCTGAAAAATAAGAAAAATATACATTAGTTATTCATATCATGTGACTTTAGATGACTCCTCAAAATGGGAGACAATTAGGCATTTTACTAAACAACCTGCTCGTCTGTTTGCAAAAAATCATATGAAACATCTCAACTCTGTCTAACTGCCTAAATCACTAATACAAATGGGAAAAAGGACACACAAAGTGGTGGGTTTCTCTTGCAAGTTCCAACTTGGCCCCTATTTTGTTCCTATTACATTAGCCTAGGTCTTACTTCTGGAATATATCTGCAACTAGAGTGAGGAAACCAATATTGACTCACTTATGCAAAGTACTTTGGGGATATGGCAATACCATTGGAATCATTTGTCGGTTTTCTTTGGGTGGCTAGAGGACACCATTTACACATTGGTTAACCACCTTCATTGGACTCAAAGACAACTTTGCAAATCTTTCTTTTGTGAGCTGCTAAGCTGCTGATCTGGTTGTGTGTGAACAGCCTGACAACTCCTAACACATCCATTTTAGGTAGGCTTTGCTTAAATCAGGGTGTACACCGATGTAGCTTATTCCTATGTCTATGTAATCTTACAGTTTATGTTGTTAAGACAAAATACTTTACCAATAAGCCACCCTTCGGGCATTTGTCCACTTTCAAACACCTCGTACAGAGTACTTGTTCTTAACATACTGGAATCATGGCACGACCCTGGGTGACCAGTGTTGACACTCATGATGCGCTGTTTGGCGTCACACACTAATTGGACGTTCACGGAGTGGTACTGCTTGCGGTTCCGGTATTCACTTTCGTGGCTCCTTGGGGGCCTAATGGCTATGTGGGTGCCATCGATTGCCCCTAGGATTTGCGGCATGTGTGCCCGCCGGTAGAAACCCAACTTGACTTCATTCCACTCATTTTCATTCTGTGGCCAGTGGATAAAATTGGGCACTATATCCACTATGGCATTAATGACCAACATGAACACCCTTGAAACTGTGGGCTGGCTAATGCCCATGATACTTCCCGAAGTGGCTTGGAAGCTGCCACGCCCTAAAATATACAAAGTGGCCAGCAATCTGGCCATGCCGGGCACCGCATGGCCGCGCTGTGTGTCCGGGTCAATTTTCTCTGCTATGAGCTGGTAGAGGTGTAGAATAGTTCCTCGCTCGAGCCGGAACTTCCTCCTGACATCAGAATCCCGCAGCTTGTCCAAATAGATCCTTGGAGCAAAAATGCGTGGCTGGCGAGGTAAGGGCACACGGACTGGAGGTGCTGCTGCTGGAGGTGCTGCTGCTGCTGCTGCAGCTTCCCCACCTTCTGCTGCCTCCTGTGCCAGGGCCTCCTCAAACAAGGCACCAATAAATGCCAGCATTGCACCATCTAATGCGTCTGGGATATCGTCCTCCATTTTGAACGCGCAAATTCGCGAATGCGCAGATATATATAGAAACGGCCGCTAATTATCACACCTGTGAGCCAGCTATAAAAGGAGCACATGGCCAATATGGCTGCTGGATGTTATAGATCGATGTTTCTTATGTGCTAGCAAGACCCTGTGACCCACAACCTACATTATCTGGAGGTAAGACAATTGTATCTCTCTCTCCCAAAAAAAAGGAAGGAGACAATTTGTACTTATCTTGGGTGTGCTTAAGTTGTCTATGGTGAATCCCCTCCAACCCACAATAGCTTGGGAACCCCTCAAGTGTCTTTTAATCATTGGCAGTTGGCCCCATGTGCATGTGGTTTGGACATGTGTTTTCTCATGTATGTTTAATGTTTGCAGCCTCCTTTTGCCTATAAAGGATTACACCACCCCCCCTCCACCAAGTCTGTTTGTGCCATTAGGTAAGTGTTTGGAGGGCCTTGTGTGATTTGTACCCATATGCGTTTTCTTATGTGTTTTTTTTTTACATTTCTTTGCAGCCTCTTCTGCTCTTTGCCACCACCACCACCACCACCACCACCACCACTGTGTTTGTGCCATTAGGTAAGTGTTTGGAGGGCCTCGTGTGATTTGTACCCCTATGCGTTTTCTTATGTGTTTTTTTTTTTCCATTTCTTTGCAGCCTCTTCTGCTCTTTGCCACCACCACCACTGTGTTTGTGCCATTAGGTAAGTGTTTGGAGGGCCTCGTGTGATTTGTACCCCTATGCGTTTTCTTATGTGTTTTTTTTTTTCCATTTCTTTGCAGCCTCTTCTGCTCTTTGCCACCACCACCACCACCACCACCACCACCACTGTGTTTGTGCCATTAGGTAAGTGTTTGGAGGGCCTCGTGTGATTTGTACCCCTATGCGTTTTCTTATGTGTTTTTTTTTTCCATTTCTTTGCAGCCTCTTCTGCTCTTTGCCACCACCACCACTGTGTTTGTGCCATTAGGTAAGTGTTTGGAGGGCCTCGTGTGATTTGTACCCCTATGCGTTTTCTTATGTGTTTTTTTTTTTCCATTTCTTTGCAGCCTCTTCTGCTCTTTGCCACCACCACCACTGTGTTTGTGCCATTAGGTAAGTGTTTGGAGGGCCTCGTGTGATTTGTACCCCTATGCGTTTTCTTATGTGTTTTTTTTTTTCCATTTCTTTGCAGCCTCTTCTGCTCTTTGCCACCACCACCACTGTGTTTGTGCCATTAGGTAAGTGTTTGGAGGGCCTCGTGTGATTTGTACCCCTATGCGTTTTCTTATGTGTTTTTTTTTTTCCATTTCTTTGCAGCCTCTTCTGCTCTTTGCCACCACCACCACTGTGTTTGTGCCATTAGGTAAGTGTTTGGAGGGCCTCGTGTGATTTGTACCCCTATGCGTTTTCTTATGTGTTTTTTTTTTTCCATTTCTTTGCAGCCTCTTCTGCTCTTTGCCACCACCACCACCACCACCACCACCACCACCACCACTGTGTTTGTGCCATTAGGTAAGTGTTTGGAGGGCCTCGTGTGATTTGTACCCCTATGCGTTTTCTTATGTGTTTTTTTTTTCCATTTCTTTGCAGCCTCTTCTGCTCTTTGCCACCACCACCACTGTGTTTGTGCCATTAGGTAAGTGTTTGGAGGGCCTCGTGTGATTTGTACCCATATGCGTTTTCTTATGTGTTTTTTTTTTCCATTTCTTTGCAACCTCTTCTGCTTTTTTTGCCACCACCACCACCACCGTGTTTGTGCCATTAGGTAAGTGTTTGGAGGGCCTCGTGTGATTTGTACCCATATGCGTTTTCTTATGTGTTTTTTTTTTCCTTTTCTTTGCAGCCTCTTCTGCTCTTTGCCCACTACTACCACCACCACCACCACCAAGTCTGTTTGTGCCATTAGGTAAGTGTGTTCTGTAACTGTTCACTAATTATACTGTATATGAAGAGCAATCTGCAAATCCTGTTTTTTCTGTTTTCTCTTTTGTCATTTCAGATTTAGGAGTTTGGGGCTCTTTGCTGCTGCTGGACAGCCAGATTCTCTGCCCACCTCGTGCTCCCATGGCCCCACCCACTGGAAGGATGAGAAGGGGCAGGGTGGCCAGGGGGGCCAGGGGGGCCAGGGGGGGCAGGGGGGGCAGGGGGGGCAGGGTGGGCAGATCGTCTGGCTCTGGTGTGAGGGAGGCTCCAGCTGTATCCATGAGGGAGTCCACCATCCCCATCCCGGAGGAGGAAGCCGGGGGAGGTGTTAACACACCAAGTGGACAAGCTGGCTCTTCTGACAGTAGTCCTGGAGCGGGTCCGTCCACCAGAGTCAGCTTGTCCACATTACCCCGGCTTCCCCGTTTCACCCACAATCAGTGCTGTGCCCTGGTCCACGCCTATATGGCCAGATATCAGGCGATACATGGGACCAGGGCCGCGTCTTACTCAGTAACAGAGAAGAACAGATTGTGGGATGAAATCCGGGATGCTGTAAATGCACTGGGTGAAGCACCTCGCCACCGTGACAGTGTGCGGAAGAAGGTCAACGACATCTGTGGGTCCGTTCGGAAGAAGCTAATTGCATGGGCTGCGGAGGGTCTTTATGACCGTCAAGGTCGGCTGGATGAACGTGCACGAAGTTCTCTCTGGGATTATCAATTACCTTTCTTGAACATCATAGGACCCGATACCATCTTTCCCAGAGAGGACTTAGATTCGGATGCTTTGCACCGAGGTAGGATATTATCTTGGATGTCAATTGTGTGAGTTGTTTGGAAAAGATTAACTACTATCCTATGTGTGACATTAAGAGAATGTGATACTTGCCCTTCCAATTGTCCTTTTTTTGTTTTCCCCAACCTGCAATTTGTTCATCTGTAGCACGGATCTCAGCCCCTCCACAGCCCATGCAGCTTGGCGAACCAGACGGACTCACAGGTGTTGACATCAGTGCTGACCCTCCTCCTGGTAGGTCCAATATCATACTGTGCCAAACAATGTAGATGTTTTTTTTTTTCCAAGATAGCTCATATTGCTATGTCCTTTACAGAAGATCCGCAGCAGGGAACACACCCAGTGCAGCTAGGCCTGGAGGAAGGTGTTGGTATGTCTAGTCAAATAATGTTTTTTTGAATCTTATTAACCCCATTAACACACATGTTTTTTCTTATGAAAGAGTGTTGCCTTTTAGATGTTTACCCTGCAAAACACAGTTGACAGCATTAATGGGTGCCGTCATTAGTAGGCAGACCAAGCCTTCTTAACCTTTGGGAGGGTTTAGCAAGTGTCCTATGAGCCCAGGAAAGCACTTTTGAATGTTTGGCCTCAATGCTTCATTCATGAAGCTAGGAGGGCAATCTGGCCATAATCATTACTGACTAAGGTTATGTACTAAACATGTTTTTTTTTTTTTGTTTTTAAAAGAACATCAGGCCCCTCTTGACGTTGCAGCTGGAGTTGGATCAGGAGCTGGCGACGATTCTGCATCCAGTGCTGTGGTATGTGATATAAGGGAACAAGGTGCACATGTAACATTTCAATGGTAGCATTGATTTTGGACTAGATGTGGCTTACATTGTGTGTGTTAAATTAGTGCTATGACATTCTGACGATGCACCAGCACAACAAGAGTTCTATCTTGAACATCAGGGAATTATGTTATAATTTGGTGTGCCACTAATGTTCCAAAAACATCCAGGATCTTTAAAGTCCGGCCCGTCTTTGATTTTCCAGGTCCAAATTCATGGGTATCGTTTGGTTGGGTTGTCCTGTAGCCGATTGATGGCAAGATTTTAGACAACATACGTAGATGTATAAAGTCATTGGTGTAGTAACAGATTTACCAAAAGCATAAACAACCTACCACACCAGGGTTAATTGGGAACACCTTCATGTTGAATCTTTTTTGCCTTTGTCATATTAGTCATACCAATATAATATGTACCCATTATCAGAAGTGTTGCTAGCTTGGATAATCTTACAATGAACAAGTACTCATTAGAAGCACATCAAACTTTTCAACGTTCTGCTTGGGGTGTTAAGTTGTCAAACTAATCTGAAATATTTAGTCATGATGTTTGATAATGATTTGGTCTATTTCTTCTGCTTTCAGGTAGCCTTAGATGCAGAGGGATTGTCACCTACCCAACTTCGTCCATCTATGCTGGATGTAGCCGAGAGGCTGCTTGATGAGTATCAGGTCCAAAATGAGTTAAGGAGGCGTACTCAGCAATCTACTGAGGCAGTACGTCTGCTCGGGCTCATACAGGAATCTGTAATAACAATGGTACAGGTTCACCAGGATATGTTACAGGTTCAACAGGATATGCGTAACAGCTTGGTAAGTTTAGCAGACCAGCATCAACGGGATCGGCAAAGTGTTGACACTCAGGTGCTGGCCACACGCCAATGCCTGTTTGGATCTGAAGATGCCCCATTGGCAGAGCCCTCCCAAACATCTCACTCACCTGCCACTGCAGGTTGTGGTAGTGGGAGGGTAATGCCAGTGTTGGCCACTTGTCAGGCAGCTGGGGATGGGACAATTCCTCCTGTAGCCACTCCTAGCACTTCACACTCCGTTCGGACTCCCACACCCCTCAATGAGCAATCCTCCTGCACAACCTCAATGCGCACTGGTTCCACAGTACCCCTTCCACCTGACTACATTCCCTCCACACCTTTATCACTTCACTCCTCCCCAGGCCGTTCTTCTTTTTTGTCACCAATGCGACATGTCGTTTGCCCCCGCACCGTGGACCACAACAAACAATCAACCACCACTCCCCACACATCTTCACAACCCTTGCACCACCAGCAGCATCAAATAGCCTTGGAGCAGCAACGATCCCATCTCATGGTAATGGCACACGTTGCCCAAATGCTTAGGCTGACCCCAGAGCAGATGACACTATTGGCAGAACATCTTCTGTCTGGGACATTTCCAACGTTCAACACCCTGCATCATCAGCAGCCTCAGACAGAAGATATGATCCTAATGGGCCACTTGAGCACAACTCTACAGTTAACCCCAGACCAGATGGAACTATTGGCCCACCATTTGATGGCAGGAAACTTAACAGTGCTCACCACACTGCTTCAGGCACGACCACCAACTTGATTTTTTGTTTTTTTGTTTAATTTGGTTTAGTTTTGTTAATGATTTACATTGGCCAATTTGTTGGGCCATTTTTTTTTTTAATTTGAGGGTGGCACAATATGATTTATTATAGTGCTTCTTTTGGGGATGAAATAAAATTTTATGCAAAATGATTAGTTTGTGTTTGCTCTTTGGTTTTTTAGGAGTGTTGGTGGCCAAGTAATGGCCCTGGTTAATGTAGGCATTTATACACACGTGCTTCTCTATCTCCAAACATATGATTTCATGTAAATTTAGATAACTCAATGTTCACATAACGACCCAAGAAAAGGTCTCCCTTCAAATGTAGCTTCAAAACAAGTCTCAAGGCTAACATAAACCAAAGCCAACATACTAACAATTACAGACCACACCACTCAACTAAACAAATACAACACAAAAGACATTCGATGTGTACACCAAAAAGAAAACTTGGGTAATAAAATAAATGTTTTAATAACACATGTGGGTGTCTACCAACTGTAGCGTACAAAAAATATATTACAATATATAATAGAATGAACTAAATTGCCAATGTAACATTTGTGTTGCAAAGAGCAACATACTTAAATTTAATTTAGATAAACATTTTAAACATTTTTTATGTTTTGACATCATTTTTTGGAAGGTTTTCACAAAAACAATTATTTTTTGTAAACATTTGTGGTTTTGTCGTTTGCCCTAAAAACAACAAGGCTTTTTTGTAAACATTTTTGGTTTAGTTTGTTACCAAAAACAACAAGGCTTTTTTGTAAACATTTTTGGTTTAGTTTGTTACCAAAAACAACAAGGCTTATTTGTAAACATTTTTGGTTTAGTTTGTTACCAAAAACAACAAGGCTTTTTTGTAAACATTTGTGGTTTTGTCGGTTGCCATAAAAACAACAAGGCTTTTTTGTAAACATTTGTGGTTTTGTCGGTTGCCATAAAAACAACAAGGCTTTTTTGTAAACATTTGTGGTTTTGTCGGTTGCCATAAAAACAACAAGGCTTTTTTGTAAACATTTGTGGTTTTGTCGGTTGCCATAAAAACAACAAGGCTTTTTTGTAAACATTTGTGGTTTTGTCGGTTGCCATAAAAACAACAAGGCTTTTTTGTAAACATTTGTGGTTTTGTCGGTTGCCATAAAAACAACAAGGCTTTTTTGTAAACATTTTTTTTTTTGGTTGCCAAAAACAAGGCTTTTTTTGTTTTTTTATTTTTTTTGGGGTCCCAAAAAAAGTTTTTTTTTTAAATTTTTATATTTTTTTTGGTTGCCAAAAACAAGGCTTTTTTGTTTTTTTTTTTTTTTTTTGGTGCCCAAAAAAAGGGTTTTTTTTAAATTTTTATATTTTTTTTTGTTTCCCAAAAACGAGGGTTTTTTTAATTTTTTTTTTTTTTGGTCCCAAAAAAAAGGGTTTTAAATTTTTTAATTTTTTTGTTTCCCAAAAACGAGGGTTTTTTTATTTTTTTTTTTTTTTTGGTCCCAAAAAAAAGGGTTTTTAATTTTTATATTTTTTTTGTTTCCCAAAAACGAGGGTTTTTTTAATTTTTTTTTTTTTTTGGTCCCAAAAAAAAGGGTTTTTAATTTTTATATTTTTTTTGTTTCCCAAAAACGAGGGTTTTTTAATTTTTTTTTTTTTTTTGGTCCCAAAAAAAAGGGTTTTGAATTTTTAAATTTTTTTGTTATATTTTTTTTTAGAATGTCGAAATGTGACAGTTAAAAAACATTGTAAAATTAACCAAACAAATTAAAAAATAAAAACTATAATCTTTTTAAGGGGGAAACATTCCTGACAAATGGCTCCTGAGGGGCTGGATCGGCCCCATAAGTTTCTTCCAAAACTAAGATTCTGTCGATGCACCATGTTACGTATTCCAAAAGGACCTCATAGGTGAGGTGCGTGTGTCCTGGGTAGAAAAAGACATGACAATTAGTTTTATGCAAAATGATCCAAACAACGATTGTAATTAATGTGCCTCAACAAATATGCTTAGGAGTCTATTGGTTGGCTTTTATCAACACTCTGAAGCAAATATGCTAAATTGCTGGTGTAAACCTTAAACTCAAACTTTCACAGCAAATTGTTCAAAAGGTTACATAAGATGGCTTGGAATGTTAGTAGCAGTTCCACCAAAGCTAAGTAAAAGGCTTTTCTTCATGTCAACACAAGCAATCATTTAGAAGAATGTAAGGTGTTTTGGGTTCAATTGGTCAACACGATACATGTGCACACATTTATCTCTATCACCATTGGAGTTTGTGTAGCGTTCTCTCTCCCTCTTACTGTCTATAGATTGAACCTGACACATAGTAGAGACTTACCCTTTGGAATTCGGAGGGCCAGTTGTGGACGGAGCAGATGTGTCTGCTCCCCTGATCTCCTTTCCGCCATCCCAGCTGTGTTAAGAGAGAAGAAAAAGTTTATCAACAAATGGACTCACGCTAACTGTAGGTTAGGCAGTCATGAAAACGCTCTAACACCCACTCATTACCCCTCCACATTTCCCTGAAAGTTTTATTTAGACTTTGATATGGTGGTGATGCAGATTTGTACAGTGCAAGCGTCATTCTACTGGGTGAAGCTTGTAGCGTTAAGGATACGTACTCCATGCTTTTGTGCTGATTGTGTTTTTCGGATGTTTTTGGTGCCTCAGCCCTGCCTGTTCTAAGTGTTGGAAACATATTTTGGGAGGGCTGTGGAAAACTAATCAGGTTAGACTTACACTCTCTAGGTTTTTGGGGACAAGATAAATAACAATCCTCCTTTTTACATGGCCCCTGTACACACCTCTAGGCACCTCCCTCCTGTTGGTTGACCCCACAGCAGGCAGCTTGCTATGGAGGCACATGAGATGAAGCCAAGCACCCTGTGCCTGTTCAGGCACCTAACTGTGAGCCAGCCTTGCCCCCCTCCCTTCCGATGGTCTCAATGATTAGGAGTGACAGCATCAGGAGGCAATATTGGCATGCTGTCACCTCAGTTAAGGAGGAGGGGGAGTCTGTTCCAGACAAGTATTAGTGCAAAAATGTGGACAGTAAAAAATGGTCCCAGTAAGTCTGAGGGGGAATATGCACACCTATCACTTGGAATACTAATGCATAGAATGCATTCACATAAAGAACCTGCTGCCTTTAGAGGAACTTGAAGCCTGAGCGGGGACATACACAGTTAGCATTTCTCCACTTACTAAGTAGACACATTACTGGAAAAGCACACAACTTACCATCATCAGTTTTTTTTTGGGCCCCCGAAGTTGATGGCGTGGCTGGCTCGGGAGAAACTGCACAAAAAGAACACAAATTGTGAACTGGAATGTGGTACATTACCGAGGAAGAGTATTTATGAAAGATTGACAAACACACATTTTCAGTGTTGACTAAATCAGGACATGATTAAATTACAATGTCCACAAAAAATTTACAAGTACAAAGCACACCATTTCCAATGTAGAGAAACTAACACCAATTTAGAATAGGGTGGCTTGAGATAACTTACAAAAGATAACATGTCCTGTAAAGCTCCCCAAAACCACCTTGCAAACATGAAGGTTAAGCAAGAGTGTTTCATGACCAACCTTCCTGTCACATATAGCAAAACTACACTTGCTTAGACTCCAACTTAGATTATCCTAGATACACATCATCCTAGCACACACAATTCATGTGAGAATCTAATTTTAGGTACTTACAGACTAGTTCAGGGGAGCCTGGAGTGGGGGAGGATGGGGGAGACCCTACATGGGGGGATGGTGTCCCTTCATGGGGGGATGGCGTCGTATCTCCTAGAAACACAAAGACACAAATACAATCCTTTAAGCAAAGCTATTTGATAAAGGCACACAGAAAGTAGTTGGGAAACATTGAAGGTAGTAGTTACTTTGGACTGGGTAAGCAGCAGCCCCTCTTCCCCAGTCCTCCACAACTAACATCCTCAATGTCAGCTGCTACATAACCCCAATGGCAAAATATAGATATTACAGCCCTTAGATTTCCCAGGACACATTGAACACACAAACACATGTAGAATACTTACTTCCCATTTGAGGAGAGCCCAGGTCCTCATCCGGTTCAGACGAATTGGCCTCTTCTTGGGCAACAATGTGTTCCTGGCCCGGATCCAGGCGACTTGGCCCTGCCTGAGGCTCCTCTCTTGCTGAAGTTACATCAACCACAAAAGAAAACAAAACAAACAATCATTCCTCCAAGTTCGACCTAATACACAACACACCAGCACATCCACATTACTTACAGGGGGCCTGAGAAGGCTGAGCCGCAACATCCTGATCACTGGTTTCTAAAATAAAAGAAAAACATTATATATTATTTATGGACACAAATAGGCAGTAACCTCTCATCATGCTAGCACCATACTCAATGCCCCTAAAATTCAGAACATAGAAGTGCACTTACACCAATGAGATGCATTGACCATGTTTTAAAACAGGAGGGCACCATGCAAATTAAGCGGGCGCCTAAGGCCTCGCACCTACAGGGGCCTTGCGGCCAGTGGCGGAGCACCAACATTTCGAAGGGCGCAGTCAGGGAAATCTCCCAAGTAAAAGATTGCTTTCAATCCTCGGATCAAAAAGTTGCAGCAGTGTGCTGCAGTCCCTTCACTGCGTCTGCCAGGTGTCTGTTGTCCGCTGACACTTACTCCTCCTTCTCTGCCTGGGGATTGGCCGTCTGATCATGTTATCCTAAGATGTGGAGGAATCGGTAGGTGTGTACCTGCACCAGTAGGAAGTGACTGGCCGGTCAACTCACTCTGCTATCATCATTTGTTGCTCTGGGAGGAGAGCTCCGCCCTGGACCCGGAACATACAGGTAACCAGGCCCAGACTTGATATTTTGCAGGCTGGTCATAGATTTGTTGTGTCCACTATGCAAAGGGGTTGAGTTGGCCAAGGGAAGTTGGAAGAGTCTGAAAATGGTTGGTGGAGGAGGAGGAGAAGAAGGCCCTGGGTGGCTGGGGGACAAGGAGAGGGCCCCTGGGTGTTTTCTAGAGGAGGAAAGATCCACAATGACGCCAGAGTCAATTGCCAAGGAAGAGAGTGGAGCTGAGCAAGTCCTGCCTATCTGACCTGAAAGCCAAACATGGTGTAGATGGAGCCCTTTGCCCTACACAATGACAGCACCAGAGGTGGAAGGTGAGTGGTAGCGGGTCTTTGACATTATAGAGCATATGGACTCTGTCCATTATTGGTAGTTTTGTTTGGAGTTGTCCTTTAGATGTTTAACTGTGTTGCTTTTGACCCGAGCTGTGAGGGACTGAGGTATGACAGCCCACTATGCTGAGACTTATAGTGCCCTAGAATGTTGAGGACTGAGGAATCCTTAGTCCCTAACAGAGGGCACTACAAGTCTTAGCATAGCAGGCAGTATTTCCTCATTCCCCTACAGAGAGGATTACAAGTCCAAGCAGGTAGCCTTCTGCAGTGGGACTTGTTGTGCCCTTGACTGTGGTGGACTGAGGAAGGGAAGTGTAAGAGGGTCTATGTAAGCTCAGATGTATGGGGGAGCTTTGGGGAACACAGAGTTCCCTTTTACACCAGAGTCCCCAGCTTCCCCCCTCAAATAATGGTTCCCAAACTCTCCTTATATCCGAGTCTTCACACTTCCCTCTTACAGTGTAGTAAGTCTGGAGACTCCGATGTAAAGGGGGCTCTGTAAAATGTGATTAGAGATTAGAAATTTCTAACATTTTTATTTTCTACTTACGATCCACAATTTTCAGCTGCTCAAATGGCTCGCTGCCTCTGATTGCGTATTGGAGTGTGGCCGTCCTCCTCCTCCCCTTCTTCACCAAAAGCACAAGAGGGTGCCGTCCGTCCGCTTTGGCTAGAAGCAGAAGAAAAAAAAGAAACATAAAAAATACGAATGTACATAGTAGTATTAAAGGTTGTGAAGAGACACTTGATGGAGGTAGGAAAGGTAGGAGCGAGAGGGAGGGGGGGGGGGGGTGTTGGTATTAGTGTTGTTGCATAGCTAAACACATGTCCACCTACCCAAAAAATTGTAACCTATCTGGTCACATGTAATGTATATTTTTACTTACCGGAGATTTGCTCCACAGCCTTTAGCAGGAGCCTGGGTGAGCGCCTTTTGGCATCACTCCAGGCCCGCTGCAGATCCACTATATCAGGCAGGAACTGAAATCTCCGCTGCAGCCTCATCCGGAGACGACACATCATCTTGTGCTTTTGGTGAAGATGCGTATAAACTTTATCATACCCCCAGAGGAGGAGGAGCTGTGGAAAGAGCAGTGTATGTTTGAGTCCAAGTATGTCCAAAATAGTACAGTCTTCAAATAACATGCTAGGTCGTCTTTGAGATATTGTAGAACAAAGAATTCCATTTCTGGTGATACATATACATCGATGTCCAAATCTACCTCCATGACATAGGTTGCCCCACACTGGTGATTTCCTCTACATGATATAGCCATTTTCTCAATTGGCCTTTCATGACACACCCAGGGCCGCCATCAGGGGGGGACAGGCAGTCACTGTATTTACAACCTTATTGCTGTCCATTTAGCAGGGTGCAA
This sequence comes from Pelophylax lessonae, assembly GCF_965119305.1. Classification (NCBI taxonomy): domain Eukaryota; kingdom Metazoa; phylum Chordata; class Amphibia; order Anura; family Ranidae; genus Pelophylax; species Pelophylax lessonae. Next base: position 132,407,076 of record NC_138770.1, read on the forward strand.
GTAACTTTACACACATGTAGCATAGGTATCAACTTTTGTCACCATGTTAAAAGGACAGCAGTATGGGTAGCATTACAGTGACTGTTATTAGTCCAGGCTCACTAAACTAGCCAATGCTTGGAAAAGCAAGCCATGCAGATTGCTTTTCAGGTCCCTTTTAACACGAGCTGTCTGATTGGGTGTGGCTGTTAATTTTTAACGCAGACCTGATAAGCCCCTCAATTCTCCTTTATGGAGTGTTATATGTAAATGGGATTGCTTCATTTGAGATGCAGATTTAAACTGTGTATGGCCAGGCTGAAGGTACCCAAGTTGATTGGTCGATCACCTGGAGGACAACGTACAACCAGTCTGTCAGATTTTACACACACTTATCGCTAGCATCTCTTGTAGCCACTAGCAATAATCACTGTGTTTTCCTGGCAGGGGCAGCACCAGGAGAACACAATGGCTCCGCAGGAGGGTTTCCCCTGTCTGTGTTGATGGTGGAATCAAGGCAAAATGTTTTACCTGCAAGCCACGGGACAAACAAAGATAGTTTTTTAATTAATCCATGATTTTGCCAAAATGGAAAAAAAAGATGTTTGCTTTGTATATTCTTAAGTTTGCTACATAACTAGAACATGTAACAGTGTTATATCATTGCAGGAGATTTCCCTTCACTTCCTGTCTTGGTGTCACCAGGACAGGAAGTGAGGGAATCTCCCGTGGGGATATAGCCAG
>NC_138770.1:132412798-132665298 GCF_965119305.1 Pelophylax lessonae
CCCGCCGTTCTTTGAATGCCAATTTCAGACTTAAATAATCGCCGCTTCGCAAAATCACGCCGAAACGCCAATTCGCCGTACTATGAATCAGGCCCTTAGTGCTTGGTCAGTGAGAAACCTGTGGCCATTCTCAAAGACAAGGTTGTCAAATTCAAGAAGGTATGAAAACCGTGGACAACACATAGAGGTTAGTTTACTGAAAGCAAATAAGCTGTTCACATTGCAAGGGATGTTGCACTTTGAAAGTGAATTTTCCCTTTACTGAATGTGGTGAAATTTCACTTTGCAAAGAATATCCTACTATGTGTAAGGAAAATAAAAAAACTGTAAATTTACTTGCACATGATTGGATGACTGAGGTCAGCAGAGCTTTTCTTTATTTACTAAGCTCTGGGAGAAAATTTCCCTAGCAAAGTAAACAGCCTGTCTGCCTATCAACCTCGCTATCTCTTGAAGGATCCACACAATAATCTGTGGATCCTTTAGGCAAAGAAACAATTAGATCCGGTGGTGCCTGCATCTGTCCACCTCCAGCCTCTGTAGACTCTCCCCCCCCCGCCCTCATACACACATCTTCCTGATTCCTCCACTCCCCTCATCTCTCCTGATTAACTTTCTCTTTTCTTATTTTCCCCACTTGTTACTTTTCATTTTCTCTCTCTTTTGTTTTGTTTTGGGTCTAAAGAGGGCCCTCTATTCTTGTTTACACAAAGGCCCTTTCCAGACGGGCACACCTGCTACATTACAAAACTTCCGGGTCCCGTGTCTGGCAGCTGCCCTGCTGCATTCTGAACATATGAAGTTTTGATGTGCATGTAACTTTAGCTGACAACATCTCCCCTCTCAATGTTTTCGCATGTGGTTTTTACTGAATGGAACCCCAGTGTATGCAGTTTTTTCATTATGTGATAAGTGGTTGTAAAGCTGCTGATGTGGTCTCCTCCCCTTTTTCTGCAAGTGCCCCCATAGCAAACCAGCTGCTGTGGGGGCACCCATGCAGGCGTGCTCCCGAGCCGGGCTGTGTGCTTTCATAGACACACACTGTGCGGCTTAGCCACACCCCCTGCTCTCTCCTCACAGGTTATGACCAATAGCAGTAGGAGCCAATGGCTCCCAATGCTCTCAGAACCTCCTGTGAACTCTGAAAGAGTGGAGCACCGCTGCTACAGAGAGGCAGAGCTCTGAATCGAGAGAGGTTTTTTTTTTTTACCTTAATGCAAAGAATGCTGATTTACGACAGGCTTACCTTAAAGTGAACCAGTTTACTTTAAAGCGAACCAGTGCCAAGACTATGCACACTAAACTATTTACATATTCAGAACAAGCAGGAAGAACACTATAATATACCTGTTGGAACACATAGTGGCCATGTTGGAACGCATGGCGCATGCGCAGTAAGCATTTTTTTCTCAGAACGTCACTTCCGTTACATTTTCTGATGGGTAGCGGTTTTCTGACAAGACACCCCATTGGAAAATTTCCTCTCTATTACTTTTCTTGGGACAACCATAATGTATTATTTACTTTTACTTTCACTTTAAATGATAATAGTAAACCGACCAAATAGAGAGGATGAATCTACATAAGGCTCCGTTCATATATTGGCGTCCCGGACTCTGCCCGCGATCCCGAATCATTGCAAATCACGGGAAGCCTGTGCGATTGCAATTGCACCTCAAACGCAATGTTGCCACGATTGCCGCCCTACGAATTGCAGTAAAATCTCATAAACAGAATCACAGGATGCCTGTCGTCCAAAAAAGTACAAGAACTTCTTTTGGGCGACAGGCTTCTTGCAATTCTGTTTGCGCAATTTTACCACGATTCATAGACTGACAATCGCGGAAACATCGCACCGCGTTTAGGGTGTCATTGAAAGGCATGGGAATTGCACTAGCATCCCGTGATTTGCAATGATTCGAGATCGCCACTCTGCCCGCCATCTGAGATGCCAATATGTGATCGGAGCCTAACGTGGGCACAGACCACAATAAAAACCTGACAGGTATTATCATTCTCCACTCCAAAACTGAAGAAAAAAAAAAGCTTTGCCTTTAGTTATACTTTAATTTACTTTTGTGCTAATTTTTGTTATTCAGCTGCTGGCGTTCCAGTCTTCCTCCTTTTTCTCCTTTCATCAGCCATTAATTTTGAGTTGTTTTTCTCCCGTTCTCCCTAGTGGCCTCCACCACTCCGGCTGTCTGATGAAGTTAGACCAGCGACAAGCAACTGATTCAGCTAAAAGGAAGCTTGGCTTGGCTTGTCAAAGGGGAGCTGGTGAGGGACTGGTGCATTATAATTCTGTTAAATCAAATTACAGAGGGTCTCCCCTTCCCAAGGTTAAATGGAGAGGTTCAAACACGGATCTAAATTGAAAATGAAGGTGGCCGATGAAGGATTGAAGATGACAAAAAGAACATGGGAAACTGGAATGATACATGTGTTCTGCATTATAAAAATGGACTTAAAAAAAAAAAAAAAAAAAAACTCAAACGTTTCCTATATGCTCAGAACTATTTAAATATATATTTTTTGTAATTTGTCATTTTAAAGTAAAGGTAAAAATAGATTTCATTTCTCTAATAATTGTCTCTGTACGATAATAATAATAAAAAAAACATGCTTACTAGTCCATACATTTTAGTGTTGTCCTCCTTGCAGCGTAAGTTCTCCTTACACTGATCTGCTTCCATGCCGCCATATTGAAATTCTTTTTCAGGGACAATTCCCCAAGCAAACATGCCAGAAATGAGCTGAATTCTAGGCAGACATTAAAGACACAAATAATGCAGCACATAATTAGTAGTAGAGGGGGCTTCTTTTTCTCAGAAAATAGGTGCAGGAACTCAACCACGACCCCCCAAAACCCCCGTACCCCCAACACACACATCCTCTAAACCGCATCATATAGGGGGTATTGTCAAATTTCACTTACAGTGGGAGGGTCTTAAATAGGCATTAAATACCACAAGTGCATTAAGTACAGAGTGTAGATTGTGTGTGTGTGTGTGTGTGTGTGTGTGGGGGGGGGGATTGCAGAATTTAAGGGTTCGCTATGTGCAGAGCTTGAGGGTGCACTATATACATAGTACAGAGTTCAAGGGTGTGCTGCATACAGAGTGTAGAGTTCAGCCTTCTTACGTATGCATCCCCCATACACATCGCACTTTCACCCCTCTTCAGCTCTGAAAACTGCATGCATTCCCCCTCCACTACCCCCACCCCACCCCCTTCCTTAAAAGCTCCGTCATCTTCCATGTGTCCGACTTTTGTTGCTGTATTATTCTGAAGCACCCAGACAGCCCTAGTACCTCCCCGCACACAATAGGTGGCTCTGGCTATCTTGCTTGCAGGGAGGTCATCCAGTGGGGGTGTCAGCATCCGCACATCACCTGCATATCCCTTGGCAAGTGGGCACAGTCAGGGGCCCACTTCATGGGATTGTGGCTGCCGGTTAAGTATTCAAAAAAAAAAAATTATCTGCTATGCCTTTAAGCCTCTCTGCGTGGGGCACACGTCTTTTAGGCGGGAGACACGTGCTTTCCTTTTAGGCGGGAAACACGTTTCTTTCCAGAAGATTCTCCTCACGTGTCAGAGGGGCTATAAGAGGCGTCACACAAGGGCTCTCCTGTCACAGTTGACCTAGAACGGCTTGGCGAGCTTAAATCCCCCCCACCCTGTCGTAGCACCTGTTATGTGGTTTTGTCACCCTTGAATCAAGGGGGGACTTCTGATGAATTAATTTATTTATTTGCTTGAGTTTCTATGACTGAGCAAGAGATATATATAACTGAGGATTTAATTATATGCCAATAAAGGTGCCGTGGCCATTTTAATGACCAAATCGTGTATATTTCTGTGTTTGTTACATAAGGGGAATTTGTGCAGTCTACACTCCCATGTCCTCACCCTGCACTCAGTGGGAGCCACTGAGAGACAAGCTGTCACTTGCAAACCCAGAAGCTGGACCTCATTGTTTACAAGTGATAGTGGTGAGCAGGGAGCAGAGGGCCTGAGCCAGAGGTGATGGAACTGAGTTCCACCAAGTTCCAGCTGAATAAAAGCACTGCTAATAGATCATTAAATGTATTTTTAAATATAAGCAGTGTAAGTACCTACATGTGACCCAGTATCAGCCTCTTTCACTTCCTGTAGAGCAGGGTTGCTGTGTGAAAGAAGCAGTACAAGCAGAAAATCAATTCATGTACTGACAGGAAGCACGCTGACAGGAGGAGAGAGCAAAGTGTCAGAAAGAGGAGCTCATCACTGTGATGCTTCTTTCACTGTCCAATCACAGGCTGGGATGGGCCAAAGACAACCTGCTTTTGTAGGAAGTGGGTTGAATGATTCTTGCTGCCAGACCGAGGAGGCACCTAGTGGTAAAAATGTACTACAGGGGAAATCCCTGGATTGAATCTGAATATTGCAGCATAGGCTGTCTTTTTTATTTCTTAATCAGCTAATAATTCTATCTTATTTTGTGGCTGGAGTTTTGGTTTGGGTTTTGCAATTGTGCTTTAAAATTAGCTTAACAGTATCAACTGTAATATACCTGAAAGTCACTCAACCAATCCTAACATCTTTGGCGCATATATTCCTAGTGAAAGCGCTCGTTACCCCAACACTTTGTATTCCTGTGCCTGCTGTACCATTTACTTGAATGAGAAAATTTCCTGTTTTCTTTGTATTGCTTCCTTTATGTGAAATCCCTGGTGTTCCCGCCAGTCCCTCTGCTTTCCTATTAAAAACTGACCGCACTATACAGGAGAGCACACCATGGTCAGTTCTTTAGCTGTGCTGGGAACTCAGTTTGCTCTCCTCCAATGATCAGACTTGTCTTGACACACCCCCACTGCACAGCCGTTCACTGGCAAGCTAGGTGTGCTGTTGCTTCTCCTCCCCCCAGCTCTTATTCAGCTGAGAACAGAGGGAATGTGATCACTTATAAAAAAGAGAAAAAGGTATTTATAATTTTCTTTATATCTATACAAAAATGTTTAGCCTTTCATTTCTATTTTAAACTGAATGGGTTGTTTTAAAAGGTGATAGTTTAGGGGTGTGGCGACCGCTGGCTAAGATGGCCGCTTAGACCTTGAGCTCCGGCGTGTACCCGCTCTATTCAATCTCCACAGCCTACCACAGAGACGATCGCAGCCCATCTGCACCATTTTCGGGCGTCCGAAGTCCCGCTGCATCCACCGATCATGGCAAGGAGGAAGCTGGAGCAGCCTGTCGTGCGCAAATTATCGGAGTTTTTCAAGCCGGCCGCCGCCGGTCTTCAACAAAATGGTGCCGGCACCTCTCCTCTGCCTCAGCGCGTCCGCCCTCTTGCGACGGCGCGCACCGATGACGCGGCTCCTCCTACGGCTCCCGGGCTCTCCACCCAGCCGAATCCAATGCGGCCATCTCGCTCCTCGGACTCCTCGCCCTCTACACCCTCCACACAAAGCCCGGCTAAGTCCCGACCGAGGTGGGAGGAAGCTCTGCCGGCCCTGGAACACCCGGACATGGAGGTGAGCGCTGCTGCCAGCCACACTACCCACGCTGAGGCCTATACCCCCTCACCTGATCCCTTTGCATCCCTGGTGACCACAGGCAAACCTATTTCGGACACAGCCTTAAAAGACATGATGTCTATGTTTCATGCTTCCCTGCAAGCTAATATCTCTGCCTCAATAGCATACTGCCAAAGAGAACTGCATGGGATGGGAGATAGAGTACATACCATTGAGGAGAAAATGGGAGAATTTACAGCGTCTTATAATACCCTTGTAGACTCCCACACAGCTCAACAAACTGACATTCGCCACATCCAAGCCAAACTAGCGGACCTTGAAGACCGTTCACGGCGAAATAACTTGAAGATTCGCGGTATTCCGGAGTCTCTCCTCCCTAACCAATTGCCTACCTATGTGAGAGATCTTTTCCAGAAATCGGTACCTGAGCTTACTAATGCGGACTTGACAATTGACAGAATCCATCGCATCCCCAAGCCCTCCTTCCTCCCACAAGAAGTTCCCCGGGATGTTTTGCTTAGGATACACTTTTTTCAGGCGAAGGAAAAGATTCTTGAGACTTTCCGACGCAGGGACCGCCTGCCTGAACACGCCGCTACTCTCCAGGTACTCCCTGATTATTCCCAATATACGCTACAGCAACGACGTAACCTTAACTCTGTGACTAAAGCCCTCAGGAATCACAAAATCATATATAAATGGAAGTATCCAGCCAAACTTTGCATCACCTACCAAGGATCGACGTCCCAAATAACTACGATTGACCAAGGGATACGCCTGCTACAGCAATGGGGTATAGTCCCAGAGCCTCCAGACCATTCTCCAAGCAGAAGCGCCCCACTTTTGCCTACTCACGTCCAACCGGATTGGCAACTCGCATCCAGATCGTCCAGATCATCTAACCGTCACAAGTGAATTCACCACATATCATCCTGACGGGTACGCCCGGCTCCGCTGTCTCTGATGGACACCCAACACCGTGTCCATGAACCCCGCAATCTCCGCAATACAGATTGCTCACCTGGTCCCCATGGGCAAAGTTCTTTTTACCTCCCCCTCCCTCCTTGTTTGTCGTGTCTTTTGTCCTATGTTTTGTCTATCCCCTTTTTTTCTCTCTCTCCACAACTCCAGGTAGAGACTCCGGTTTTGCATCCATCTGCTACACACGCAGCTGGACTTCGCTCACTATCTCGATTCAACTTTGGTCTTGTCACGGCTTTAATTCCTCTGCTGAGTTCTTCATCGCCTGCAATCGATCTTCAATGACCGTCTCCTACTCAGGTACTTTTTTCCACGGTGCTGCTCATATCCCTGTTGGATTATGGCCTTGCCCCTTGTCCCTCACTTTCTATCCACCACTGATGGACTTGCCTCTATGCCCCGAAGGACTGCCTCTCTTCACTGACCCCGGCACCTCTGTGTCCCCTTATCCACCCCCATGACGCCCTTGCACTTCCTCTCACTGAACGTTAAGGGTCTCAACCACCCGGCTAAACGCTACTCCTTGTGGCAAGAAGCACTTTATTCCAAGGCGGACATTCTTGCAGTCCAAGAGACTCACTTCAAGCTGGGATCTACCCCCAAATGTTCCCATCAGGAATTCCCACACGTCTTTCTAGCATCGTCCAACGAAAAGAAGAGGGGGGTGTTGATAGCTGTCCGTGCCTCGGTGTCCTTCGCTTACTCCAGGGTGGTGCAGGACACGGAGGGACGGTACCTCATTGTTATTTGTACTTTGGATGGCTGCCATTACACGTTAGTTAATGTATATGCGCCTAACACTCACCAATTGCGTTTTCTACGTAAATTATAAGCTAAGGTTAAAAAATTAACGGTGGGCAAATTGATCATCTGTGGGGACTTCAATTTGGTGCCAGACCGCGTCATGGACTCCTCCTCCAATCCTAAATCGAAGTTGCCTTCACTAGCTGCTTTAACACATGCCGAAGGACTCCATGACGTGTGGAGGTACCAACACGCGGAAGAAAGAGGTTATACTTATTTCTCACCCTGTCACAACACTTACTCCAGGATCGACTTGTTCTTGGTAGATTCTGCCACTCTGCCCCTAGTAGTTGACACTGACCTTTCCCCTATCACGTGGTCCTACCATGCGGCAATACACATGACCATTTCCACCTGTCCTGCAAACCCATCCTCCTATATTTGGCGTTGTAACAACTCCATCTTATCTGACCCTGACTCCCTTAAACATTTGCAATCACAAATGAGAGAATTCTTTGAGACCAATGACACACCAGATGTCAGCCCAACCACCCTCTGGAACACCCACAAGGCGTTCGTCAGGGGAATCCTCATACAGCTGGGCTCTCGCCTAAAAAAGAGATATCAAGAGAAGTTAAAGGACCTCACTGCAGAAATTCACTCACTGGACACTATCAATGCCACCGCACCCTCCCCCGCTAATGCATCCAAACTCACATCCTTGAGATTAGACCTCCGGCGTCTCCTTATTGACCGTCACAATAAAATGTTGGCCCGACTGCGTTTACAGTATTACTCGTCCCATAATAAGGCAGGCAAATTCCTGGCCTCTCGGCTACGTGCCAAACGAATAAAATCCAGGATAGACTCTATTACCCACCCACACACTGGCGAAAAATTAACCCACCCCCGAAAAATTGCTGATGCCTTCGCAGACTACTACGGATCCTTATATAACCTGCGTGATGACAAAGACACCCCCCAGCCCAGCGCCTGTGACATAAAATCATTCCTTGACCGCCTTGATCTACCAACACTCTCTACCGACTCCCTTGCCTACCTGAACCGCCCTTTCTCAACCCAAGAATTGGCCAAAACTCTTAAAGCCCTTCCCCTCCGCAAATCCCCAGGTCCGGACGGCCTGACAAATGAGTATTATCACACCATGCAAGACACCCTAATTCCCCACATGCTCCCCTTATTTTCCACGGCCATCCAAACCGGTACTCTTCCGTCAGAAATGCTCCTAGCTAATATCACCACCCTCCCCAAACCCGGTACACCACCATCCACACCCGCGAATTTCAGGCCCATTTCGCTATTAAACTCTGATGTAAAAATCTTTGCCAAATTGATAGCCAATAGACTAGCAACAATTCTCCCCACACTAGTAGGCATGGATCAGATGGGTTTTGTAAAGGGAAGACAAGCTCCGGACGCTACCAGGAGAGTAGTCAACCTGATCCACCATGCGGAGCGCTCTAGAACGCCTTCTCTGCTCCTCTCTATAGACGCAGAGAAGGCGTTCGATCGAGTCCACTGGGGGTACATGGAATTGGTGCTGCAGAAGTTCGGCTTCTCGGGCCCGATCATGTCCGCTATACTCTCCCTTTACTCTTCACCATCGGCTAAAGTCCTATCAGCAGGAGTCCTGTCTAAACCATTTTTTATAACAAATGGCACCCGTCAAGGATGCCCCTTATCTCCTCTTGTCTTCAACCTGATCATTGAACCACTAGCAGCCTCCTTTAGACAAAATTCCCTGGTCTCCGGCTTTAAAATTAACCGCTAGGAACATGTCATTACACTATTCGCTGATGATGTGATTCTCAGTCTCACAAACCCTATAGTATCCCTCCCGGCGGCCCACGACATACTACAAAATTTCAGTCGTCTCTCATATTACAAAGTCAACTTTAGTAAGTCCGTTATTCTCAATATGGGCGTACACAATACAACGCGTACTCATCTACAAACCACTCTCCCATACACATGGTCTACGTCACCGCTCCGCTATTTAGGCATTAACCTCACGTTTCCCTCGGCCAACTTAGTCACCTCCAATATCAAACCTCTGATCTCGACTATCTCCGCAGACATAGCCAAACTCACGTCGGCAGATCTTTCATGGACTGGCAGGATTGCTGCATTTAAAATGATCTGCTTACCCAAAATTTTGTATCTCTTTCGTACTCTCCCAGTCTACATTCCCCAGAAGCTCATCAAACCCCTTTCGTCGCTCCTCCGTGTTTTTGTTTGGCAAAAAAAGAGGGCCAGATGCTCTTATGCCCATTCGACTCGCCACAAATCGGTTGGAGGCATTGGTATGCCGGACCTTCTGGATTACCATTCCGCGGCCCATCTCACCGCCCTTCGCCAATGGTTTTCCGAACGCTCTGACCTCCCGTGGGTTCCCATAGAAAAAGCGCTCTCTAATGTACACGCCCTTAGCGATCTGCTATTAGCAGATAGCTGGAAACAGGTACCCCTCCACACGCTCCCCCTACCAACTCAGGCTCCCCTATTGTCGTGGAGAATGTTATCCCACCACCTTCCAGGTTCTGCGACACCTGTCAAACTACCAATCCCCATTGCCACTTTGAATGTCCTCCTCCCTTATGTTAACCTCTCCAAATTCCACGCAGCTGGCATCACCTTCGTATCACAGCTCTACCAGGGTGACACCCTTAAACCGTTCGCAAAGCTTGCCAGTGAATTTTCCCTCCCAGCACCAGCTACCCTTGCATACAACAGCATCTCCAGCTTCCTGCGTAAATACCCTCCACCGGTGATCCTGGTATCCCCTCAATTATGGCAATTCTTCACTAACCCCTTATGCTCTACAAAAGGTATATCCCTATTCTACAATACCATCAAGCATAAAAATACGTTCCGCAAGTCCCCACATATGATTTCCTGGGAAGGTGAACTCAAGCAAACCTTCTCAGATGCTCAATGGCAAACGGCCATCCGTGCTACTTATAGAGCCTCCAAATGTGTATCCCATTGGGAACAGGCACAAAAAGTGTTGACTAGCTGGTATCTAACCCCGTACCGACTTTCCAAAATTTTCGATGCCCAAAGCCCCCTCTGCTGGCGTAACTGTGACCAGGTGGGCACAATTCTTCACATCTTTTGGCAATGTAGAAGTCTGACCAGTTTTTGGGGAAAGATTTTCGAAATCATATCAGATGTCACTGGCATTTTAAGAAGCACAGACCCGGCCTTAGCACTCCTCTCCTTGGGCATAGACTCATTTCCACCCGCCATGCAGACTGTTATTACCCATATACTAATTGCAGCCAGGACGATTATAGCCAGATGTTGGAGGCAGCCAATCGCTCCTTCACACTTAGAGGTCATTAGACAGATTAACCTCCAATTCTCTTTGGAGAAAGCTTATGCCTATGCTGTTCTTCAAAGCCCTAGGTTCCACAAACACTGGTCATTCTGGATGCAAAGCAAATACTTCACCAACCCTTGTTGACAGTTCGTACTTATATGACAGGAATTACCTAGTTATGTTGTTCCATTTACCTCTACACCAGTTGTTATACTCTCGCATTGTTCGTATTGTATAATCTTTGTTAAACCTACTGATTGTACCAAGATTGATGCAAACCTATGTACTATGTAATGTACATCACACCCTTCCCCCCCCCTTTTTCTTTGTTCCCCCCCCCCCCCCCCGTGTACTTTGTTATGTTTTACTTGTGTTTCTGAAATTTCAATAAAAACCATTGAAAGTAAAAGGTGATAGTTTACAATCACTTTAATGCTGCAATATTTACCCAGGGATGGCTTCACAGCTATGCCTTCAGAATTGCATGGCAACACACAAGCGGCCTAAAAGGGGCACAACAATGCACATGATGCCCTGAAGGTCCCTGTTTTCTTCTGTTGCCTTGCTTTGCAACACATATTAATTAACACAGAACTAAACCCATCAAATGAATTGTTTCCCAAAACAGTTACATTCAAGGCATACCATGAATGATTACTGTCACATCTGCTTGATTGTCAAACAATCAACTGGATTTATTTGAGCACACCATGGCAACTGCAGATTAAACAGAGGCTAAAATATACCTTACTTGGCAATAGAAATGAGAAGTGTTTATTATTTTTTTAAATGCAATAATTAATGTGAAAAATACTACCCATTACCATGTGTGCTTTAAGGCACAGCAACAGAACATAGTGGGAAGGTCCCTTAATGGCAGCCTGAAGTGAGAATAACATGTTAAAGATGCCACCACTTATACATGATGGGCACCCAATGGCACCTTCCCTGCTTGTCCCTGCTCTCTCATGCCACATTATTGGCCCATCTCTTTAATGGAAGCTCTTACCGGCAAATAGGATGGTGTGGAGGCCTAAAGATGGGAAGGCCTGGAAATAAATTGGGAAAAAAGTGTGAAAAAAACTTTTCTTTTCAAAGCTGTATTTTTTGTTTTTTTTTTCTTGAAAATGTGTATGCAAAATGTTCTTTTACAATGATAAATAATATATCTATGACATAGTATTTAAACTATATAACATGAAGAACATGAATGACCTTGATGAAAAATTTCAGAGTCTTTATGTAAAGTCTTAAATTATTGCAAGTTGAAGACAAGCAAATACAGGAATACAGTTCAAGTAACACTGTACACAATGCAGTTCTCAAACAAGAGAACTATGCATTTCTGCCACTAAAGAGGCACTGCAGAGGAAAGGCTCCAGTTTAGTTTGTTTGTGGGCTCCATCTTGTACCTTCTACAGTTGGGAGATTGTTGGGATACTATGATTCTTTCTGTCCTCTCAGTTTATAATTGACAGGTAAGAAGGTAAATTTGGCTGACAAATTCGTTCATCTTTATAACCTTTAAATGATTCATATTAATGTCTGACATCACAGCATAATGTTTCCCTATAGTCTGGTCAGTAAATTGTTTTTTTCTTTTCCTCCTCTCAGTAAAATTGTGAGACCATCATCTAGAGTTTGGAAACATTTCCACAGTGCAATTTCTGCTGAGAGCAAAGCAGCAATTTTCAAATATTGTGAGAAGAAATATTCTTTTCCAAAAACTACAAAGATGACAAAACACATCCTGGCATGCCAGAGGTGCCCTAAAGACATTAAAAATACTTTATGAAATGAGGAGAACCAGAATGAAAGTGTAAGTAGCTTTTATCTCCAGAGTTCTCATTCAAGGACACTCTTTCTGCTGCTTCTGGATCATCACAAAGTGTTTCTTTACCAGCAGCATCTTCAAGTAAGGAAGAGTTACAAACAACGGCCTCCCAAAAATACACAATTCCTTCACTTATAGGTAAAATGACATTTGAAAATCAGGAGAGCATAGATCCAGCTGTTGCAAGAGCAATACAGTGCCTTGCGAAAGTATTCGGCCCCCTTGAACTTTGCGACCTTTTGCCACATTTCAGGCTTCAAACATAAAGATATAAAACTGTAATTTTTTGTGAAGAATCAACAACAAGTGGGACACAATCATGAAGTGCAACGAAATTTATTGGATATTTCAAAATTTGTTAACAAATAAAAAACTGAAAAATTGGGCGTGCAAAATTATTCAGCCCCTTTACTTTCAGTGCAGCAAACTCTCTCCAGAAGTTCAGTGAGGATCTCTGAATGATCCAATGTTGACCCAAATGAATAATGATGATAAATAGAATCCTCCTGTGTGTAATCAAGTCTCCGTATAAATGCACCTGCACTGTGATAGTCTCAGAGGTCTGTTTAAAGCGCAGAGAGCATCAAGAAAGAGCAAGGAACACACCAGGCAGGTCCGAGATACTGTTGTGGAGAAGTTTAAAGCTGGATTTGGATACAAAAAGATTTCCCAAGCTTTAAACATCCCAAGGAGCACTGTGCAAGCAATAATATTGAAATGGAAGGAGTATCAGACCACTGCAAATCTACAAAGACCTGGCCGTCCCTCTAAACTTTCAGCTCATACAAGGAGAAGACTGATCAGAGATGCAGCCAAGAGGCCCATGATCACTCTGGATGAACAGCAGAGATCTACAGCTGAGGTGGGAGACTCTGTCCATAGGAGAGTGGCAAGAAGAAAGCCATTTCTTAAAGATATCCATAAAAAGTGTCGTTTAAAGTTTGCCACAAGCCACCTGGGAGACACACCAAACATGTGGAAGAAGGTGCTCTGGTCAGATGAAACCAAAATCAAACTTTTTGGCAACAATGCAAAACATTATGTTTGGCGCAAAAGCGAAACAGCTCATCCCCCTGAACACACCATCCCCACTGTCAAACATGGTGGTGGCAGCATCATGGTTTGGGCCTGCTTTTCTTTAGCGGGACAGGGAAGATGGTTAAAATTGATGGGAAGATGGATGGAGCCAAATACAGGACCATTCTGGAAGAAAACCTGATGAAGTCTTCAAAAGATCTGAGACTGGGACTGAGATTTGTCTTCCAACAAGACAATGATCCAAAACATAAAGCAAAATGTACAATGGAATGGTTCACAAATAAACATATCCAGGTGTTAGAATGGCCAAGTCAATGTCCAGACCTGAATCCAATCGAGAATCTGTGGAAAGAACTGAAAACTGCCGTTCAACCTCACTGAGCTCGAGCTGTTTTGCAAGGAGGAATGGGCAAAAAATTCAGTCTCTCGATGTGCAAAACTGATAGAGACATACCCCAAGCGACTTACAGCTGTAATCGCAGCAAAAGGTGGCGCTACAAAGTATTAACTTAAGGGGGCTGAATAATTTTGCACACCCAATTTTTCAGTTTTTTATTTGTTAAAAAAGTTTGAAATATCCAATAAATTTTGTTCCACTTCATGATTGTGTCCCACTTGTTGTTGATTCTTCACAAAAAATTACAGTTTTATATATTTATGTTTGAAGCCTGAAATGTGGCAAAAGGTCGCAAAGTTCAAGGGGGCCAAATACTTTCGCAAGGCACTGTATATGCTTCTGGATCAGCACTGTCAAGAACAGAAACTGCATATTGGCAGGAAGCTTTTAACCACTTTAGCCCCGGAGGGTTTTGCTGCCTAATGACCAGGCCCTATTTTGCGATTCGGCACTGCGTTACTTTAACAGACAATTACGCGGTCGTGCGACACTGCACCCGTTCCCCCCCCCCCCCCCCGCAAATAGAGCTTTCTTTTAGTGGTATTGGATCACCTGTGCGATTTTGATTTTTTGCGCTATAAACAAAAAAAGAGCGACAATTTTGAAAAAAAAAAACCTGAAAAATATTTTTCACATTCTGCTATATAACATTCCAAAAAAAAAAAAATGTAAAAATCAAAATTTTTTAACATTTTAGGCCAATATGTTTTCTGCTACATATTTTTGGTAAAAAATCGCAATAAGCTTATTTTGATTGGTTTGCGCAAAAGTTATTGTGTCTACTAACTAGGGGAAAGATTTATGTCATTTTTATTGTTTTTTTTTTTTACTAGTAATGGCGGCGATCTGCGATTTTTTTACAGACAGATCGGACCCCTAACTGACATTTTTGACACTTTTGGGGGGACCAGTGACATTACTACAGTAATCAGTGCTATAAATATGCACTGTTACTGTAATAATGCCATTGGCAGGGAAGGGGTTAATACTATTAGTGATCAAGGGGTTAAATGTAAGCCTAGGGGAGTGATTCTAACTGTGGAGGGGCGTGGCTTGTGAGATCATCACAGAGACATGTGATCCTATATAGAAGGATCACATAGCCTCTGTGATCACTTCAGGGAGAAGGACAGACGGTTGTGTTTACATCAGCGGTCCGTCCTTCTCTGTCAGCGGGGGGGAGATCGCGAGTGGCCGACGGCCATTGGAGCTGCCTGTCACACGCACTGGCTCCCCAGCTGATGGCACATTTTTTCTGACAACCCCTACTTAAGTATTTAGCCTTATAGAGCTGAGTCACTTTGTTCACTAGACCCTTCCTAAAGAGGGTATTCGGAGCCACCGATCTCTTCCAGTGTGGGAGCAGGGCCTTACAAGCCTAAAAGAGCAACAAGCTCAATAATGTACGGAGGGCCCTGGTTGGCACCAAATTGTCAACCAACCCCAGCAGGCAAATGTCCACAGTCCTAGGAACCCGTACAGTCATCACCTCTTCAATACAGTGCAGCACAGCAGTCCAGAAATCCTGAACCACCGGGCATTGCCAGAAGATATGTCCAAAATCTGCCGAAGCATGAGAGCATCGCCAGCACTCAGCCGAAGATCCTGGGTAAATGCGAGCAAGCCTGGTGGGCGTATAGTAGATTCTATGCAAGAATTTAAAGTGGATCAAACAATCCCTAGCAGAATCTAGGTGAGTAAATGGGACACTCCACATATCATCCCAGTCCTCCCCTCCCAAGTCCGGCACCTCCTCCACCCATTTCTCCCCGCCAACCGCCTGTGCACCGCCAACGGGGGGGGGGGGGGGTAATGAACAGTTCTTTATATTGCTCTGACAGCAGCTTCTTCATGTCCCCAGCCTGCACAATATTCTCCAATGCGGAAAGTTTAAACTCCAGGCGAGAGGAACCAAATTGTGCAAGAAAGGGAAGACGCAGCTGATGATACCTGAACAAATAAAGATTGGGCAGGTTAAACCTGCTCTTTAAGTCGTCAAAGGGACACAGTTCCCTGTTGGACGTAATATCCCCCAGCGTCTTGATGCCCTTAGATGCCCATATGACAGGGTCTGGTATAGAAAGAAAATGGGCAAAACGAGGATTTAGCCACAGGGGGGAGGCCGGGGAAAACCCAGTCACTCCAGGTGCCATCAGCACTTGCATCTGGTCCCAGGCCTTGATAGTGGCGCACATCGTCCCCGTTAGGGGAAAATTGGCCCCGGGATCGCGATGCAGAAGGAGATGGAGACCCTCACATGAGCCCAAAACGGCCGCCTCCAATACTGTGGCGGAATGCCCATCATCACAGCAAAGCTACCTACGTGCAAACACCCCTTGTAATGCCAAAAAGTATTTATACAGATTGGGCAGAGCGAGTCCCCCCTGTCCCTTCCAGGCCTATTCTAGGCAGGGAATTGCCCCAAACAAAGGAACCTATCAGGCCATTCACCCTACGAAAGAAGGAACGAGGGACCCACACAGGAGAATTACGGAGAAAATACAAAAAGACAGAAAGTATTTTCATTTTAATAAGGTTTATAAGCCCCAAAACTGATAGCGGCAGATTCTGACACACTTTCGTCCTCCGTTTAAGGACATCCAGCAGGGGCAGTAAATTCAAACCAAGGTAGTCCGCCAATCTCGCGGAGACCCGAACTCCCAGGTAGGCTAGTTACCCACTGAAGCGGCAATGTCACATCAGCCGTGGCCTGGGTGCCAGGATCAAGAGGCAGAATAGTGGATTTGTCCCAGGTCACCCGGAGACCGAAAAATTTAGCGAACATATCCAGAATTTTAAAAACTGCCCGTAACGACCAGCCAGGGTCGCTCAGAAACAATAACATATCATCAGCGTAGAGCGCCAGGCACTCCCTAATGGAACCAACCTCTAACGCACCAACCTCCGGGGATGTGCGCAGCGCAATGGCCATTGGTTTTATCATCAAGGAGAACAGAATGGGCGACAGAAGGTTCGGTTTTCTTTTTACATTTTTTCTTAAAATTTCTATTTTTTTTCCAGAAAATACCAGGGAAAAAAGTTTTTTTTTTCCATGGCTTAAAAATTTTGGGAAATGCTACATTTCAAGGTAGTTCCTGCAGCCTCTTCTGCAAAGCTCTTTGGTGGCACTGTAATGACACAAAAAACAATGGAGAGCCAATAAGCATCCATTGCACGTGAGGAAGCCAAGGAACCTTTGGCTGATGGATAGTGAGGGATTGAAAAGATAAAAAAAGTTTAAACTTTTGCAGTGTGGGGAATTTTTTTTCCCCCAGAGTTCAGCTTTAATGTGTATGTGTGGTGGTTTTGTAGATATTTTGGTAATGGTAATTATTAAACATAGCATGTTAATATTTCTATTTCCCTTTTGAGGCATCTGGTGGAGCTTTAGGCTCCCTTAGATATGTTTCCTTGAACTGCTTTGCCACTTTGTTGTAAAACCGTGTTCCTTACAAAGCTCATTAGCCAAAGCTGAAATTTATACACAAGTAAATGAATCAGAGGAATATCTTCTCTTATTGTAAAGATGACAGGATAAATAGGACAGAGCAAAATCAGCCAGAGAGAGAGAAAGTACACAGGAAAGAAAATACACAGGGAGAAAGTGCACAGGAATAGGTACCCCATATGGAAGAAAAATATATTTCCAATATATTTAGGGAAAAAAAATTGAAATATATTGAATATGGCCAAAATTGTAGCATTTCCAATATATTTCTAATATATTTGGGAATTTTTTTTAGAAATATATTGAATATGGCCAAAATTGTAGCATTTCAAATATATTTCCAATATATTTGGGAAAAATAAAAAAAATGTTTTTTTTAAATATATTTTTAATATATTTTTCTTCCATGTGGGACAAGCCAGTGGTAGCAGAAGCAGAAGCAGGAACAGGATCATGGTTACAGGTTACAAGGAACAAAGCACATGTGGTACACAGGCAAAACACTGAGGCATTGTGGGATGCTAATGGAGGGGGTTAATACCCTCCACGTAGCCAGCATCACATGGGGGCTAATTGAAGACCACTGGGAAACATCTGCTGGTGGACTACACCCTTCAGATCTGAGAACCACACTGTCACCAGCAGGCAATCCAGTTCTGACCACTATAGTTTTCTTTTAAAATAAGCTTGTCCTGATAAGAAACTCCAGTGTGACTCCAGAAAACATTATTTTCTGCCTTTGATTATTATTTGCTGTCTTTGTGCCTCTTTTCTAAGGCTAAAATGAGGGGGGATTCTAAAATGGTTCAGTTGTCAAAGGAGTAGTGGGAAAAACTCCCAATGGGGCTCCTGGTAACAGCTGTCAGTGTTGGTATTTTACCTCTTTCCTCTTACTTCCTGCTGTGTCTCTGGCACAGGATGCATAGAGCAGTCTTCCCAGTGGGAACACAGAAAGGCCATAAAATCCTGATAGGAATGCTAAACCTTCTCTGCTCTCTACAAAACTAGAAAAAATGTTTGGCTGGAGTTCCACTTCTAGCTATGTGCTTATTCCTCATTCCTGCTGCTGCATTTACTTATAATGTACAATACATGTTGAGTGAGAACCAGAAATCCATATCATGGTTGCAGCAATTGGGCATTGTTAAACATCGATGTACAGAAACCATAGTGGTGGGGACACAAGAGAAGTTAATGGATGATTCAAAGCCCCAACATCTATCCAATACTGAAATATCAGTTTAGATTCTGTTTAAAAGTTCTTAAAGATAGTTAAACATCCGAAGACTTCAAGCAAGTAATTAAAGAACTAAACAATAGAAGACATTTTATATCCCTTTAGAGGTGCTGTAACTTTGCAAAACCTTTCAGTTAATGAAACCTGATGAATATAAAATAGAGGCTTTAGGATGTTTCTCAAGTGCTTCATTAGGTATAATCTGTTCCGCAGTTAAACACTCAAACATTACATTATTCAAGGTATGATGTTAAAACGAGACACTGAAATGCTTATCAAGACACAGGACTTACAAATAGATGTCCACATTGTACCAGTAAATTTGAATAGTGTATTTGTGCAGTCAAATACACTAAAAAAAAATTTTCTTAAAATTTCTATTTTTTTTCCAGAAAATACCAGGGAAAAAAGTTTTTTTTTTCCCATGGCTGAAAAATTTTGGGAAATGCTATATCCACATGCTAATCCACATTGTACCAGTAAATTTGAATAGTGTATTTGTGCAGTCAAGGGTCATCAATAATTTGACAGCCATGTGTAATGCAGTAAAGCCCTACTGGCTCATAGTGCTTTCCTTCCCTTTGTTAGTTTAGGGGACCCATTCACACCATAATCCAGTGTGCTGTGATGTGTTGAGGCACATTGTATGGGGCAGCCCATTTGAAATGAATGGAGAATAATACAACTCTCAAGCCTCAAACAGCTCCTGCTTTGACTAGTGAGTGCTCATTTAGTCCTGGAGCTCTTTAAAAAAAACACATTATGGCGTGAGCAAGCCCTTAGATTTCTAAAGCATAGGATATTAGAAAAAGCTAATATAAGGCAGCTTCAGATACCTAAAGAAGAAGAAAGATCTGAATACTTAACTATTTTCGGCCTGCTTCGGTCTGTTCACGTAATCTCCCCTGTGTTTGCAGACTACAGGGGAGAGAAGAGAGCGCCTCAACAATGGCTAGAATGCTTGGAAGCATGATGTCACCCATAGGCTAAAATGTCCACTTTCCTCTTTTTTTGTTTCTGTGATCTGATTTCCTGTTAGAGGGTGGTTACTGGTTACATTCATTCTCCGTTTTCCCACTTTAGTAGGAATGGAACCACTCTCTTTTGCTTGCTCCAGAGATAAATATGAACTAATGGATTTGTAGCGTGCATGCAGTAGTGCACATGACTGTAACTATCATGCACTGCTTGTTCCAAACAAACCAAAATGGGGCGAAAAAGAAAGATCTGGGACATTACAATGAGGCATAAAACATAGAAAGAAACAATTTTTTTAAAAATAAATTACATATAAAACAATAAAACACCGTCCAGTATACAGTAAGTCATGTTGCCCTGTCTCTACCTCCTCCCTCTCTTAGGCTGGCCATACATTATACAACTTTCCTAAAATTTTCTGTACAATTTTCTTTAGATTCACCTTTAAATATGAATTACAAAGGCCTGCCTAATTGGATACAATTGAAAGTGTAGTTTAGTTTTGACCTCCTATTATATGGTTTTTGGTAAATCTAACAGAAAATTGTGCAAGAAAATTGAACATGTATGGCCAGCCTTACAGTTGGACATCATTTTTTTGTTTTACTAGTGACAATGCGAGAATTACTTTTTTTCCCACCCACCCCTCTGTGTATAAGCAGATGTGCCACATGGCTTCAAGTCCTTAGCAAGACCTGTGGCACATCTGCGCACATCAGTGTTTCCCTAACTATCTGGGCACATACAGGGTTCTCAGCGCATGGCACAGACACTTATTAGGGAGGTCAGGAGACTTTGTGCATGTATGGGATGTGCGGAAGGGCTCTATCAGTATCCAAAGGCCAGACAGAGCCCTTCGGCACATCTACACTATAATGGCAGCTGCAAAGGGGGGGGGGGGGTGGGGAGCCGATACAGAGAAGGTTGAAGCTTTAAGCAGTGGATGTATGTGGATTTTGTTCTGGAGAATAAGGATATTGTTTAGTGTTACTTTAAAGGAGATGTAAACCCTAATCTGATTGGTATTTAGTTTGCAAAAGCACTAATCAAAAGGAACAAATAAAGTGTATCTATGTGTAGCCGGGTGGTGGGCTGCCTTGCGCGTGGCCATAGCGAGCAGCCAAGCATACCCCTAATGTAAAGTGAACTTCAGGGCACTAGAGTATCTTTGCCCATGACTCTCTCCAACGTGTAGGTGTGTAGCTATGGATTTAGGTGATTTTTATAGCATATGTATTTGTTAGTTAGTATAGCATAGATATGTTTTAAAAATCTAAGGTTTCCCCTATTGATATGCAAATGTACCAGTTGGACTAGTCTCAGAGGAAACTCTTTGCAGGATATGATGCAACAGGAAGTAGGGGAAAGGGATTAGGTTTTGGAAGAAGCATGTGGTCAGACAAAGGAGTTGTGTTTTGGAAGACAGAGGCAAGACATGGCTGCTTAAAGCTGGAGGAATTTGGAGAAAGTTATTGGACTGAGCAAAGGACCATGAATATGTTTCATCAACTGAAAGCCCAAGATGACTAACTGTTTAGTTCACTCACTGCGTATATATATATACATATATATATATATCTATATATATATATATATATATATATATATATATTGTCATACATATATTGTACATGCCTATTTTGCTAGAAAGGATAACTGGCGCTGTGCATGTTGTAGGCATATTGTTTAAGTTATGAATTGTGTTTTGTGCAGCTGTATGTGCGGCTTTTCTGTTTAGTAAAGTACATTGATACACTACAGAAGTCTAAGCTTTCTTGGTTTTTTACTGCAAGAAAAAAATAGACGCAAGAAAAACAGGGTGGCGGGTGGAGACCAATCCCATTTCCACTCTCTTGGCTGCACGGCTTCACACCCTCACTCCCAGAGGTTCCAGACACTGGCCCACCTTTTCTAGGCCTGACAGCCATTGGACACCAGTAGCACTCTCTCACTCTCTTTGGAGCAGCATGTAAGCAGGTGCAGTCCACTTTTTCCACTGCAAGTAGTGCTTAATGGTATTGCAGAGGGGGAGGAGGTTGAAAGTAACATGGTACTTCTATAGTTTTTCTGAGTCACTAGGGGAGCTATCTGATTGGATGCTGGCACCCTATATGATCAGAGTATGAACCGGCCAGGCCGCATTCTGCCTCTCAAGACAGATGCTGTTGGAACATCTGAGACCTACTCTGCCATGCATCACTGTTGCATTCTGTGAGTGTTCCTGGGCGGGTGCCTTCCCACCAGGCTTGTTAGGAATTACTGAATTTTATCTTTAATACAGTTCTGTTTCCCGCAACTGGACACTGAATGTTTACAGCCACGCTGCACCTCACCACAAGACTGGATGTGGTTAATGTTCTTTTACTGAAAAGCATTAATCAATACATGGCTCCTCCTGGGTTGCAGACCCCCAATACAGTTCCAAAGACAAAATGTGAGGAATAGTCGATATTAGGCTTCGCATCTTCTGAAAAAGGGCACTTACTCCCTGTAGCTCTGCTACTCTTCTCTGCCTGAACTAGGAGGGGAGGAACTAAAAAGTGGACCAACTCCCAAGGTCTTCCTCTGGACCCGAACTGACCCACGGGAGCTCTTCTTCTCTCTCAGGGCTATGGTGGGGAACCCTGGGGGGGGGGGGGAACCTGCCCTCCCCAAAGTGAGGGAGAGCAGGAGCACAACTGCGAGATATTGAATCTTCTCCTTCCTCTCCAGTCTGACCCACCTCTCTACCATATGCTGCCTAATTTTAGTCGAAATGGCCTCTTGTATGGGGGAAATTGCTTGGTGCCTCGGGCCAAGAAGTGGGGTGGGACTTTTACGGGCAAGTGAGTTACATACAATTTATAAAAGATAATCAAAAATATTTATTTATGTACAATGTTAGGATACATTTATTTGTACTTATATCCAGTGCATAGGTGTTTGGGTTATAGACCCAAAGTGTGTTTAGAGGAAGGTAAAGTTTTGGAAAAATATCCGTGACATAGGTGAAAAAGGGTGACTTTTGTTTTTGGACGTTTGTTCTCTGTTTTTTCCAGGCTTGCTGCTTTGGAAAAATCTGTTCACAGAGATCCAACTATGGGTCCAAAGCGTGTTTATCCAACGCGTTTCGGCTACTGGGTAGCCTTTTTCAAGGATTATATGGTTATCACCAGTTCTGTGGAAGTAGTGATAAATATTATTTTTATCCTTTATATATATTTATTAGTATATTTATTGTTTATTTATTAGTATATACATACTTTCTCTGTCTATTCTTGCGAGCCTCTTTGTGTCTGGATGAGTTCGCAGCAGGAACCACTATGGTGCAGCCTGAGGGATATATATATATATATATATATATATATGTATACATTATATATAATGTATTTAGTAAGTTTCTATAGGTTTGAATTATATGTCTGACAACTTACTATATGGTTGTCTTCCAATGTTCTTACGGTTATTGAGTGCAGGGGTTGGTATTCTATTCTTTTGCTGAATAGATCTAAGGATACATGTATGTAATATCAATGATTGTATCGGGTATAGGAGTAGGTTTTTTGGTTTGGTTTCTAAGGTACTTACAATCAAAGTAGCCTGTTTCATCTTAATATAGATGTTTTGGATGTTTTTTCTTTTTTCTTTGGTGTAAGGTACTGAAAAATATTCCCAGATCTTTTGTAAGAATACTTGTATATATATACGTATTTGTACATGCATATATACAGGCATAAGCATATAGGCTTACTCTTATGTAGTAGATATGTGATCAAGGGGTGAAAAAGCCTTTGTCCTCCCGTACAATCATTGAAAGCATAGTAGTCATAGGTATTCAGTTGGTAGACTTTCTGTTGTAAAATAAAGTACAGTACATAAGGTCCAATAAGCTTGTAAGTGCAAGTTTATTTGTGGGTGACTTGTGATATTTACAGTGGATGGTGTATCATCCTTTGAAAAAACTTACTATTTTTGGGTGGTTTGTTCCTCGTGCTGCTGTTCTGTCTTCTCCAGTCCCTTCAGTGTGAAGGAGTGGAGAGACGCTGGTTCCCCGGCCTTATAAAGCCCGTCGCGCAGGCGCCGTAGGTCCCGCATGTACTAGGCTTCTTGCGCAATAGACGCGATCTCCGGTTACTGCGCATGCGCCCGAGGGTGCGCGCGCATCCGGTGGTCCGTCTTCGCGTATTGGCCGCCGACACGGAGAGGAGGAACCAAGATCTCCAGAGGGGGGATCTTGTTGAGGGAGATGGTTTGTCCCAGAGTTCCATCTTAACCCCTGGCTATCCAGGGGTTTACCGTGCCGGGTGCGATTTGACCAGGCGGGTGGGAGGCTCAGAGTGGTGACAGAGTGCAAATATATGGTCAAGAAGAAGTCATAAATAGTCATATTTATACAAAAGTAATAATAGATAATATAGTCAAACGATCTTCAGTTTAGTTTTAACAGCAGTTTAAAAATATATTCATTCTCTGGTTTGTATGGGGGGCGATCAGACTTATGGTGTATTCTGGGAAGCGAATAAGAGGGGTATGGGAAGGAAGGGGAAGGGGGGAATTGGGGAAAGGGGGGGGGGGGGGGAAGAGAGAAAGGGAGGGGGGAGGGGAGGGAAGGGGAAAGAAGAGGGGGTTTCTTGTTTATTAAATGACAGTTAAAAGTTCAATGTTCCTATATATATTTCTTATATATAGGAGATTTGGTTTGGATAGGAACATTTGCAATTATGGTATCCTGTAAGGTGGATATCACATTGTTTTTTCATTAGGGGAGCTATATACAAGAATTTTGTGAATGGATGAAAAGGTATAAAATAAATGAAAAAATAAAAAAATGGTTTTCATTTGGGTTGTAGGTTTTGGTGAATAAATCCATTGTTGTAATATCCTGTAGGGTAGGTATCACATTTGTTTTTTCATCCAGGGAGCTATGTACAAGGGTTTTTTATGAATGGATGGAAGTGATTTCTGTTTTTTGTATAAGATATTGCATTCAATCTGTTTTTCCCGACGAGAAACCTTCCAAAAAGGGACGGAAGCCTTTAATCTCGTTAAGGCCTGGTGCTTTAGTTGCCTTTAGGCGTTGTATCCATCTTGTTTCCATTTGGAGGAGTCTTTTGTTCCAGTCTCCCCCTCTGTGTGGAATGTGTATCCTCTCGAGTGCAATAAATGTCACTTTTGGCATTTTGTAGCCATGTTGGTATACCACATGTCTCCCCAGGGGGAGGTAAGGATTACATAACTCCATACTGTTTATGTGTTTATTTATTCTCTTTCCCATCTCTTGTTTAGTTTTCCCTACGTAGTACGATCCACATTCGCAGCGCATGAGGTATACTACTCCTCTAGTTCTACAGTTTACAAAATGTTTAGGCTTGAATTCTTCACCGTTAGGGAGTATTGTGTCAATACATTTTTGAATCACATTACACTGGGCACAACTTCCACAGGGGAATGTTCCTTTGGCTTTGCAGGGGTCTTTCCTGCTTCCCTCTTTATATTCACTATGTGTGAAGTTCTGTTGTAGGGAACCTGCTTTTCAGTATGTGATTTTTGGGGTATCAGGGATGAGATGTTTTAGTGTTGGGTCTTCCTTAAGTATAGACCAGTGTTTTTGTAATATTCTTTTGATCTTTGGATATTCGTTAGTGTATCTCATTATGATCCGTGTGTTATCACTTTCCTTCGCAGTATCTCTTTTTTTCTTTTTGAATAGAATTTGTTGTCTTGGTAGTATGTTGGCTTTGTTATAGGCTTTTCTGAGGCCACTTTTTGTGTATCCCCTTTCCGTGAGTCTTTCAGTTAGGAGTCTGGCTTCGTGTTGAAAGTCTTTATCTACAGTACAATTTCTTTTAAGTCTAAGATATTGGCTATATGGGATAGCTCTTTTGAGTGGGGTAGGGTGAAAACTGGAGGCGTGTAAGATCGTATTTCCTGCAGTATCTTTCCTGTAGAGTGTTGTCTGTATTTGGCCAATTTCATCCTTCATTATCCAAGTATCCAGAAATGCTACTTTTGTGTTACTGTAATTTGACGTGAAGAACATATTATGACTGTTGGTATTCATCTTTTTTAGGCATCCTTCTATTAGTTCTTCCGGTCCATCCCAGACGATCAGAATATCGTCTAGATATCTTTGCCATAATATTATATGGTCAGTGTATATGTAGTTTTCTTCGTTGTTTAGGAATTCCCTTTCCCAGTCTCCTAGGTAGATATTGGCGTAGGATGGGGCACAACTTGTGCCCATCGCTACGCCACATGTCTGCAAATAGTAGTTACCATCAAAGGTGAAGAAGTTGTGGTTGAGGATATATTCCAGCATCTGAATGATGAAGTCATTGAACTTGGATTCGTGGTCGCTTCTTTGGCTAAGTGTTCTTTTGATGATATCTATTCCTTTTTTGTGCGGGATATTATTGTACAGTGATTCTACGTCGACTGTAATAAGAAATGCTGTTTCGGGTATGGTCATATCTTCCAAGATTTGAAGGAGGTGTATCGTGTCCTTTGTATAAGAGGGTAGGTTGGTCACGTATGGTTTGAGGTGTGTATCTATTACCTGGCTTGTAGTCTCGGTGATGTTTCCATTTCCTGAGACTATGGGTCTGCCAGGTGGATTTAGTTTGTCTTTGTGCACCTTTGGGAGTGCGTAGAAAGTCGGTGTTCGTGGATGTTGGATCTTCATGAAGTTCCATAGAGTTTCCGTGATTGTCCCTGCATTGAGAGCTTTGTCCAGTTTTTTGTAGAAATCTTCTTTGAAGGTGTTGGTCATAACTGGTGATATTCTTTTATAACATTTAGTGTTGTTTAGAATTTTTAGACACATTTTTTTATAGTTTTCATTGTTCATAAGTACAATGTTTCCGCCTTTGTCGGCCGGTTTGATTGTGATTTTTTCCAAGTTTTGTAGTTCTTTTATTGCTATTTTTTGATTTTTGGTAAGATTGTGTGTCTTATGGTCTTCTTTCAATTTTTCAATGTCTTTAGTGATTTCCCGGACAAACAATGCAATGGCAGGGTTCAGATTTAAGGATGGAAATTTTTGAGATTTCTTTTTGAATCTGGTTTGTGTGGTTTCTATGGTATTGTCGTCTTCTTCCTCCTCGTCTGTGTCTAGTTGGTTTTCTTGTTCAGGCCAGTCTTCTAGGCCTCCTTCTTCTAATAATAAGTTAAGGTCCTTTATAGCTCGAAGTTCAGCAGCTGTTAAGTTAGGTGGTTGTTCCACTATTGTTGGTTTAGTGTACATTGCCTTAAAAAGTAAATTTCTAGCGAATAAATTGATGTCTTTGATTATCTCGAATTTGTCCGATATTTTGTTGGGACAGAAGGATAGGCCTAATGTTAGAACCTCCATTTGTGCTTGGGTTAGTATGTGTGATGATAGGTTAATAATGGTTAGAGCTCCTTGGTTTGTGGTCTCTAATGTTGTGATGGTTTGGTTTTTGTTTTGGGATTCGCTGTTCCTAAAAAAGTTTTAGGTGGTTTTGGTTGGTCTTTCTTGGATCTTGTAAATATCTCATGTTGTCTAAGAGGTGGTCTAGCATCTTCTTCATTTTGTTTATTTTGTTCTGTTGCTTGGTCATGAGTTCCTTCCTCTCTATCATCTGTTTCCAATTGTTGTGAGGGGTTTGGTCTTTCTCTCCGTCTTTCCATTCTATATTGTTCTGTTCCTGATGCGTGAGATGAAGAATCGGATGAGTAATATGGTCCTGTATTGGGGGTTTGTCTATAGTTTGTTCTTCTGTTTTGTCGGGTGTTGGACCATTTGTAGGCTCTATTTTGACTGAATGCATTTTTCTTTGTCTCTCCAGTACTTTTTTTCTTTTTTCTTTAGGATTTCCTTACTATAATCTTCTATATGTTGTTTTAGCTTTGTTTCCTGTTCGCTATAGAGAGCAATATTTTTTAGGGGTGAAAGTTTTTCATAAATAAGTTTGATTTCATTCTCAAGGGTTTTTATTTGGCACAGGTATTCACTTTGTAATATTATCATTAAGTTTCTGGAGCATTCGTTGAGAGCATCTTCCCAATCCTTTTTCATTTGTGTACTAATATTTTCCATGGTCGGAAAGATTTGAATTCTTAGGCCTACTGGGTTTATCCTTTCGGAGATTTATCTTTCGAATGTTTTGATGTGCCAATGTAAGGCCGATTTTCTCTCAAAATGTTTCTTGAGGGAGTTAAAGAGGGATGTAATGTTGGATTCCTGTTGTTCGTTTCCTTGGAAGTCTTTGTGTATACTGGACATTAGGTTGTCCCATTCGGTTCCCATTAGACCTTCTGCCTGATTTTCCTCCATAGTTTATCAGAGAAGGAAAAAGGGTTCTCTATTTGTAGAAAAAGAGAGTAGCTAGAGATGGGTGGGTTCCGGGTCCTCTCAGTATAGCTGGGAGGGGAACTGATCACTCAACTCTTATGCTTTTTTTTGGGGGGGGAATATAATGGATAAGGTTCTGCTGATCAGCCTTATGAATATATATATATTTTTAGTTTTTTATATATTCTGCTAGGTATGGATCATTGAGGACAGGGATGTGTTATCCATCCAAATTTTCAAGAGGGGGTTTGTTTTGATCCTGTAGCAGAGCAGTAGTTTGATCCTGTAGCAGAGCAGCCACCAGTTATGACCAACACCTTCAAAGAAGATTTCTACAAAAAACTGGACAAAGCTCTCAATGCAGGGACAATCACGGAAACTCTATGGAACTTCATGAAGATCCAACATCCACGAACACCGACTTTCTACGCACTCCCAAAGGTGCACAAAGACAAACTAAATCCACCTGGCAGACCCATAGTCTCAGGAAATGGAAACATCACCGAGACTACAAGCCAGGTAATAGATACACACCTCAAACCATACGTGACCAACCTACCCTCTTATACAAAGGACACGATACACCTCCTTCAAATCTTGGAAGATATGACCATACCCGAAACAGCATTTCTTATTACAGTCGACGTAGAATCACTGTACAATAATATCCCGCACAAAAAAGGAATAGATATCATCAAAAGAACACTTAGTCAAAGAAGCGACCACGAATCCAAGTTCAATGACTTCATCATTCAGATGCTGGAATATATCCTCAACCACAACTTCTTCACCTTTGATGGTAACTACTATTTGCAGACATGTGGCGTAGCGATGGGCACAAGTTGTGCCCCATCCTACGCCAATATCTACCTAGGAGACTGGGAAAGGGAATTCCTAAACAACGAAGAAAACTACATATACACTGACCATATAATATTATGGCAAAGATATCTAGACGATATTCTGATCGTCTGGGATGGACCGGAAGAACTAATAGAAGG
Organism: Pelophylax lessonae; assembly: GCF_965119305.1. Classification (NCBI taxonomy): domain Eukaryota; kingdom Metazoa; phylum Chordata; class Amphibia; order Anura; family Ranidae; genus Pelophylax; species Pelophylax lessonae. Next base: position 132,441,609 of record NC_138770.1, read on the forward strand.
ATGCCTGAAAAAGATGAATACCAACAGTCATAATATGTTCTTCACGTCAAATTACAGTAACACAAAAATAGCATTTCTGGATACTTGGATAATGAAGGATGAAATTGGCCAAATACAGACAACACTCTACAGGAAAGATACTGCAGGAAATACGATCTTACACGCCTCCAGTTTTCACCCTACCCCACTCAAAAGAGCTATCCCATATAGCCAATATCTTAGACTTAAAAGAAATTGTACTGTGGATAAAGACTTTCAACACGAAGCCAGACTCCTAACTGAAAGACTCACGGAAAGGGGATACACAAAAAGTGGCCTCAGAAAAGCCTATAACAAAGCCAACATACTACCAAGACAACAAATTCTATTCAAAAAGAAAAAAAGAGATACTGCGAAGGAAAGTGATAACACACGGATCATAATGAGATACACTAACGAATATCCAAAGATCAAAAGAATATTACAAAAACACTGGTCTATACTTAAGGAAGACCCAACACTAAAACATCTCATCCCTGATACCCCAAAAATCACATACCGAAAAGCAGGTTCCCTACAACAGAACTTCACACATAGTGAATATAAAGAGGGAAGCAGGAAAGACCCCTGCAAAGCCAAAGGAACATTCCCCTGTGGAAGTTGTGCCCAGTGTAATGTGATTCAAAAATGTATTGACACAATACTCCCTAACGGTGAAGAATTCAAGCCTAAACATTTTGTAAACTGTAGAACTAGAGGAGTAGTATACCTCATGTGCTGCGAATGTGGATCGTTAAACCCCTGGATAGCCAGGGGTTAAGATGGAACTCTGGGACAAACCATCTCCCTCAACAAGATCCCCCCTCTGGAGATCTTGGTTCCTCCTCTCCGTGTCGGCGGCCAATACGCGAAGACGGACCACCGGATGCGCGCGCACCCTCGGGCGCATGCGCAGTAACCGGAGATCGCGTCTATTGCGCAAGAAGCCTAGTACGTGCGGGACCTACGGCGCCTGCGCGACGGGCTTTATAAGGCCGGGGAACCAGCGTCTCTCCACTCCTTCACACTGAAGGGACTGGAGAAGACAGAACAGCAGCACGAGGAACAAACCACCCAAAAATAGTAAGTTTTTTCAAAGGATGATACACCATCCACTGTAAATATCACAAGTCACCCACAAATAAACTTGCACTTACAAGCTTATTGGACCTTATGTACTGTACTTTATTTTACAACAGAAAGTAGAAAGTCTACCAACTGAATACCTATGACTACTATGCTTTCAATGATTGTACGGGAGGACAAAGGCTTTTTCACCCCTTGATCACATATCTACTACATAAGAGTAAGCCTATATGCTTATGCCTGTATATATGCATGTACAAATACGTATATATATACAAGTATTCTTACAAAAGATCTGGGAATATTTTTCAGTACCTTACACCAAAGAAAAAAGAAAAAACATCCAAAACATCTATATTAAGGTGAAACAGGCTACTTTGATTGTAAGTACCTTAGAAACCAAACCAAAAAACCTACTCCTATACCCGATACAATCATTGATATTACATACATGTATCCTTAGATCTATTCAGCAAAAGAATAGGATACCAACCCCTGCACTCAATAACCGTAAGAACATTGGAAGACAACCATATAGTAAGTTGTCAGACATATAATTCAAACCTATAGAAACTTACTAAATACATTATATATAATGTATACATATATATATATCCCTCAGGCTGCACAATAGTGGTTCCTGCTGCGAACTCATCCAGACACAAAGAGGCTCGCAAGAATAGACAGAGAAAGTATGTATATACTAATAAATAAACAATAAATATACTAATAAATATATATAAAGGATAAAAATAATATTTATCACTACTTCCACAGAACTGGTGATAACCATATAATCCTTGAAAAAGGCTACCCAGTAGCCGAAACGCGTTGGATAAACACGCTTTGGACCCATAGTTGGATCTCTGTGAACAGATTTTTCCAAGCAACAAGCCTGGAAAAAACAGAGAACAAACGTCCAAAAACAAAAGTCACCCTTTTTCACCTATGTCACGGATATTTTTCCAAAACTTTACCTTCCTCTAAACACACTTTGGGTCTATAACCCAAACACCTATGCACTGGATATAAGTACAAATAAATGTATCCTAACATTGTACATAAATAAATATTTTTGATTATCTTTTATAAATTGTATGTAACTCACTTGCCCGTAAAAGTCCCACCCCACTTCTTGGCCCGAGGCACCAAGCAATTTCCCCCATTTTAGATACATAGGGACGGAGGCAAAAAAAAAAAAAACTACTGCTCTGCTACAGGATCAAAACAAACCCCCTCTTGAAATGGCCTCTTGTAGTCTCCACCAAAAGACCATGTGACAGAGTGGCAAAAGGGTTCCAGACTACCCCCTTGCATTCCAGTACAATCGAGGAGTCCAGAATTTTTAAATTTTGCAGTAAAAATCTATGGTAGAGAGTCAACCCATATCAGAGTTATTTTTACAGTAGCTGCTTATCAGGGCTTATGTTGCTTGACTTATTGTTACCCCCGGACCTCACCAAAGGCACCTTTTCAGAAGTCCTATGTGTTAAATGGCTGCCTAACTAGGACCATTGCTCCACATTGTATAGACTATAAATCTCAATGGGTACATCACCTAAATGAGAGCTGCTAGCAGAACAGAATAACACTTTGCCCCATTCTTTTAGTTATTGTTCCTAGGTAAGCTAAATCTGACACAGAGTGGACAAATTCTTTTTGATTCACTGAACCTGCCATGATGTGTCTTGTGAGGAATGACATTTGATCTTGTTACATAATTATATATAGCGAGTGGGGCTGAAAGCCAATAGTCCATCTAATAGACAGAAATAAATAAATGAAAACCAGCATTCACCGAACCTACGGCTAGGGAATCAAATGGCGTAGGAGGAAGGGGGCCAAAAAAAAGAAAAAGGGTGGGAAGAAGACCGGCTTGCAGATACTTCAGGATTTGTTTAATAGCAAAAAAGAGAGACCCAAATGTATTTTTATAAATGAAAATATATTTTCATAGAGGTATGTCCCTGCTGTATAGCAACAGCGACAGTATAGGATTGTTCTTCATTCCACAGTATATATTTTTTCATAATTATCCCAATCTATCACAAATTTCAGGAACTAATTATATTGTTAGATTGCTATTTCCATTGAAGAACCTGAGCCATATCTTGTCCAACTGAGACCTTCCTTAAATAGCAAACACAAATGAAACATCTGGCGGCAATTAAAGACATTTACCGGCCTTCAAAGGTTGTCAAAAATACATCTGAGGTAATTATAGCATTTTAATATTATAATCATCCTGGAAACGGGTATGTTTGACAAGAACAGCTACTGAGATGACACAGGAAGGAGAACTACTATAATTGGAAATGATTTATAAGAATGGCAGGCAAAGTGTCTACTTGTTGAACCAATCAGAATACATCTGTCATCTTGCTAGTACAAAAAAAAAAAAAAGAAGGGAAGAAAATCTCTCCAAAATGAAGGAAATCATGCGTTCCCCTGTAGAAATCAACATTTTGGACTTTACTTAAAGAGGAAGTAAAGTCTTCTTCTTTTATTTTATCTACAGGTAAGCCTATAATAAGGCTTACCTATAGGTACTGTGAATATCTCCTAAACTTACACAGTTTAGGAGATATTCCGAGTGCATGCAACCGATGACGTCATCGTGCAAGCGCTCTGAAGGTCTGGGTTACCGTGCCAGACCTTCAGAGATTGTGCCACAAACAGCAGCTCCCGCGTGCATTTGTGGGAGTGATATCATCGTAGCTCTGGTCACTCACAAAGCTGGAGTCTGTGAACCTGGAAGAAACACCGGGGAAGATGTCAGCTGTCTTAGCGGTGTGCAGGCGCCACTGGAAGGGCTTCGTTCTAAGGTAAGTATTTCATAGTGAGCTATTATGTGATGCATAATAGCTCATTATGCCTTTGCCTTACGGGTTTTTTTTTCTCAAGGTTTACAACCTCTTTAACTTCTTTTCATGGATACAATGGTCACCAGAATAAATAGGAAGGTTGAATCTCCCAACAAAGATATAACAATAAAAACCTGATAAGGTTAACCCTTCTCTCCTCTATCCAAAACCAAAAAAATGGCTTTAGATACACTTTCAATTTAATATACCATTGATGTATATCATGACTGTGTTTGAGTTTTTGCTGATGCAGGGTTCACCCTAAACTCTTCCTGTTTGTGGTTTGCGGACCGTGTAAACTAAATTGGCAAATTTGGCATGTTCACCTGTGTAAATCTCTTGCTGCTGCTGCAACATGAAGCCATTCGTTTAGCGGCGGAATTAGTACTACCACTAAATTACAACTTCCTGCTGAGCTGAACACACAGCAGTATTGATTGCTAGCCACCCATGCCCTTAATTTGACAATCCCTTTCCTATTAGCCTTGAAAATGGCCTGAATTGGTTTTCAAGATTCACCTTTCATTGACTTCAAACCTCCTGTGAATCGAACCCAAGCAGATTCACTCATTACAAATCCCAACTTAGGTATTTTCAGAACTAAGATAACTGCTAGAACTAAAGCTGGGTACACACAGGCCGAATGTCGGGAGACATTTGCCAGTTCAAAAAAAGTGGCTGACATTCGGCCGTATGTATGTCGGTCTGGAAAACCAGCAGCCGCCGACTCCCGATCAGCGCTGTGTTCTGGCGGGGGGACCATCCCCCTGTCAGAACACAATAGCTCAGAGGGGGAGATCGTTATACTAACTTTGCATATTTAGTATAGCGGCTCCGACCGGAGCTGACTAATAGTGTGTTCTAGGCTTAAGGGTTGAAAGATCCACAGTAATGTAGGAAAGGATTGTGTTAGGATAAAAGGAGCAGATAAGTGGAGCTAATTACCAGAACACAGTTACATTGCTTGTCTGGTTGAAAAAAGACACAAGTCCATCTAGTTCAACCAATAAACATGTGCTTAGCTCTTTTTGTGTCGTGGTGACCATTGTCCCAGGGACAAAAGCTGATGGCAAATCTAAAATTTTGAATTGTTACCAGAACAAGGATAGAAGGGAAATATTTAAATGATGACAACTGTCTGAGTAGAGATTTTACTTACTTTGTAGAAATATCCTTTAACTCCCCTTAGTTTCAATTGGACAGGAAGTGAAAGTAAATTCTCCCTAATGGGACACAGATAAAAGAAGATACATATTTCCCTGCACATTTGTAACACACTACATTTTTATTTTCTGTGTCTTATTTTCCTACTTTTATTCAGCTCATGATTTATGTTCCTCTCACCCCATGAGAAATTCCAGCAATTTAAATGTCAATTTCACCAATAATGGACAGGGCAAAACACCCTGGAGCTATGCCGATAATTCATACTGTGGTTGAGCGCTCCGGAGCAATGCAGGAAGCTAGATTGTTACATGTACCCAGAAGGTTGTGTTTAGCAAGCAAATGAACCTACAGCCCAACTCCAGCCAAAACTTTTTTTATTTTTTTTTTATTGTTTTAATTTCATCAGGTGAGTAGTAGTTGGAACTTCACTTAAGTTTTTATTGCTGACTGTGTCTTCATCAGAGAAATTTCCTTTCCTGGACTGGTGACACCAAGAAAAATTGAGCTGCTATCTCCATACTTTCCAGTGAATTTATTAGAGCAGCTATACAGCCACCCAATCCTGTTTACAGGGCTCAGAAGGAAGTCAACCCTCCGACTGAAACCTGCTGCCATTTCTGGGCTCTCCCATTCCACCAGGGAGCCCAGGACCGATAAAAGCAAATGAAGCTGGAAGCACAAGGATTTTTAACACATCTGGTTTCGGTTCTGTGTGTTGATCAGCTGCCTTGGAAAGCAGAAGAGGGATTAGGGGACTTACAGAGTACCTACCAATGCCCAAGCTATCATAAAGGGGTGGTGTTCACCCCTTGTAATAGCAAGAAATTTGAATGAAAAAAAAATTGCACAAATTGTAAAAAATATATATATTTAAATAAAAATAAATAAATAGTCAACCCTGTCCCCCCATGGTCATGTGCAAGTGCTAACGCAGTGTTGGTCCCGCATGCTAATATAAACACTGATTGAATCACACATATGAGATATCGCCACATGTCAGAGTTGGAGCAATAATTCTAACGCTAGAGCTCCTGTTTAACTCTAAACTTGTATTTGTAAAAGCTTTTTAAAGCTTTGACTATGGACAATGTTAGGTACCGTAGCTTGTTGCCATTTCACAGGCGTGCGCAATTTGGAATATTGACATGTTTTATATCTATTTATTTAACACAACATCATATTTTCTATTTTATCAAACAAATTGGGTATTATGTTGTGTTTTTTTTTGCACTAAAACTTATTTAAAGCGGCCCTTCAGTCATTTTTTCATCTTTCCATCTATTAAATCTTCGGCCCTTGTTGAAGTGAAATGAGTTGGAACTGAAGACCCTCATCATGCTCGTCAAAGTAGTCATCATATACTTCCCTCCCTTTCAGGGATTGTTTTTATATTGCTTGTTTATTTTGTATTGTTTGTATTGTTTTTATTATCATTTTTTGATACAAATAAAATATGAATTTTATTGAACGATGAACATCCCTCTATTTGGCCTGCATGGTCCAATTTATTCTTCTTTTCTTACCTATATAATTATGGATGATGGCCACATATGTCACGGATATTTCTAAAACTTAGCCCCTGTATATTCCCCTAATGCTCCTTTATGGACCAACCCATATTTGAGAGATTTAGAGAACAGATAGGACGTTCTGGTTTAGACGTGGTGTGAAGCTGGTTTTCCATCTGTTTTTGGAGAATACCTTTTGCTCCTTTGCAGATTTCTATAGAGAATTTAACCTTCCCTCCACAGTTTACTTCTGATACCTTCAATTGTGACATACCGCTGCGGCGCAATTTGGTCTACGCAATATTTCTATACAACCCTCCCCCTTGGAATGCCTTTTGAATGACCCCTCCCACTCTAAACGTATTTCTACATATTACTCCTCTCTACTACACGCTAAAACTGGATTAGTATCATGGGATCTAGATGGTGCTTTGATATACCAGAACTTACAGAGGAGGTTTGGCAGGAAATTTTCCCCCTACAAGTTCCTTACTATTATCTAGGGATACAATTATCCAGACCAAATTTTTATATAGGTCCTAATATACTCCATGTCTCCTCTTCTGATTAAATAGATTGCCCTCTGCTGCCTGCTCCAAGTGCTTCTCAGCTGATGGCACATTTTACCATATGATATGGGAATGTCTGCGGGTTAGAGAGTTCTAGTCGCAGGTCATTGTTTTTAACAGTTCAATTACCCAAATACTGAATATCTGTAACCCCTTAAGGTGCCTCCTTGGATACATTGTTGATGAATCTCTTTCTAAAAACTCCCAACTTTTCCAACATTTAGTTCTATTCTATGCTAAAAAAAACTATAGCTATGCAATGGAAGTCTCGGAATCCCCCTACCATAGCTTTTTGGCTTACCCTTGTTAAACAGGTATTCCTGCTGTATAAATTGGCATATGTAGACAGAGGTTGCCCTCATTAGTTCCATCTAGGACTTATGGGTGAGTTCAGACTGCACTATACCACCTAATACCCAAGATACTGACCAGAACTAGGGAGCAATAATAGATCCGTTTTCACTTTTTCTTGACTACTGTATTTGTATACACTGTTATATTGACATTCTACAGTTCATGTTTGTAGCGGAGTTTGGTTTGTACACCTGTTTCTTTAATGCTTTATCGACGTGTACTAAATGGACATACTGTGTATTCTATATGGTGATATTTGAGCAATTTTTGCTATATTTTCTGTGTTCTCTTTTATTTTTGGACCTACATGTTTTGTGTACAATGAAGGTACCTTAAAAAAAAAAGTGTATCTAAACCCAAAAACAAAAGACTGATAGAATAGCAGCTTTCCAGTCCTTAGCTATGGTAGCTGCATTATTTTTCTTTTTTCACACTTTTATTTTCATTTGGTCATCCTGCCATTAATACACTTCCTGTCCTAGGGTGACAACCGTACTAAGCAGCATTGCCACCCAAGGACAGGGAGTGTGTTAAGAATGCATTACACCATGATAGGACTACATACCACTTGCCTGTCTTCTCCATAACAGGGATAGGTTTTTTGTAGTCCACAGAGATAGCACTAAACAATGCTAAATGATAACAGTCAAGAAACAGAGAGCACAAAAAGTTATCAGATCACAAAGTTTCTGGCTGGATGAACAGCTATTTTTTTTGCACTTGTCAAACAGATATGATAAAATGCATTTGATGATATATTTAACAGACTAAAAGGGAGCAAACAAGATAAATGTATTGTTAGACAATACATACGCTTTGAAGAATAAAAAATGGAATCGTTGTACTGTACATTAAGAATTTTAGAATGCATTACATCGCAATGTCATATTATCAGAGAACGATATGAGTTATATCACCTTGGACCATGCAGTCTTAAAAAAATAAAACTTTCTAGTCAATCAGGCGACAGCTGTGACCATATATGTACAACAGATAGTTATTAATGTCCCTCTCTTGGACAACGCATTGATCCTGTGGCTCTGCACTTAATCAAACTGGTATGCAGTAGAAAACCTTTATATTCAAGAAAATAGTTAGATCATAGCACACTTTTGTAATGGGGTCCTGCATTTTTCACCAAAAAAAATACAAGTTTTATAGAATTTACCTGATGACGATGAAAAATGTATCTTGTGTAGGGAAAAGCTTTACATACCTTAACCACTTAAGCCCCAGAAGATTTTACCCCGTTCCTGACCAGGGCCTATTTTGCGATTCGGCACTGCGTGACTTTAACGGACAATTGCGCGGTCATGTGACGCTGTATCTAAACAAATTTGACGTCCTTTTTTTCCCACAAACAGAGCTTTCTTTTGGTGGTATTTGATCACCTGTGCGATTTTTTGATCATGCGCTATAAATAAAAAAAGAGCGACAATTTTGCAAAAATAACAATATTTTTCACATTTTTTTATATGAAATTCCCCAAAAAATGTAAAAACCAAAATTTTTCAACATTTTAGGCCAATTTGTTTTATGCTACCTATGTTTGGTAAAAAAAAATCACAAAAAGCGTATTTTGATTAGTTTGCGCAAAAGTTATTGCGTTTACTAACAAAGGGAAATATTTTTGTCATTTTTGTTGTTTTTTTTTTTTAACGAGTAACGGCGGCGATTTTTTTGCGGGACTGCGACATTGTGGCGGACAGATCGGACCCTTGACTGACATTTTTGACACTTTTGGGGTTACCAGTGACATTACTACAGTAATCAGTGCTATACATATGCACTGTTACTGTAAAACTGGTAAAACTGGTACTGTAAAATGACACTGGCAGGGAAGGGTTTAACTTTATTGGAGAAAGAGGGGTTAAGTGTGTCCCTAGGGGCGTGCTTCTAACTGTGAAGGGGTTTGGCTAGTGGTGTAACAACAGAGACATACGATCCTACATAGCAGGACCGTATGATCTTTGTTCTTACACAGGGGAGAATGACAGGTGGCTTTGTATACATTAGCCGCCTGCCTTTCTCCCTCTGCAAAGGACGATCGCGAGTGGCACACGCACGGGGGTGTCCGTGAACGAGCGCGGGCGGGTGCGCGCCTCCCTCGGCGCGCTCTCGCCCCCCTCGGCGCGCGCTCGCCCCCTAGAGGCTCACAGGCGAGTGACATAGCCCTACGTCGCTTTGCCTGTGAGGGGCTGACTGCCGCAGTAAATATACTGACAGCAGTCGGCAAGTGGTTAAGAGATGTTCCAAAAATGTGTTCCTTTGATTTGGGTCTTACAGTGAACGCTTGAAGATAGAGATATGTGACTTGCCATTGCTAACGTATTTATCAAGGCGCAGGCTCTGAGGTTGTCATCCTAATCCTGGCTAGATTACCTAGTAAGTCACTGACCATTTACTGAACTTTTCAGACTTCACTGACTTCATGCTTGTTCGTAACTCATTTTGGCAATAAAGCCAGGATCAGGGTTCCAGCTCTGGAGTCTGTATCTATAAATACAAAGCTTTGAAGGCATTTCCCATATTTTCCACACTCACAGGTCAACTTTAAGGCCCTGTTCACACCTGAGCGTATTTCAGCTCGTAAAAAGCTCATCTCTGAAGTCTCAAAACGCCCAACAAGCAAAATTCCATTCATTTCAATAGCCCCTGTTCACATCTGAGCATTTTGTCTCCAGAAGAAAAACGCCCGAAGCTCAAAAGCTTCTTTTTTTTGACAGATTACAAGCGTTTTTGTTAGATGTCAATGCCTGCTTCCAAACACCTGCAAAAAACACCTGGAAAAAACGCCTGAAAAAAGCCTGAAAAAATGCCTGAAAATGATACGCTCAACTGTGAATGGAGCCAAAGATTGCTTTACGGGGAATCTTCTCTGTATCTTATAAAAATAAACAGTGCAGCACAATTACATACGGTAAAAACTCTGTTAAAACTCACTTGTTATCATTAATAAATTGCAGCGCAATTTGTATCATAAACACCTAAATGATATATCTAAGCGAGATGGAACAAGATCAAAATAGTAAAGTTCATAATGCAGCCAAGACACCCATAGAAAATGACAGACATCCACGTGTGTAAGGAGAGATCCGATGGTGATTTACACTTCAGATGACTAATCCCTCAACCAACAGGCTGGCTACTTGCTCATCCTCATATGAAGGACCCCTGAAAATAACAGAAGGTCAATTGCACTTATCCCACTCAGGGGAAATGTATGGGAGGCAGCGGGAATTCCTGGACCTCAATCCCAACGCAATGTTCCCCAAGCACACATTCAAGAAAAACGTCTGTTTAGTGATGCTGGGTGCTGTAATGACCAAAGGCTGGAAACTGGGGATAATCAAAGTGAAGAAATGTCATCAGCACACCAAGGATTCCTCCAAAGGGTCCAAAACTTTATTCTATGGTCAAATGATAAATATACAGCAACGTTTCACAGCCACGCAGGGCCCCTTCATCAGTCACTTGCTTGATGAAGGGGCCCTGCGTGGCTCTGAACGTTGCTGTATATTTATCATATGACCACGGAATAAAGTTTTGGACCCTTTCGAGGAATCCTTGGTGTGCTGATGACATTTCTTCACTTTGATTATCAACTCGAACCCAGACACACGTGAAAGAATAACAAATTTAAGTGCTCTCTGCTAGTTCAAAACTGTATACATTAATTAAAAAGTATGAAACTCACAAACGATCCTCTCGGTATGCAGCGTGTATCAGTATACACAAAAAGCCAATCTCGTGTCGGCAAGACAGGATAGCAGCGGGTGACGTCATCAAATGAGGCTCCTCCTCCAAAATGCATTACTAGCCTTCAACTGTTGATCCAGCCTGCTGTACTCACACTTGCCCAGCCATGGACTGACTGTCCAGCAATGCTGGCATTTGCCAAAAAAGTTTATGGGGGGAAATTTACTAAAACGGGAGTGTGCAAAATCTGGTGCAGCTCTGCATAGAAGCCAATCAGTTTCCAGCTTTTATTATCAAAGCTTAATTGAACAAGCTGAAGTTAGAAGCTGATTCAGAGCTGCACCCGATTCTGAGTGCTCCAGTTTTAGTAAATCTCTTCCTATGTGTCTCCCTTAGGCTGTTAAGCTTCAGACATTACCTGTTTTAGGGTTAAACAACACAGCCAGTTTTAATTTCATGCTGCTGAGTGATTTAAAAAAATATGTTATCTAAACATCTCATATGTGCCTGCTGTACCATGTACTTGTGTGAAAAAGTATCCTGTTCTCTGTGTATTGCTTTCTTTGTGTGAAATCCCTGGTGCTTCTGTCAGCCCTCTTGCTTTCCTATCAAAAACTGAACACACTAGGCACAAAAGCACAGCGTGGTAAGTTTCCTGGCTGTGCTGGGAACTTATCCTGCTCTCCTCTAATGATCAGACTTGTGCTGACACGCCCCCCCCCCCCCAGCCATTCACTGGGTTTCTCCTTCGCCACCTCTCTGAACTCTTTATGCAGCTAAAAACAGAGGGTATGCAATCACATATAAAAAAGGAAAAAGGTATTTTAATGTTTTTTATGTGTATACAAATGTTTTGCTTTTCATTTCTATGTTAACCACTTTTCACATACATTAAAATCTCTACCTTTTTTTTCTAGAAAATTACTTAGAACCCCCAAACAAGATATATATATATGTATACAATATGGCTACCTGGAGGTGTTCTGTACACAAAATGTATACAGAATGCACCCCATAAACATAATTTCCTGCTTGTGTGATTGACTCATTGATTTTCCCAGAAGTCTACAATGAGATACAAATCAGATTTCTGGCATCCCCTACAACACAATTTAAATTTTTGGTCAGATACTCCCAATAGGAAACCACATCTAAAAGGATGCAGGCCCAGCAGCTTCCCTCATTAGAGCTCTGCAGTTGCAGCAGCTGATTGATAATTAGGAAACCACTCCCATTAGATTCACTTTCCCACATGGATGCAGACAAACACACAGTGATTCCATCAGAATAACAAAAGGTAGGAATATGCAACAACGTTTATTAAAATCCTTGTAATGTACATAGATCACCCAGAGGGGAATGTATTTTTCTCTTTTTAAACTACAGAGAGGAGGTGAGCATTGCAGCAAGAGCAACAATACTTGGCAAACTTTATTTGTACTTTTTTGCTGAAGCTGGAGTTGGGCTTTAAACACAAGCAGATAGGTATTCTTAAATGGACAATTCAAAGTCCAGATCTCAATTTAAATGAAATGTTGAGGCTTAATCTGGATTTAGGGGAGAATTATCTATGCAAAAAATGTAACCATCACTGAACTGAAACAGTTTTGTAAGGAGAAATGGTCCAAAATTCTGTGTCAGCAGATTCAGAGATGGGGGCTATTGTAGCTAAAAGGGGATCTGGCAAATAATACATACTATGGTTCATATACTTTTTCTGTGAATAATTAAACAATGAATGCAAAAAAAGTATTAAAAAGTAAAAGTTTTTGCATTATATAATTAGACTATGCCTATTACAGTGAGGCTGCTTTCACACTGCCACCCGCAGTGGATATGGCCATAGTACCGGTTCAGTGGAGTGTATTCACAGTTACATAGTTACACAGTTACATAATTAATGAGGTTGTAAAAAGACACCAGTCCATCCAGTTCAACCTATGTTGAGTGTGTGTTTGCTGTTAATAGTTCATCATATACCCCTGTATGCTGTGTTCGTTAGGGTGACCATCTAATAGTTTTTTGAATCTATCGATGCTCCCTGCTGATACCACTGCTTGTGGAAGAGAATTCCACATCCTTACCACTCTGACGGTATAGAACCCTTTACGCAGTTTAGGGTTAAACCGCTTCTCTTCTAATTTAAGTAAATAGCCGCTAGTCTTTTTAAAATCCCTTTCACTGAAAAGTTTATTCCCTATGTTAGGGCACCAGTACAGTATTTGTACATCTATATCAGTGTTTCTCAACTCTGGTCCTCAGGGCACACTAACAGGCCAGATTTTAAGTATCACCTTGGGGAGATGCAGACTAGAATACTGCAATCACTGAGCAGCAAATGATATCACCTGTGATGTTTTTCAGTTTTCTTGCAAACCTGGCCTGTTAGTGTGCCCCGAGGACCGGAGTTGAGAAACACTGATCTATATCATATTCCCTCTCAAGCGTCTCCTTTCCAGAGAGAATAAGTTCAATGCTTGTAGTCTTTCCAAGTCCTCCATTCCCCTAATTATCTTTGTTGCCCTTCTCTGGACTCTCTCCAGTTCCAGCACATCCTTCCTGAGGACCGGTGCCCAGAACTGGACGGAATACTCCAGATGTGGCTGGACCAGAGTCTTGTAGAGTGGGAGAATTATCTTTATATCACTGGAGTGAATCTCCTTTTTTATACATGCCAATATTCTGTTGGCTTTGCCTGCAGCGGCTTGGCATTGCATGCCATTGCTGAGCTTGTTGTCTACTAGGACCCCCAGGTCCTTTTCTGTCTTAGACTCACCCAGAGGTTCCCCCCTAGCGAGTAACTTGCGTTCATATTTCTGGCACCCAAATGCATTACTTTACATTTTTCAACACTAAACCTCATTTGCCATGTAGTTGCCCACCCCATTATTTTGTTCAGGTCTGCTTGTAATGTTTCAACGTTCTGTGTAGAAGGTATTGCCCTGCTTTGCTTAGTATCGTCCACGAATACTTGGATTGTGCCTGTTATTCCATCAACTATAAAGTTTATGAATAAATTGAACAGGATTGGTCCCAGGACAGATCCTTGGGGAACCCCACTTTCCACACCGACCAATCTGAGTATTCCCCATTTATTACCACCCTCTAGACTCCCCCCTGGAGCCAGATTTCAATCCAGGTACCTACCCTATGGTCCATACCTACGTACCTTATTTTGTACAATAAGCGTTTGTGGGGAACTGTATCAAATGCCTTTGCAAATTCCAGATACACCACATCCACAGGCTTTCCTTTATCTAGATGGCAACTCACTTCTTCAGAGAAGGTTAATACATTGGTCTGGCAAGAACGATTATTCATGAATCCATGCTGATTACTACTGATGATAACGTTTTTATTACTTTTTTCATTTTCGTTTTCGTGTGGGTTACCAGTGGTTTCCCATTGATTTCTGCGATGTCCCTCACTTTTGACACGGTTTCTAAAAAGTGCACCAAAGATGCAGCATGCAGGGCTTTTGGTGCACTTTCAAAATGTGGCAAAAATGCAGGACATAGTAAAAGTCTATGTGAAGCCATGGGTAACCCTGCAAAACAACGCGGGTAAATTGAGCTGCACCCGCACTGCGGCCAAACCATAGCACAGTACTGTAAAATGGCTCTAAAGCAGAACATCAATGCACATTAGGCGCTATTAGGTGCAGAAATGCACGTAATTCCAATGGGGCCATTGCCATGACTGTAATAGCAGCAAATTCTAGTACTACCTAATAAATAGTTTTAATTTAATTATTTGGTTTTGTAATCAAACATTTGAATGAAGCAGTTTTGTTTCTAAATGTTCACATGTCTAGCACTTCTATGATTTTATTAAACCAAAGTTAATTTGTAGATTTTCATGTAATTCACACATTATTTAATCATTTTCACTGACCTTCTCATACTTTTGGAATTATTTATTACTCTATAATTAATAGTGTGACAGTGTTTCACCCCAGGTCCATGAAGTTCATTATTTTCTTCTCCTGTACGGTTTCCTAATGAGACACATTGACCTACATTTCTCAGAGTTTTACTTTATCTTCTCACATAGACAGTACAAAACTTGCCTCTGGATTACTGTCACATGGTTTAGTAGTCTGTAGTGGTAAAAGGCTTGAAGAATATCTAGAAAAACGTCAAACTAATTTTTTCCCATTATTCCACTAGAAAAGGGCTTTTAAATATATCATATGTAAGTATTTTTTTTATAAAAAAAAGTAGTCTTCCATTCATTGATCTATGAGCATAAAGGATCAAACTGCTTGTATTTCTGCTGTTCAGATATTGCAAAAAGTACCTGGGAGGTTAGGGGGACTACTATAGCTCTTTGCAAGCTCGGTGTTCCATATATATTCCCATCCTGATCTGACAGTGCTGGGTGTCTGAGCATGTGGGCAGCTGGACAAGAGCCTAATAGCATGAACCTTGGCTGTATGCTTTAGCAACCGTGGGAAGCCCCTTTATAACTGCTATGGGAGCACTTCAGAAGTGTGGCCCTTTGTCATTGGATACCTCCAGCTCCTCGTCTGTGTTACCAGAGCTAAAATGGATTTTGAACAAAACTGTGAGGATAATTACATATAGCTGTGTTCTCTACTGTTTTACTGAAGTAAAGATTCTCATTTAGGCTCTGGCTGTTATTCAGTATTATAGAGACTATTTTATTCAGCTACATATTACCCTGATTGGGCCACAAAGACATTGCTGTGAAGAGTCTACTTTTTTGTAACTTTTGTATCGTTTTGTATTATTCTGCAGTTTATGCAAGCTCTATGCCATTCTGAATCTGGTTTGCATTATTGATTCTGACTTTGCATCTGTTTAGTAAACTACAAGTTACAGTTACTCCTTGTCTGTGCATTCGAATGATTACCTTTACTGCTAAAGCACCTCCCCATGTTCTTTCCTTTTTTATCGAGCCTCTAAATATATATACCACATCTGTCAAAGAGCCTAGAGCAGTGATGGTGAACCTTGGCACTCCAGATGTTTTGGAACTACAATTCCCATGAAGCTCATGCACTCTGCAGTGTAATTGAGCATTATGGGAAATGTAGTTCCAAAACATCTGGGGTACCAAGGTTCGCCATCACTGGTCTAGAGCATGAAATGGAAAATGTCAACCTGTGCATTAACATGTGCAAAAGCAAAGCTATGAAGAAAAACCGACAGACAAACTTGCAATTGCTACTTGCAGACCAAACCATTGAAGAAGTTGAAGACTATACCTACCTTTGAAGTGTTATCTCGATACAATGGAGGCACGGAGAAAGGCCCCTTTTAGCAAACCATCGTCATGTTTTGCTCGTCAGGGTCCAGCATATTCCTCCTCATCAGGGTCCAGTATATTGTCCCTGGTTTCTATGTTGGACCACTGATCTATATTAATGGCTCACAGGTTAAAACATATTCACTTTACATATGAATTATAAATTAAAACCCGCACTAATGGTGTGAAGTGAATACAAGTGAATAAAAAATGTGCCAATAAGATAAAATAAAATAAATAAATAAATATATTCAATTGTTGCAGTTGCTGTGTCTCTAAGTAAAAGCTTAGATAAAAGTAGGTGGTCAAATTTAAAACAGCGCTAGCATATAGAAAATGTATAGAAAATGTCAACCAATAAAAATGGCATAAATATCATAAGAAATAGGTTAATAATAAGTCCTTATTAAAGCGGTTGTAAACCCTATGAAAAAAAAAAATAAAAAAAAAAACCTGCAAGACAAAGGCATAATGAGCTAGTATGCATCGCATACTAGCCCATTATGTTTAACTTACCTTAAAACGAAGCCCCGACACGGACCCCCGGACATCGATGCGGGTGCTGCCATGATCCCTCGTCGTCTCTTCCGGGTTCGGCGGCTCCGGCGCGCTGATTGGCCGGAAGAGACGGCTCCAGCGCGCTGATTGGCCGGAGCCGCGATGACGTCACTCCCGCGCATGCGCGCGGGAGTGATTTTTCCGGCAAGCTCCCGGCAAGTTAATTGAAGGTCCCCCCGGACCTTCAGAGCGCATGCGCCGCTCGCGCGAGCGGCTGCATGCACTGTAAATATCTCCTAAACCGTGCCGGTTTAGGAGATATTATTTGTACCTACAGGTAAGCCTTATTATAGGCTTACCTGTAGGTAAAAGTGAAAAAAAGCGGGATACAACCGCTTTAAAAGTGGCTAAAATCCAAAGAAGTGCTCCAGTGCAGGTATTCTATTCAAGGTGCTCAAAGGTGACCCCTCTTGGTTCCCTACTCACCGCAACCATAGGTAAATATCGCTTGAAATATCAATATAGATGTTGCACCCAGCCTCCTTCTGAGGATACCACAGGACTGCTAGTGTCTCCTTAGATCGAATTGGTCCAAGTCTCCTCCGTGGACCCCAAGTAAAAAGACAAAAGGACCCCATATAGTGTAGTATGCTTATACAATTTTATTGCCCCAATAGGATAAAAACATACTCACAATCAGAAGTTGAATAAAACGCAGTATATGGAATACAAATGGTGGTGGATGCCGCTTTTTCAAAGACCTTTGAAAACGCCCAGTAGGCGGGCGAAACGCATTGACGCACTTCCGGTACGGCTCTGACGCATCGTCACTTCCGGTTTTACTTCCTGGATCGGCAGTGGAACGCACGCCATTCAGCTGCATCCACCACCATTTGTATTCCATATACTGCGTTTTATTCAACTTCTGATTGTGAGTATGTTTTTATCCTATTGGGGCAATAAAATTGTATAAGCATACTACACTATATGCGGTCCTTTTGTCTTTTTACTTGGGGTCCACGGAGGAGACTTGGACCAATTCGATCTAAGGAGACACTAGCAGTCCTGTGGTATCCTCAGAAGGAGGCTGGGTGCAACATCTATATTGATATTTCAAGCGATATTTACCTATGGTTGCGGTGAGTAGGGAACCAAGAGGGGTCACCTTTGAGCACCTTGATTGGAATACCTGCACTGGAGCACTTCTTTGGATTTTAACCACTTTTAATAAGGACTTATTATTAACCTATTTCTTATGATATTTATGCCAACTTGTTCACCATATTTATATTGGTTGACTTTTTCTATATGCTAGCGCTGTTTTAAATTTGACCACCTATATTCATTTTACATGTTTATTATTAAAGCTTGTTTCAGCTGGAATTCTTTTATGTAATGTTTTCCATGTTTTCCTTTTTTAAACAATGCTAGTAAGCTATTTTCTTTTAATTAAAATGTAATAGGCTATTTTTCAAAACAAAAACGAAACACTTTTTATATATTCCTTTATTATTTTAATGAGCTTGCTAGGCCCTTGTGATGATAGGCTATAATATGATTTTAATGAATGCCCATGTTAAAGCTTGTAAGAATTTACCAGCATTAAAGCCTTCTAGGAGATAAGTGAAGCAGACACAGAGTTAAGGAGAGCAGACTGTCTGGGCTGTAAAAAGGTCCTGCAGGTAAGATTTATTATTGTGCGGAAATGCCTGAGACCGCAGTGCTGCACAGGCAGAAATACTGCGCTTCATATAAAAAGAAAATTGTTTTCCCACAATAAATGGAGAAAAGTTCTCTAGTAAGCTGAAGGGGAACTTTTGTTTCACTTCTCTTCAGTTCTGAAACTGAAAAGTGGTTAGATTTTACTTTGATTGTTTCAAAAGAAAAACTAGAAGAAATTTTATTTAATAAATGTAATTTAAGTCAAGCTTCGTCCATCATCTTCCTTGGAGTTTGGAGTACCCCCCATCCTTTTTTATTTTTTAAATTTGATTGATATACAGTATACAGCAATATATATATATATATATATATATATATATATATATATATATATATATATATATATACTGTATATATATATATCATGATGTTTAGGGTCCTCCTTACCCTCTACTTCCCTTGGGTGTACAGGGGGTTCCCAGAGATGTTACTGATTGGTGCCGCTCTCTGTGACATACCCCGGGTAAGGGAAGTTAGAATCTTTGATGCTATGGGCTCTCAAATAATGATTACCAATGGCAAATATTTGTTATGTTTTTCTTTAAGCTGAAGTTGAGTTTTGAGGATAACCCCAGGTAAAAATGTAAATTAAAGAATAAATATATAAACTCATTAGCTATTGGAGCCTGGCTTTATACGAATGTAACACTTAAACCGCACGGTTCATGCTAGTTTCCTGCACCACATTCAAATCTCACTGCCTTGACGACACCCCAAACACAGATCATAAATGCAGGTCGTTTTCATCCACTGTATCACATGGTACAAAGCGACCATGTGTTCAGGTAGCAGTGCGACTTTGGTGCGATGTGGTGCAATTTGAGCCCATTCAAAATGAATGGGCTCAAATCACACCGCACTGAGTCGCATGTGAATTGAACAGGAATAAGGTTTGGTTCATGCGTGATTTACATGCGGTTCATAGTGTGAACTGAGGCTAAATGTGTCTTTATTTTGCTCTAGTCTAGGGTATATTTGTAGGACAAAATAATGGGTGACATGTTATGGTTGGCATCAGTAAATAATATCTCATATATATTATCTAATGAAATAGCATCCAAGAGTGAACCATTTTCCATTAACAGCTGCACTGGAGCAGCAACTTCATATGCCTCTGAAAATGTCCTTTAAAACCACAATTTGAACACAAAAGATGTACAGTCAGTTGTAAAATGCTTACCTTTCCTCTACAAATAAACCCAGAAAATCATGAATTTTGGATCATGTTATCTGCATTTAAAAGGTTCTTTACATACATAAATTTACCTCTAGTCATCGCATCCTCCATTTCTGTACCAAGCTATTATGAGTAAAAATATATTTTGAAAATCCTAATATAAATATCATCTTACCACACATATTGATCATTTTAGTTCCATTCTGTACATTTGGCCTTACTTAGATCCAGGGTCTTCAAGCCTTTTTTTTCTGATTGTGAAGGTCATCGGCCGCTGTTTACAGACCTCCTTTTGTATTTACACTACTGAGGGTGCAGTGGGGAAGTCCACAAAATTTGATTGATCTGTCAAGAATGTAAAGGCGCCCTTACTTAGGCATGAAGAGTTTGTCAGGCTTTGTCAGCCATTGGTGCCTCTCCATTAATCAATTGAGGATCTCCATGATCTCTTTGATGACCAAAGTTTTCTGCAGGGTACCCTAGCTGTAGCCATTGATTATTGTCAAATGGGTGCAGGAGAGCAGGCATGAAGATGTTAGATCATCATGCCCATTTATGGGCACCCTTAGGTGGCCATTCAAATAGTCAAGAAGTGTGGTGCATGTTCACAAATCAGAGGGCCAGGAATACACAAAATAGTATCCCTGGTCTGCAAATTTGCAGATCTGCACTGATGTGTGGGACGCTAAGCGGTAACCACTGTTCATCATGTAATCAAAATAGACATCTCAGTTTAATCTTGCAGACTACTCTGTGCAAACAGCAATTATAGAGATGGAGAACTACAGGCATGATTATTTACACACAAAAACTAATAAGAAGCAAGTTCATTTTTTACAATTTTTAAATGACCTATTTTCATCTGCCATTTCAATGCCATCCACAAGCGTTGGATAATGACTTCTCCGAAGTTAACATTTAAACTTTTATTCATCCCAAACATGCTTTTTTTCTCTCTATACAACTACATAAATACTGTATATCATGCGTTATTTTCCAGCCTATAGTACTGCAGCACAAAATACCATCAGATGAATTATGTGCTTGTTAGGAAAATTACAGCAGTCATGTCATATTAAGTGAAAATAACCTTAATAGGAAAGGTTACCTATAGCGCTTGCTTGATAATGACAAATAAAGTGCATATAGTACAAATATGGTTCAATACTAGATATTGGTGCTTAAAGTAAGGTGCATAAATGTTAAGTGCAAAGAATGCGAATATGGTTCAAAACAAATACTATGCTAGATAAATACAAATATATATCCAGTGAAGTATTGGGTTATACCAATTAAATATAAGGTGCACGCTGTAAATACAATTATTTCATAAATGCAAGAACTCAAAGTTCATATAAAGTGCATGAGACGTATAAAAGTCTCATAAGTGCTCCACACAGTTCATATATAGAAAAGGTGACTTCTTGTGAGATTGTTAAAAAAAAAGAACACATATCTCTGTGCCATACAAGAGATAAAGTCAGGTGCTTTGTGCCAGGCTCCCCAATCAGATTTGGTGTCACTCCTTAATCCACCGTGGCTAATAGTAAAATGGCTCACTCACCGGAACAAGTGGGTCTTATTTCCCTTATGGCATAAAGACCAGAAACGCTTAATTGGCTACCTGGCTCAGGATGGATCCCCCTCCGGGTAGGTGCCTCCGCTTGCTCCAATGGCAGTTATCGCTCCTCTCTTGCCCTTATCCAGCTGGGTATGTTATATAAAAAAGGAAGAGCTCCAAACAGTGCAGTATCGCTTTAAAATTTTATTTGCATATAAGTAAAGCCAAAAAAGTTGTACGGTTAAAGACATGTACAGTAAAAACACTGTCACATATGGAGCTGTGGTGAGTGAGCCATTTTACTATTAGCCACGGTGGAAGAAGGAGTGACACCAAATCCGATTGGGGATCATGGTGTGCGCAATGACATCAGACATCAGCGCACTCCATCTCACGCAGGGCAGGCTGGATCTTCTAGAGCGGTGGGCACGGCAGACACAGGAGTGACAGGAGGACTGAGGACAGACAGTGGGTGTTTGGTGGACCGGTCCGGTGGTAAGTTATGGAAGAAGATAACAGTATACTGCAGGGGTATTGAATTAAAATTCATGGAGGACCGAATAGTAAGAACATTTTTCAGCAGAGGTCCAAATCGCATTTTTGTGCTATGACTCAGATTCTTTACATCACCACTAAGGTGTGCAGGCATGACAGCCCATTCATTTAAATGGGCAGCTGTGGCTGCGTTTTCTGCTGGTAAAGGGCCCTGGCACCTTTTTTAAAATGCAGCCGCATAGAAACTCCATGGTGCATTTGTACTATGCAATTTCCATGTGCGGGAAACCGCACCTTGTATTTCAGTGCGCTTAAGAGCCAATGATACCCCTGCACATTTTTTCCATGCATCACCTAATTTTGTGTGCAGCTGCTTGTCCCCCTTCACATCTTCCCCACCACAACACTGCCCCCCTTCACATATCATCTCCACAGCACTGCCCCTTTCACTTACCCTGCACAGCACTGTCCCCCTTTACATCAATACCCCCCACACGCAGTACTGTCTCCCTTCACGTAACATCCCCACAGCACTGCCCCTTCTACTCCCCCCACAGCATTGCCCCCTTCACATCCCCCACAGCACTGCCCCCTTCACATACCCCCCACAGCACTGCCCCCTTCACATCCCTCCACAGCACTGCCCCCTTCACATCCCTCCCACAGCACTGCCCCCTTCACATCCCTCCCACAGCACTGCCCCCTTCACATCCCCCCACAGCACTGCCCTTTTTACATCCCTCCCACAGCACTGCCCCCTTCACATCCCTCCCACAGCACTACCACCTTCACATACCCCCCACAGCACTGCCCCTTTCACATCCCCCCTACAGCACTGCCCTTTTTACATCCCTCCCATAGCACTGCCCCCTTCACATCCCCCACAGCACTGCCCCCTTCACATACCCCCCACAGCACTGCCCCCTTCACATCCCCCCACAGCACTGCCCTTTTTACATCCCTCCCACAGCACTGCCCCCTTCACATCCCTCCCACTGCACTACCCCCTTCACATACCCCCCACAGCACTGCCCCTTTCACATCCCCCTACAGCACTGCCCTTTTTACATCCCTTCCACAGCACTGCCCCCTTCACATACCCCCCACAACATTGTCCCCCTTCACATGTCACCCCCACAGCACTGCCCCTTTCACATCTCCCTCTACAGCACTGTCCCCTTCACATACCCCCCACAACATTGTCCCCCTTAATTATCACCCCCACAGCACTGCCCATTCACATCCCCCCACAGCACTGTCCCTCTTCACATACCCCCCCACAACATTGTCCCCCTGCAAATGTCACCTCCACAGCACTGCCCCTTCACACCCCCCCCCACAGCACTGTCTCCCTTCACATACCCCCCACAACATTGTTCCCCATCACATGTCACCCCCACAGCACTGCCCCTTTCACATCCCCCCACAGCACTGCCCCTTCATATACCCCCCCACAGCATTGTCCTCCTTCACATGTCACCCCCACAGCAGTGCTCCCTTCACATACCCCCCACAACATTGTCCCCCTTCACATATCACCCCCACAGCACTGCCCCTTCACACACACCCCACAGCACTGTCTCCCCTCACATAACCCCCCACAACATTGTTCCCCTTCACTTGTCACCCCCACAGCACTGCCCCTTTCACATCCCCCCCACTGCACTGCCCCTTTCACATCCCCCCACAGCACTGCCCCCTTCACACCCCCCCACAGCACTTCCCCCTTTACATGACTCCCACACACAGCACTGCCCCCCTGTACATGACCTCTGCTCCCCACCTTCACAAGTTCACTGCCATGTCCTTTCCTCCCTTCACTCTCCTACCTTACACAGAGCGGAGAGGAGGAGGCGAGACAATCCTGAACTGAAGACAGAGGCACACCAGCACTGGATGGGGCACGGGAGCTGCCGGGTTAACCTAGCACCCAATCCCCTCCTGGTTAATGTGAAAAGTTCATTAAGGGTCCTTTCACACGGGGCGGACGGTTTTTTGATCCGCTCCGGCACTTTTTTTTTTTTTACGGACACGGATGACACTTGTGTCATCCGGTCCATATGTCAGTTTATCATCCCATCCATTTGCGGATGATAAACGGAAATAATGTATGTCAATGGGATTGCGGATGTCAACGGATGACACCGCTGACATCCGTTTTTGCGTCCGTTCCGTTTTTTTAAACAGAAGAAAAATAGGGTTTTCTTCCATTCCAAAAAACAGAACTGATAGGAAAGGACGCAAATCGGATGTCAGCGGATGACCATCGACATGCATTATGTTAGTTTTTCATCTGCAAAAAAATGGGATGAAAAACGCACATACGGACCGCACGTGTGAAAGGACCCTTAGGCAGCTGCCTCTTTCCACGCCATCCGCTCTGCTAATGACAGGCTGGGGACAAAATCATCAGCTAAATGGCGCTGTCGCAGCGGTCCAGATAGAGCAGTAGCTCGGGCCGGACGTGGACCGCCGGCCGCCATTTAGTGATACTGTATATAATGTTTACTAATATATATATATATATATATATGTATATATATATATATATATATATAATATGGATGTGGGGGGCCTTTTGGTGGTGTATTTTTTTTTCTTTTTTTTTTTTTCGGGGTGGGCAGCATTTCATTCTTGGACCCAGGTAGCACAATGTCTTGAGAAATATGACCAAACAACCGAACAAATGACCGTGCCTAGGTGATAATTGCTCTTAACCTGATACTGCTGCTATCTTATTGAGAGTATTTCAATCACAAATATGGGACTTTTTATTTATATTGACATTTGTAATTTTATTTCAATGAACTTTCCAATGGAGTATGAATACGAATGATTGAGGAATGCACTTGTGGGTATTTCTTTTGTTATAGGTTTGTTGAATCAGTTTGACATATTTATATGTGGGCATTTATGGAAGCACCAGAACACTTTTTGATATAAGTTACATTCACTGTAATATATACTGTATATTTTTTGACAGACTTGTATAAAGTACTCGAAATTTCTACTTGAGTAAAAGTACAAGTGCTAGATCAAAAAATTACTTGAGTAGAAGTGGAAGTGCTCGCAGAAAAAGTTACTTAAGTAGAAGTACTAAAGTATTCAACATTTTTTTTACTTAAGTATTGCAAGTAGTTTTTTCAAAAAATTTGCTACTTAAGTACTAAAAGTAAAAAGTACCAGTAGTTTTGAAAAAAAAATTCTACTCAAGTACTGAAAGTAGAAGTAGAAGTACTTTGTTATGTAGTTATTAAAGAAAGAAGTCAAAAGTATGAACATCATATTGTTTTTATTATTTCAAATGATTTATTCAAATGATTAACCTGTGTTTGTTAGTAGTTTCTTGATGCACTTTAAGCGCTGTAGCACCATTTATTTGTTTGTTTCATATTTTCTTTTTATTGGAAAGATTTGGTATAGCAGCTTTTATTATACACAGCCTTTATTTTCGTATGCGCTGATTTACAAATGACATTATACACATTTTTTTGAGCTTTATGCAACCTGCCATCTACTGTTCTGGCAGTGGTCATTTTTTTAAAAGTAACGAGTAACTATGCAGCACAAAAAAAAAATACTTGAGTAGAAGTATCGAAATCATCAAAAAAATGTAGTGAAGTAAAAGTAGAAGTAGGAGAAAAAAATTCTACTCTAGGAAAGTACAGATACCGCATTTCGGTACTTAAGTACAGTACTTAAGTAGTTCTACTTCGTTACTATACATCTCTGTTTTTTGACACAATATAAATGTAATATTTTTTTGTTTCACACCGTAGGATTCAGTGTTGCCAACCCCCCGGAGGGAAATTTACTTGCAGAACGTCCAAAATTTACAAGCGACACCAATTTTTTACTGGCATTGCAAAAATTTACATAAACAGGCTGTTTTCAGTGCTAAACTGTGCAAATATCAATACTTAAACTATAAGCATGTAGATAGTGCTATTAGCAATGTGTTAAGGTTAAACAAAAGTCAAAAAACATATTTCTCCATTTACATGAAGATCAGATTAATATAACCCAGCCAGCACAGCGTTCCCCCATATATCAGAGTGTGCAGGATTCCCCCTTACAGTGTAACTCTGACATAAAGAGGAATGCTGCAGATCTTGACTTAAGGGGGAACTCTGATTTAAGTGGGTGCTCTGGTGACCAGAAACCTCCTTATATCAGAGTCCACTGCATTCCCCGTAACATCAGAGTTCCATTTTACATCAGGGGCCGCAGAGTTCCCCCTTCGCACTGTAAGGGGAGAATCCTGCAGACTCTGATGTAGAGAGGAATATCAGGAACTGTGATGGGGGGGGGGGACTCTGGTGACCAGAGACCACCTTCCACAGATTAATTACACTAAGGTAAGGGGGGGATTCCCTGCTAACCTTTATATCAGTTCCCCCTTACATTATTGTATTCACCCAGCCCTTACATCTGTGACCCCCCCTTAGACTGGCCTGGCAGCGCTGTCACTTACCTGAGGGTGGTCAGAGGCTGCGGAAATGATACGGGAGGTGATCAGATGCTGTGGACATCATACAGGAGGTGGTTAGAGGCTGCGAACATGATACCGGAGGAGGTCAGAGACTGCGGACATGATACCGGAGGTGGTCAGAGACTGTGGACATACTACAGGAGATAGTCAGAGGCTGCGCGGACATGGTACAGGAGGTATTGAGAGGCTGCAGACACCCCCCATTCCAGCCCAACAGTAGTGTCCTAATCTGCCCCCCTTCACCCTCCACATCAGTGTCCACCTCTGCCACCTTTTACATCACCCTCCCACAGCGGAGTCCTCCTCTGCCCACCTTCATATACCCTCTACAGCACTGTCCTTCTATGCCCCCTTCAGCCCCCATAGTACTGTCCTTCTGTGTCCTCTTCAGCCCCCATAGTACTGTCCTTCTGTGTCCCCTTCAGCTCCCACAGCACTGTCATTCCCTGTCCCCTTAGCCCCCACAGCACTGTCTTTCTCTGCCCCCTTCAGCCCCCAAAGCACTGTCTTTCTCTGCCCCCTTCAGCCCCCACAACACTGTCCTGCTCTGCCCCCTTCAGCCCCCACAGGCACTGTCCTTTTCTGCCCCCTTTAGCCCCCACAGCACTATCCTTCTCTGCCCCCTTCAGCCCCCACAGGCACTGTCCTTCTCTGCCCCCTTCAGCCCCCACAGGCACTGTCCTTCTCTGCCCCCTTCAGCCCCCACAGGCACTGTCCTTCTCTGCCCTCTTCAGCCCCCACAGGCACTGTCTTTCTCTGCCCCCTTCAGCCCCCACAGCACTGTCCTTCTCTGTCCCCTTCTCACATGAGTGTCCTCCTGTCCTCCTCTTCTCTAGCCACGGCGCCAGTGCAGTGCCCAGTAAAGCTGTTATGTAATGGTATCAGCCAATGATCAGACCAGTGGTGATGTGCAATTTCTACTTTACTTAACAATGTGGAACGTAGATTACACAGGAGATCATGTGAACAGGGGTTTGCAGTACAAAACAGCAATATGAGGAAAGGAGAAATATTCATAAAACGTGTGAAAACAATTCTATTGCAGTTCTAGTAATGGCCACTAGATGGCAGCAGAGTGTTCTGAGTTCAGTTTACAGATAGGAAAAGATCTGAATATTCTCACGTGTTCCCAGAGATTGATCGTTCATTCAGCAGACTGGGAGCTGTGGGGACTTCTTGCTGGCACAGACTTCACACAGGCACTGCTGATGCTGACTTTGGTCAGGAGGCTCTGGGGGCCGTAGATAGGACCAACTGACTGCTTGGACAACTTCTCCACATGGACTGTAACAGAGTCCTCTCCAGTGACTGGGGCTTGGATAAATACTGCATGCTCTTGTGCTCACTGCTGGTGGCCCACACACCAGACTGATCGATTGATGACCCAGCACCTGGGGACAGCTCACTTGCCCAGTCACTGCTGTCCCATCAGGCAGGATCTCTCTGAGCACAGGAAGCTGGGCGGAGCTGGCATTTGTACTCCCTGGGCGTGTCCTGGAACTCAGGGGATGCTGGGAGCCCAGAGGATTTTGGGGAATTGAGTTAAAGGGACTTGCACCTGCATCTGGATAAAGGGGCACACCACTGCAAAGCCATTGGAATGCTTCTCACCGAAAGCTGTAGAAGGTTGTCCGGGCTGTGGTGACAAAGGAAAGGTCTGTGTCTGTGTCAGCACCATGGAAGGAAGCTTCTATCTATCAATGGGTGATCCTGACCTTGTAGAGATGTAAAAGCTGCATCCTCCCTCTTGCCGTGTGTGTGTGCTCATTAGGAGGGCTAATTACAGAAGCTTTGCCCCTCTCTACCCCAAACGATGCATGGACGGGGATGAAAGGACTCTCGCCCGCCCGCCTGGCATTTTAAATTTTTAAGGCTGCGCCCGTGCAGCATGACATCATCAGTGGGTGGCGCAGACTCAAGATCGGATTGACTCGATGATTTCCGGAACTGCGCATGCACAGTTCTCACCCGAGCCCGAAGCAGCCATTTTTACTGGCACTTACTGGCTCCTACGGGCATTTACGGGCAGCCTAAAAGTGCCCTGATTTTATGGGCTGTCCGTAAATATACGGGCGGTTGGCAACACTGGTAGGATTTATTATTCAAGCACAATGTCTTGGACCAGCCCTGCCGCAGATCTTTTGGCACAAAGGGAGAACGGCAGTCTGCCTATGTAAACAAGGCAGAACGTCGTTTTGTCAGTATAGAAGGCATGGATCCCGTGTCTCTACAAATTAGGAACATGGATAAATGCCTCCCCCTAGTACAAGGACCTCCTGCACAGTAAGAAAACACCAGCTAGGCACACAGTTAACCTTTTGATTGCTCCTGATGTTTACTCCTTCCCAACCAGTGTCATTAGTACAATGACAGTGCATATTATTTAGCACTGATCACTGTATTAGTGTCACTGGTTCCCAAAAAAGTGTCAAAAGTGTCAGTTAGTGTCCAATTTGTCTGCAGCAATATCGCAGTCCCGCTATAAGTCGCTGAGCGCCGCCATTACTAGTAATAAAAAAAAAGAAATAAAAATATCCCAGAGTTTGTAGACACTATAAGTTTTGTCCAAACCAATTAATATAGACTTATTGGGATTTTTTTTTACCAAAAATATGTGGCAGAATACATATTGGCCTAAAATAATGAAGAAATGTGTTTTTTATAATTTTTTTTATTGGATATGTTATAGCAGAAAGTAAAAAATATTTTTTTTTTTTTTTAATTTTGTGTTTTT
This sequence comes from Pelophylax lessonae, assembly GCF_965119305.1. NCBI lineage: Eukaryota > Metazoa > Chordata > Amphibia > Anura > Ranidae > Pelophylax > Pelophylax lessonae. The sequence continues at coordinate 132,470,824 of NC_138770.1, forward strand.
TATTGTTTATAGCGCAAAACATAATAATCGCAGAGGCGATCAAATACCACCAAAAGAAAGCTCTATTTGTGGTGAAAAAAAGGACAATTATTTGGGTACAGTGTCGCACGACCGCACAAATAGTCAGTTAAAATAATGCAGTGCCGTATTGCAAAAATGCCCTGGTCATGAAGGGGGTAAACCTTCTTGAGGTGAAGTGGTTAAAGAACATGGTAATGCTCAGAAACTCTGTTATATCCAGGAGGCCTTTTCTCTATTTATATTATAGAAAATGTGGCAGAAAACATATTGGCCAAAATTAATCAAGAAATGTGTTTATATATATATATATATATATATATATATATATATATATTTTTTTTTTTTTTTTTTATTATTGGATATGTGTTATAGCAGAAATTAAACAATATTATTTTTTTTTTGTTTTTTGTTTTTTTTAAATTGTGGGTTTTGTATTGTTTATAGTGAAAAACATATGAATTGCAGAGGTGTTCAATTATCACCAAAAGAAAGCTCTATTTGTGGGGGAAAAAAGGACAATTTTATTTGGGTAGAGTGTCGCAGGACCGCACAATTGTCAATTTAAATAACGCAGTGTCGTATCACAAAACATGGCCTGGTCATGAAGGGGGGTAAACCTTCTTCAGGTGAAGTGGTTAAAGAACATGGTAATGCTCAGAAACTCTGTTATATCCAGGAGGCCTTTCCTCCATTTATATTATAAAAAATGTGGCAGAAAACATATTGGCCTAAATTAATCAAGAAATGTGTTTTTATATATACTCTATATATATATATATATATATATATATATATATATATATTTTTTTTTTTTATTGGATATGTGTTATAGCAGAAAGTAAAATATATATATATATATTTTTTTTAAATTGTGGGTTTTGTATTGTTTATAGTGCAAAACATAAAAATTGCAGAGGTGTTCAAATACCACCAAAAGAAAGCTCTATTTGTGGGGGAAAAAAGGACAATTTTATTTGGGTAGAGTGTCACAGGACTGCACAGTTGTCAATTAAAATAACGCAGTGCCATATCACAGAAAATGGCCTGGTCATGAAGGGGGGTAAACCTTCTTGAGGTGAAGTGGTTAAAGAATATGGTAATGCTCAGAAACTCTGTTATATCCAGGAGGCCTTTCCTCCATATTATAAAAAATGTGGCAGAAAACATATTGGCCTAAATTAATCAAGAAATGTGTTATATATATATATATATATATATATATATTTTTTTTTTTTTTTTTTTTTATTGGATATGTTTTATAGCAGAAAGTAAAAAATATATTTATATATTTTTTTTTAAATTGTGGGTTTTGTATTGTTTATAGTGCAAAACATAAAAATTGCAGAGGTGTTCAAATACCACCAAAAGAAAGCTCTATTTGTGAGGGAAAAAGGACAATTTTATTTGGGTAGAGTGTCGCAGGACTGCACAGTTGTCAATTAAAATAACGCAGTGCCATATCACAAAAAATGGCCTGGTCATGAAGGGGGGTAAACCTTCTTGAGGTGAAGTGGTTAAAGAACATGGTAATGCTCATTTATATTATAGAAAATGTGGTTGTTGGGGGGACAGCACTAAGACATTTCTCAGACACTTTTTATAAATGAGATTCTTGGTGTATAATGTCTCCAGTGACCTGAGGCAGCTGAGGAGGCCGCCATAGGCTTACAGCAATTGTTTACACAAGGTACATTGTGGCCCTTAGATGAGAAATACTGCCAAAACACAGTGAAAGAAGCTATGTATTATTTGAGAGGTTGTGGAGGAATGAGTTTATTAAAGATACTCAGACAGCTACAGTAAGGTGGAAGCTGAAGATTTATTAGTTTGTCACCCTGGAGGTTTTATATACAGCTGAAATGATAGAATATTGTGAAGGATGATTGTTGTCAATAAAGTTTGAACAAAACCTGCTGTCTGAGGAGAATCCCAGCACCACCTGACAGGAGAGACACGGTGAGCTCAGGCCAGGGGCACCACACACATTGTGGTTAGGATAGTTAGTATAATGGTGAGGTAATCAGCATTATAGATAGACTAGTTAGCATTATGGTTAACAGTAATAGGATTAGGATAGTTTGTATTGAGGTTAGGTAAATAGTATTATGGTTAGCATATAGTTAGTATTAGGGTTAGATAAACAGTAATATGGTTAGCATAGGTAGTTATAGGGCTAGTTAAACAGTAATATGGTTAGAATAGTTAGTTATAGGGATAAATAAACAGTAATATGGATAGAATAGTTAGTTATAGGGATACATAAACAGTAATATTGTTAGAATAGTTAGTTATATGGATAAATAAACAGTAATATGGTTAGAATAGTTAGTTATAGGGATAAATAAACAGTAATATGGTTAGAATAGTTAGTTATAGGGATACATAAACAGTAATATTGTTAGAATAGTTAGTTATATGGATAAATAAACAGTAATATGGTTAGAATAGTTAGTTATAAGGATAAATAAACAGTAATATGGATAGAATAGTTAGTTATAGGGATAAATAAACAGTAATATGGATAGAATAGTTAGTTATAGGGATAAATAAACAGTAATATGGATAGAATAGTTAGTTATAGGGATAAATAAACAGTAATATGGATAGAATAGTTAGTTATAGGGATACATAAACAGTAATATGGTTAGAATAGTTAGTTATAGGGATAAATAAACAGTAATATGGTTAGAATAGTTAGTTATAGGGATAAATAAACAGTAATATGGTTAGAATAGTTAGTTATAGGGATACATAAACAGTAATATGGTTAGAATAGTTAGTTATAGGGCTAGTTAAACAGTAATATGGATAGTATAGTTAGTTATAGGGATAAATAAACAGTAATATGGTTAGTATAGTTTGTATTAGGGTTAGGTAAACAGTAATATGGTTAGAATAGTTAGTTATAGGGCTAGATAAACAGTAATATGGTTAGTATTGTTTGTAATAGGGTCAGCTAAACAGTAATATGGTTTGCATAGTGTGTATTAGGGTCAGGTAAACAGTAATATGGTTAGTATAGTTAGTATAAGGTCCCTTTCACTGTTCATTTCATCAGTTCAGTCACGTCAAAATGGATTAAGTATTCATTCCTTTTTCATCAGTGCTCATCAGTTTTTCATCAGTTTTTTTTACATTCACTACCAATGCAAAAACGGATGAAAAACGGACCATTTGTCAGTTTATATCCGTTTTTCGTCCAATCCGTTTTTTTAACGGAAGAAAAATAGAGCTTTGAGCAGTTTAAAAAAACTGATGATGACAGATGCAGATGTAAACTGATGTAAATAGATGATCATTCATTTACATCCGTTTTTCTATAGAGATGCATTGATGTCAATTTTTCATCCGCCAACGGATGGATGTAAAATGGACAAACGGACAGCATGTGTGAAAGGGGCCTTAGGGTCCTTTCACAAGAAGGATCCGATCAGATCCGCCTGTCAGTTTTTCAGGTGGACCTGATTGGATGCTCCTATGGGGTAGCGTATGTCAGCGGAGACATCTCGGCTGACACCCGCTGCTATCCGCTTCCGATCCTGTCCGTGAAATCCGGACGGATGGAAACCCTATTTTCCATCTATCAAGCGGATCAGATCAGATGGGAGAGGAAGAGAATGGACAGGCGGTCTGTTCTCATCCGATCTCCCCATAGAGGACAGCGGGGATCTGACAGCTCCATCTCTGCACACAGAGCGGAGACAGAGCTGTCATCCACCTGCTCAGCGGGGTTTGGCGAATCCATCCCCGTTGAGCAGAGAACGGACCTTGTCGGATGGCACATCGTGTGAAATGAACCTTAGGGTTAGGTAAACAGTATTATTGGTTATCATAGTTACTATTAGGGTTAGGTAAACAGTAATATGGTTAGCATAGTTGGTGTTAGGGTTAGGTAAACACTAATATGGCTAGGATAGTTTGTATTAAGGTTAGGTAAACAGTAATATGGTTAGTATAGTTTGTATTGAGGTTAGGTAAACAGTATTATGGTTAGTATAGCTAGTATTAGGGTTAGGTAAACAGTAATATGGTTAGTATAGCTAGTATTAAGGTTGGTTAAACAGTATTATGGTTAGCATAGTTAGTATTAGGGATACATAAACAGTAATAGGGTTAGCATAGTTATTATTAAGGTTAGGTAAACAGTAATATTCTTTAGCATAGTTAGTATTAAGGTTGGGTAAACAGTATTATGGTTAGCATAGTTAGCTTTAAGGTTAGGTAAACAGTATTATGGTTAGTATAGTTAGTATTAGGGTTAGGTAAACAGTATTATGGTTAGTATAGTTAGTATTAGGGTTAGGTAAACAGTATTATGGTTAGCATAGTTGGTAGTAGGGTTAGGTAAACAGTAATATGGTTAGCATAGTTAGTATTAAGGTTAGGTAAACAGTATTATGGTTAGCATAGTTAGCATTAAGGTTAGGTAAACAGTATTATGGTTAGCATAGTTAGCATTAAGGTTAGGTAAACAGTATTATGGTTAGTATAGTTAGTATTAGGGTTAGGTAAACAGTATTATGGTTAGCATAGTTGGTAGTAGGGTTAGGTAAACAGTAATATGGTTAGCATAGTTGGTAGTAGGGTTAGGTAAACAGTAATATGGTTAGCATAATTAGTATTAGGGATAGATAAACGGTAATATGGTTAGCATAGTTAGTATTAAGGTTAGGTAAACAGTAATATTCTCTAGCATAGTTAGTATTAAGGTTAGGTAAACAGTAATATTCTTTAGCATAGTTAGCATTAAGGTTAGGTAAACAGTAATATGGTTGGGATAATTAGTATTAGTCCTCTTTTACACCAGCGGACCGATCGGGTCCACCTGTCCATTTTTCAGGTGGACCTGATCAGACCACCCATTATTCTCTATGGAGTGACAGATGTCAGCAGACATATGTCCCCTGTCACCAGCCCTTATCTGATCCGATCTGGTCCACTAAAAACAGATGGAAGGAGATACGTTCAGCATGCATCTAGCAGATCGAAAGGCAACCGGTTGGAAACAGACATGCAGTCCTTTTCCATTGGACTGCCTCCTTGAGAACAGCAGGCTGTGTCCCTGTCCACTTTGCATAGCGAAGAGGACACGGTCCTGTCATCTGCCTGCTCAGCGGGGATGCCTGCTAAGTAGAGAGATTTCCCACTGAGCAGGTGGATCCAATTGGATGGATTCCTCTCCGCCTGAAAAGGGCCTTAGTCTAACTTCACATCTTTGCATGCCGGGAACATGCTCAAAACTGTGCGCTTTCCTGCTACGCAGAGAAACACGCTGCACTTTAGCAAACACGCAGCACCATGCAGTTCAGTGCGTCATGTTTTTGGAAAATAATTAGTGACTTCTTTTCACTGTTCATTTTAATTGGCTGTTCTACATGTGATGCTTGGAAACACATGTAAAATGCGGGGAAATGTACATGCACACCCATGCACGCAGTAACGTGAACCAAGCTTTATGTTATAGTTAGGTAATCAGTATCATGGTTAGGCTAGTTAGTGTAGGGACTCTTGCACATGGCCATACATAAGGTATACAGGGGCTGATTTAGCAAAACTGGAGAGTGAAAAATCTGGTGCAGCTTTCTGCATAGAAACCAGTCAGCTTCCAGGTTTTTTGGTCAAACCTTATAGTGATTGTAAAGTCTCGTTTTTTTTTTTTTTAAAAACAAACATGTCTATACTTACCTCCTCTGTGCTGTTGGTTTTGCACAGAGTGGCCCGGATCCTCCTCTTCTCGGGTCCCTCTTCTGTGCTTCAAGACCCTCCCTCCTGTCGAGTGCCCCCACAGCAAGCTGCTTGATATGGGGGCACCCTAGCCGAGCTGCAGCTCCATGTGTCTCTTCAGACACGGAGCTGCCGCTCGGCCTCGCCTCTCTCTCTCCTGATTGGCTAACTGACATTGACAGCCGCGGGAGCCAATGGTGCCGCCGCTGTGTCTCAGCTAACCAGGAGGGAGAATACCGAATGGCCGAGGGACTCGTGGACATTGCTGGACAGAGATGGGGCTCAGGTAAGTATTATGGGGTACTGGGGCGGCTGCTACAAAGAATGCATTAAGATAAAAAAACCTTCTGACTTTACAACTCCTTTAGATGAACAAGCTGAAGTTAGAAGCTGATTGGCTACGATGCAAAGCTGCACCAGGTTTTGCACTTTCCAGTTTTAGTAAATCAATCCCACAGAGTAAAACACGGTTGTTGTGACTGGGAGTCACAGCTGGAGAGCATTTTTGGCCATTGAGACACAATAAAGAAAACGTTGTGTGCGGCTATACCTACGTAACTGCTGGTACTCTTTTGCACACACCCGAGTGTAGATGTATTTTTCAAAACGCGTGCATGTGGAAAATGGAGTGCTGGCGGTTACCCACATATAGCTGCACCCGACGTTCTCTGTAATGCATTTCAATGGTTAAAAACATGCTGCAGCTGTGACTCCCAGCCGCCACAACAACAAGCATGTTTTACACCTAATGCACAGCATGCATAAGAGTTTTTATGGCTGGGTAATCAGTATTATGGTTGGGCTAGTTAGTATTATGCTTAGACTAGTGAGTTAGGTTAGGTTAAGTTATGTAGAATAGGTGTTAGAATTATTGTAGTTTTTAGGTTTAGAGTCCCAGAGATGAAAGGACACGTCAAAATATGTAAAACTGAAAGTTAAATGTTTTTCTATTTTGGATAAAGTATAATCCTTGTCAGATTTTCTTTTCCCATGTGTGTTTCATTGGGGAGATTTCCCTTCACTTTCTGTCTCATAGCTGCAACAGGAAGTGAGAGGAAATCCTTCCAAAATGAGGGAAACACTTGAAGTCACAAGAACTAGTGTCCCCTTTGGAAGATTTCTCCTCTATTCTTGTGTATTCACCACTCAAAATTTGGGATTTGCTTTTGCTTTCTGTGATAACGGTCACCAGGAAAAACAGAGGACACAGATAGCAATAAAAAATCTGAGTGGTTCCCCTAATTCCTCTCCACTCAATCGAAAGCTTATAAAAAGTTTGCCTTCAGTTAGACTTTGAAGTGAACCTGTCTTGAGAGCAGTGCAGAGTCTGCCATTTGCGGCCTCATTTTACAGATGTTACCAGGGGAGGTCAGACTGGTGCCTGCTCCCCTGTAACTTGCCACAAATAAAACATTACATTAATGCAAAGCACTGCGGTGGAGATTGAAGTTCTGTTTTCTCAAGTAGGCCATTTGTGAGATGCACAGTGAACTATTTAGTCAGCGCACAGTGCAGAGAATTATGCAACCAGCACACAGCGCACAGAATTATGCAACCAGCTCACAGTGCAGAGAATTATGCAACCAGCACACAGTGCAGAGAATTATGCAGCCAGCTTACAGTGCAGAGAATTATGCAACCAGCACACAGTGCAGAGAATTATACAACCAGTGCACACTGCAGAGCATTATGCAACCAGCGCACAGTGCAGAGAATTATGCAACCAGCACACAGTGCAGAGAATTATGCAACCAGTGCACACTGCAGAGCATTATGCAACCAGCGCACAGTGCAGAGAATTATGCAACCAGCTCACAGTGCAGAGAATTATGCAACCAGCACACAGTGCAGAAAATTATGCAGCCAGCTTACAGTGCAGAGAATTATGCAACCAGCACACAGTGCAGAGCATTATGCAACCAGTGCACAGTGCAGAGCATTATGCAACCAGTGCACAGTGCAGAGAATTATGCAACCAGCGCACAGTGCAGAGAATTATGCAACCAGCACACAGTGCAGAGAATAATGCAACCAGTGCACAGTGCAGAGAATTATGCAACCAGCGCACAGTGCAGAGAATTATGCAACCAGTGCACAGTGCAGAGAATTATGCAACCAGCACACAGTGCAGAGCATTATGCAACCAGTGCACAGTGCAGAGAATTATGCAACCAGCACACAGTGCAGAGCATTATGCAACCAGTGCACAGTGCAGAGAATTATGCAACCAGCACACAGTGCAGAGAATTATGCAACCAGTGCACAGTGCAGAGAATTATGCAACCAGTGCACAGTGCAGAGCATTATGCAACCAGTGCACAGTGCAGAGAATTATGCAACCAGTGCACAGCGTGGAGAATTATGCAACCAGCACACAGTGCAGAGCATTATGCAACCAGCGCACAGTGCAGAGAATTATGCAACCAGCGCACAGCGCAGAGAATTATGCAACCAGCACACAGCGCAGAGAATTATGCAACCAGCGCACAGTGCAGAGAATTATGCAACCAGCACACAGTGCAGAGAATTATGCAACCAGCGCACAGTGCAGAGAATTATGCAACCAGTGCAGAGAATTATGCAACCAGCACACAGTGCAGAGAATTATGCAACCAGCACACAGTGCAGAGAATTATGCAACCAGCACACAGTGCAGAGAATTATACAACCAGCACACAGTGCAGAGAATTATGCAACCAGCACACAGTGCAGAGAATTATGCAACCAGTGCACAGTGCAGAGAATTATGCAACCAGCACACAGTGCAGAGCATTATGCAACCAGCACACAGTGCAGAGAATTATGAAACCAGTGCACAGTGCAGAGAATTATGCAACCAGCACACAGTGCAGAGAATTATACAACCAGTGCACAGTGCAGAGAATTATGCAACCAGCACACAGTGCAGAGAATTATGCAACCAGCACACAGTGCAGAGAATTATGCAACCAGTGCACAGTGCAGAGAATTATGCAACCAGTGCACAGCGTGGAGAATTATGCAACCAGCACACAGTGCAGAGCATTATGCAACCAGCGCACAGTGCAGAGCATTATGCAACCAGTGCACAGTGCAGAGAATTATGCAACCAGTGCACAGTGCAGAGAATTATGCAACCAGCACACAGCGCAGAGAATTATGCAACCAGTGCAGAGAATTATGCAACCAGCACACAGCGCAGAGAATTATGCAACCAGTGCACAGTGCAGAGAATTATGCAACCAGTGCACAGTGCAGAGAATTATGCAACCAGCACACAGTGCAGAGAATTATGCAACCAGTGCACAGTGCAGAGAATTATGCAACCAGTGCACAGCGTGGAGAATTATGCAACCAGCACACAGTGCAGAGCATTATGCAACCAGCGCACAGTGCAGAGAATTATGCAACCAGCGCACAGTGCAGAGAATTATGCAACCAGCACACAGCGCAGAGAATTATGCAACCAGTGCACAGTGCAGAGAATTATGCAACCAGCACACAGTGCAGAGCATTATGCAACCAGTGCACAGTGCAGAGAATTATGCAACCAGCACACAGTGCAGAGCATTATGCAACCAGTGCACAGTGCAGAGAATTATGCAACCAGCACACAGTGCAGAGAATTATGCAACCAGTGCACAGTGCAGAGAATTATGCAACCAGTGCACAGTGCAGAGCATTATGCAACCAGTGCACAGTGCAGAGAATTATGCAACCAGTGCACAGCGTGGAGAATTATGCAACCAGCACACAGTGCAAAGCATTATGCAACCAGCGCACAGTGCAGAGAATTATGCAACCAGCGCACAGTGCAGAGAATTATGCAACCAGCACACAGCGCAGAGAATTATGCAACCAGCGCACAGTGCAGAGAATTATGCAACCAGCACACAGTGCAGAGAATTATGCAACCAGCGCACAGTGCAGAGAATTATGCAACCAGTGCAGAGAATTATGCAACCAGTGCACAGTGCAGAGAATTATGCAACCAGTGCACAGTGCAGAGAATTATGCAACCAGCACACAGTGCAGAGAATTATGCAACCAGCACACAGTGCAGAGAATTATACAACCAGCACACAGTGCAGAGAATTATGCAACCAGCACACAGTGCAGAGAATTATGCAACCAGTGCACAGTGCAGAGAAGTATGCAACCAGCACACAGTGCAGAGCATTATGCAACCAGCACACAGTGCAGAGAATTATGAAACCAGTGCACAGTGCAGAGAATTATGCAACCAGCACACAGTGCAGAGAATTATACAACCAGTGCACAGTGCAGAGAATTATGCAACCAGCACACAGTGCAGAGAATTATGCAACCAGCACACAGTGCAGAGAATTATGCAACCAGTGCACAGTGCAGAGAATTATGCAACCAGTGCACAGCGTGGAGAATTATGCAACCAGCACACAGTGCAGAGCATTATGCAACCAGCGCACAGTGCAGAGCATTATGCAACCAGTGCACAGTGCAGAGAATTATGCAACCAGTGCACAGTGCAGAGAATTATGCAACCAGCACACAGCGCAGAGAATTATGCAACCAGTGCAGAGAATTATGCAACCAGCACACAGCGCAGAGAATTATGCAACCAGTGCACAGTGCAGAGAATTATGCAACCAGTGCACAGTGCAGAGAATTATGCAACCAGCACACAGTGCAGAGAATTATGCAACCAGTGCACAGTGCAGAGAATTATGCAACCAGTGCACAGCGTGGAGAATTATGCAACCAGCACACAGTGCAGAGCATTATGCAACCAGCGCACAGTGCAGAGAATTATGCAACCAGTGCACAGGGCAGAGAATTATGCAACCAGCGCACAGTGCAGAGAATTATGCAACCAGCACACAGTGCAGAGCATTATGCAACCAGCGCACAGTGCAGAGAATTATGCAACCAGTGCAGAGAATTATGCAACCAGTGCACAGTGCAGAGAATTATGCAACCAGTGCACAGTGCAGAGAATTATGCAACCAGTGCACAGTGCAGAGAATTATGCAACCAGCACACAGCGCAGAGAATTATACAACCAGTGCACAGTGCAGAGAATTATGCAACCAGCACACAGCACAGAGAATTATACAACCAGTGCACACTGCAGAGCATTATGCAACCAGCGCACAGTGCAGAGAATTATGCAACCAGCACACAGTGCAGAGAATTATGCAACCAGCACACAGTGCAGAGCATTATGCAACCAGCACACAGTGCAGAGAATTATGCAACCAGCACACAGTGCAGAGAATTATGAAACCAGCGCACAGTGCAGAGAATTATGCAACCAGCGCACAGTGCAGAGAATTATGCAACCAGTGCACAGTGCAGAGAATTATGCAACCAGCACACAGCGCAGAGAATTATGCAACCAGCACACAGTGCAGAGAACTATGTAGCAAGCGCACAGTGCAGAGAATTATGCAGCAAGCGCACAGTGCAGGGAATTATGTAGCCAGCTCACAATGCAGAGAATTATGTAGCAAGCACACAGTGCAGGGAACTATGCAGCCAGCACACAGTGCAGGGAACTATGCAGCCAGTGCACAGTGCAGAGAATTATGCAACCAGCACACAGTGCAGAGAATTATGCAACCAGTGCACAGTGCAGAGAATTATGCAACCAGCACACAGTGCAGAGAATTATGCAACCAGCACACAGTGCAGAGAATTATGCAACCAGCACACAGTGCAGAGCATTATGCAACCAGTGCACAGTTCAGAGAATTATGCAACCAGTGCACAGTGCAGAGAATTATGCAACCAGCACACAGTGCAGAGCATTATGCAACCAGTGCACAGTGCAGAGAATTATGCAACCAGTGCACAGTGCAGAGAATTATGCACAGTGCAGAGAATTATGCAACTAGTGCACAGTGCAGAGAATTATGCAACCAGCACACAGCGCAGAGAATTATGCAACCAGCGCACAGTGCAGAGAATTATGCAACCAGCACACAGTGCAGAGCATTATGCAACCAGCGCACAGTGCAGAGAATTATGCAACCAGTGCACAGTGCAGAGAATTATGCAACCAGTGCACAGTGCAGAGAATTATGCAACCAGCACACAGCGCAGAGAATTATACAACCAGTGCACAGTGCAGAGAATTATGCAACCAGCACACAGCGCAGAGAATTATACAACCAGTGCACACTGCAGAGCATTATGCAACCAGCGCACAGTGCAGAGAATTATGCAACCAGCACACAGTGCAGAGAATTATGCAACCAGCACACAGTGCAGAGCATTATGCAACCAGCACACAGTGCAGAGAATTATGCAACCAGCACACAGTGCAGAGAATTATGAAACCAGTGCACAGTGCAGAGAATTATGCAACCAGCGCACAGTGCAGAGAATTATGCAACCAGTGCACAGTGCAGAGAATTATGCAACCAGCACACAGCGCAGAGAATTATGCAACCAGCGCACAGTGCAGAGAATTATGTAGCAAGCGCACAGTGCAGAGAATTATGCAGCAAGCGCACAGTGCAGGGAATTATGTAGCCAGCTCACAATGCAGAGAATTATGTAGCAAGCACACAGTGCAGGGAACTATGCAGCCAGCACACAGTGCAGAGAATTATGCAACCAGCACACAGTGCAGAGAATTATGTAGCAAGCGCACAGTGCAGAGAATTATGCAGCAAGCGCACAGTGCAGGGAATTATGTAGCCAGCTCACAATGCAGAGAATTATGTAGCAAGCACACAGTGCAGGGAACTATGCAGCCAGCACACAGTGCAGGGAACTATGCAGCCAGTGCACAGTGCAGAGAATTATGCAACCAGCACACAGTGCAGAGCATTATGCAACCAGTGCACAGTGCAGAGAATTATGCAACCAGCACACAGTGCAGAGAATTATGCAACCAGCACACAGTGCAGAGCATTATGCAACCAGTGCACAGTGCAGAGAATTATGCAACCAGTGCACAGTGCAGAGAATTATGCAACCAGCACACAGTGCAGAGCATTATGCAACCAGTGCACAGTGCAGAGAATTATGCAACCAGTGCACAGTGCAGAGAATTATGCACAGTGCAGAGAATTATGCAACTAGTGCACAGTGCAGAGAATTATGCAACCAGTGCACAGTGCAGAGCATTATGCAACCAGCACACAGCACAGAGAATTATGCAACCAGCACACAGTGCAGAGAATTATGCAACCAGTGCACAGTGCAGAGAATTATGCAACCAGTGCACAGTGCAGAGCATTATGCAACCAGCACACAGCGCAGAGAATTATGCAACCAGCACACAGTGCAGAGAATTATGTAGCAAGCGCACAGTGCAGAGAATTATGCAGCAAGCGCACAGTGCAGGGAATTATGTAGCCAGCTCACAATGCAGAGAATTATGTAGCAAGCACACAGTGCAGGGAACTATGCAGCCAGTGCACAGTGCAGAGAATTATGCAACCAGCACACAGTGCAGAGCATTATGCAACCAGTGCACAGTGCAGAGAATTATGCAACCAGCACACAGTGCAGAGAATTATGCAACCAGCACACAGTGCAGAGCATTATGCAACCAGTGCACAGTGCAGAGAATTATGCAACCAGCGCACAGTGCAGAGAATTATGCAACCAGCACACAGTGCAGAGAATTATGCAACCAGCACACAGTGCAGAGCATTATGCAACCAGTGCACAGTGCAGAGAATTATGCAACCAGCACACAGTGCAGAGCATTATGCAACCAGTGCACAGTGCAGAGAATTATGCAACCAGTGCACAGTGCAGAGAATTATGCAACCAGCACACAGTGCAGAGAATTATGCAACCAGCACACAGTGCAGAGAATTATGCAACCAGCACACAGTGCAGAGCATTATGCAACCAGTGCACAGTGCAGAGAATTATGCAACCAGTGCACAGTGCAGAGAATTATGCAACCAGCACACAGTGCAGAGCATTATGCAACCAGTGCACAGTGCAGAGAATTATGCAACCAGTGCACAGTGCAGAGAATTATGCACAGTGCAGAGAATTATGCAACTAGTGCACAGTGCAGAGAATTATGCAACCAGCACACAGTGCAGAGCATTATGCAACCAGTGCACAGTGCAGAGAATTATGCAACCAGCACACAGTGCAGAGCATTATGCAACCAGTGCACAGTGCAGAGCATTATGCAACCAGTGCACAGTGCAGAGAATTATGCAACCAGTGCACAGTGCAGAGCATTATGCAACCAGTGCACAGTGCAGAGAATTATGCAACCAGCACACAGTGCAGAGCATTATGCAACCAGTGCACAGTGCAGAGAATTATGCAACCAGCACACAGTGCAGAGCATTATGCAACCAGTGCACAGTGCAGAGCATTATGCAACCAGTGCACAGTGCAGAGAATTATGCAACCAGCACACAGTGCAGAGAATTATGCAACCAGCACACAGTGCAGAGAATTATGCAACCAGCACACAGTGCAGAGCATTATGCAACCAGTGCACAGTGCAGAGAATTATGCAACCAGTGCATAGTGCAGAGAATTATGCAACCAGCACACAGTGCAGAGCATTATGCAACCAGTGCACAGTGCAGAGAATTATGCAACCAGTGCACAGTGCAGAGAATTATGCAACTAGTGCACAGTGCAGAGAATTATGCAACCAGTGCACAGTGCAGAGCATTATGCAACCAGCACACAGCGCAGAGAATTATGCAACCAGCACACAGTGCAGAGAATTATGCAACCAGTGCACAGTGCAGAGAATTATGCAACCAGCACACAGCGCAGAGAATTATGCAACCAGCACACAGTGCAGAGAATTATGTAGCAAGCGCACAGTGCAGAGAATTATGCAGCAAGCGCACAGTGCAGGGAATTATGTAGCCAGCTCACAATGCAGAGAATTATGTAGCAAGCACACAGTGCAGGGAACTATGCAGCCAGCACACAGTGCAGAGCATTATGCAACCAGTGCACAGTGCAGAGCATTATGCAACCAGCACACAGTGCAGAGCATTATGCAACCAGTGCACAGTGCAGAGCATTATGCAACCAGTGCACAGTGCAGAGAATTATGCAACCAGCACACAGTGCAGAGCATTATGCAACCAGTGCACAGTGCAGAGAATTATGCAACCAGCGCACAGTGCAGAGCATTATGCAACCAGTGCACAGTGCAGAGCATTATGCAACCAGTGCACAGTGCAGAGAATTATGCAACCAGCACACAGTGCAGAGCATTATGCAACCAGTGCACAGTGCAGAGAATTATGCAACCAGCGCACAGTGCAGAGAATTATGCAACCAGCACACAGTGCAGAGAATTATGCAACCAGCACACAGTGCAGAGAATTATGCAACCAGTGCACAGTGCAGAGAATTATGCAACCAGCACACAGTGCAGAGCATTATGCAACCAGTGCACAGTGCAGAGAATTATGCAACCAGTGCACAGTGCAGAGAATTATGCAACCAGCACACAGTGCAGAGCATTATGCAACCAGTGCACAGTGCAGAGAATTATGCAACCAGTGCACAGTGCAGAGAATTATGCACAGTGCAGAGAATTATGCAACCAGTGCACAGTGCAGAAAATTATGCAACCAGTGCACAGTGCAGAGAATTATGCAACCAGTGCACAGTGCAGAGAATTATGCAACCAGCACACAGTGCAGAGAATTATGTAGCAAGCGCACAGTGCAGAGAATTATGCAACCAGCCCACAGTGCAGAGAATTATGCAGCAAGCGCACAGTGCAGAGAATTATGCAGCAAGCGCACAGTGCAGAGAATTATGCAGCAAGCGCACAGTGCAGGGAATTATGTAGCCAGCTCACAATGCAGAGAATTATGTAGCAAGCACACAGTGCAGGGAACTATGCAGCCAGCACACAGTGCAGGGAACTATGCAGCCAGTGCACAGTGCAGAGAATTATGCAGCAAGCGCACAGTGCAGGGAACTATGCAGCCAGCACAGTGCAGAGAATTATGCGGCCAGCACACAGTGCAGGGAACTATGCAGCCAGTGCACAGTGCAAAGCAGTTATGTGGTCAGCAAAAAATGCAGAAAAGTTACACATCTGGCACACACTGCTAAGAAATATTCATTCAATGGAAAGTGCATTGAAGTTATACAGCAGAAATTACACAGTCAGCACTTTATATAGGGAATAGTTATCTTATGCAGGGGAACTATGGATATAACTATGGTGTACAACATTAACAAACATCCAATTTAAAGCAGTACTAAATCCATTGATGTAACAGTTTCAAAAACAGTTATATTCCCGGCATGCAAGGATTGCTAACTGTCACATTGGGTGTGCTCTCAACTAAACTGTCAAACCATCATATATATGGCTGCTGTCATAACTGATCACATGTGCAGCAACATGGCAGTTGAAGATCAAACAGAAGCAGCGCCTTTGGCTGTTATAGATAGGAGGGTTTAATTCCATCTTAAAATTTCAATTTTCAACTGCTACTTTTATGTTTAGATTGAATTTTCAACTGCTACTTTTATGTTTAGATTTTAATCTGATTGGCTGCTATTAGTTGTCTGGGGTTGTTTTTAGGTAAAAACCCTTATTGAATATTGCACAGAACAAGTCCCCATTCACACTAGCGCGACTTGTCAGGCGACTTGGTCGCCTGACAAGTCGGGGTGGGTCGCCTGCCATTGATTAGCACAGGACCCGTTCTAATAGGAGCGACACAAGTCGCTCTGACTTAGAAAAAGGGTCCTGTACTACTTTGGGGCGACCTGGAGGCGACCTGCATTGACTTCAATGATATGAAGTCCGTGCATGTCGCGCCGAGGTCGCGGTGCACAGCAAGTAGCATCGCCCCTGTGTGAACGGGGTCTTAATGCAAAGCATTCCAACAAAGAAAGGTTATAATCCAAGCAATAAATCCAAATGCATGATAAGCTACAGTTATCATACCATGATTAGTGCTATGTGCACAAATCAAACATTATCATTACACCGTCATCCAGTATTAAATAAGCCACATAGGGACTTGTTTACACTTGCGTTGTCTTTGAAAAGGGATCCGTGGTAGATCATATGTTTAGGGAGCAATAAGACGCTCAGGAAGTGATAGTCTCTTTTTTTTTTTTTTATACAGCCAGAAAGTGTTTTTCAATGGGAATACTGCACCACAATTGCGAGCATAGCAACACTGAGCATTCACTTGAATGGATCACATTTGGTAGCAGCACTGCCTCACCAATGCAACAGGGGTGACCTGTTTTTTACCCCCCCGGCTGCTTTTCAGCTTAGGTGGGGACAGTTTGGCGATTGTAAAAATGTAACACAACAAACCTATTTTTACCGCCCTCCCAACCGCAAGTGAGAAGTAAACCTGAGGGTCAATTCATAAAGCTAATACACTTTTTTCTTTGGTGAGCTATTTCCAATGTCCAATGAGATTTTAAAATTAGTCACATAGGTAAAATAAAGATTATTTTCCTTGTGTTACAACTTTGTGAATTTAGCCTATTGAACTTTTATCAGAAGTACTGTATCTAAAATGAAAGTTTTCATGTTAGACTCCTTCTAAAAGGCCCAGGATGTAGTAAGTGCTTAAAACATACCACCCATTCCCCAACTTTCCATATTTTACTCCTGTACTCCCGCACCCCTTTCTTATCCCTCACACAATCACACATTTTTTTTTTTACACCTTTGTTTTGTAACTGTCCTCTCCTTCCAAATTTGTTGCCTAGGTGAGAATGACATTCCCAGCTGCCCACAGCCTTCTGAGATACTCTTGTCAGGCATCCCGTGGGACTTCAGTGTATTCTATGCATCATGGTGCCTCAACGGGGGGGGGGGGGGGGGGGGGTGATTGTCTCCTTCTTGTCCTTGAAGTCATCCTCCTAATGATGTGGCACTATGTATTCATGTCATAAGGGTGCTGGATTTGATACCCAGGAAGTGATCCTTGTCTCCCGATAATGTCAGAAAGGAAGATGGTGGCTCAGGACCAGGTGTACAGCAGAGTGGAGGATCACGATGACCTCATCGCTGGTTTCACTGGGAGGGTGAGTATATTTATTGCGCACAACCCAGCATAAAAGGTAAGAGGGGATGGGAAATAAAATTTAAAGAAGAGGGATGAAGCTCCTCTTTAAAATCCACCTGCTTTTGTTTAGTTGTATTCAGTGTCTTTCAGTTAGGCCCCTTTCACACATACATTCATTTCATCAGTTCGATCACGTTTTTTTTGTCATTAGTTTTACATCTGTTTTTTATCTGTTGTCATCCGTTTTTCATCCATTGTCATTTGTTGTTATCCATTTTCATGTGTTCTCATCCATTTTTTATCAGTTTTCATTTGTTTTTCATTCAATCCGTTTTTAATGGATGAAAAATAGAGTTTTCATCTGTTCAAAAAAACGGATGTTGACAGAAGCAGATGAAAACGGATGTAAATGAATGATTTTCCATTTACATCAATTTTGCCATAGAAATGCATTGATGTCTGTTTTTCCTCCGTCAACAGACGGTTGAAAAATTAACGAAAGGGGCCTTATGGTTAAAATTTAAAGCCAAAAATTTTTTTATCCTTTTTGGACCTCTGTCAGGCCTTATCTGTTATCTATGTTCAGCCACAGAGATTTCCTTTTATATCCTGTCCAAAGCAGAAAGTAAGTGGAGAGGTCCCTTAACCTCCCTGGCGGTATGATTCTTTCGGATTTTAGGTGCTGAAAGCGTTACCATTATTTTGCATTTAATTCTTAAGAATGCGCAGCCCAAACCAACTATTTACATATGATGTTTTTTTTCTGTGCGTTCTTTTTTATAACATCTCGGGTATGATAAAGTTTGAAACACAAAATCATAAATTATAATATAATAAAAACTATAAATAAGGTAAAGTATGTATGTATGTATGTATACATATATATATACTGTATATATACGTATGTATGTGTATATATATATATATATATATATATATATATATATATATATATATACACGTATGTATGTATATACAGGGTTCATACGGTCATGAAAATCCTGGAAAAGTCATGGGATTTTGACATGACACTTTCCAGGCCTGGAAAAGTCCTGGAAAATGAGTAAACTTACTAAGTTTTGGAAAAGTCATGGAAAAGTGTTGTGCAACTATTTATTTTTGTCTCGGGGCCCCCTGTATTCTGTGGGAGCGGGGGACAGTAAGTGGACTATTTTCTCTGTTTCGGGTTTAGGCGGATTAATCAGCAGAAGCGCACAGCTGAAGCCTGATCACTGGTCTCTTCAACATGAATAGACTGTGACAGGCTGGAAACTCTGCGGCGGATTGATCCGCTGAAACTGAAACTAAGAAATCGTGCATTTACTGTCCCGCTCTCAGGGACGTACCAGCGAGGGGGGGCGCGTGCACTAGGGGGTGTCAGGCCGGTGTCAGCGGGGCCGCCTGCATCTCCGCACTGGGGGGGGGGGGTGTCAGGCCGGTGTCCGTCGGGCCGCTCGCATCTGTGTGAAGAAGGCAGCGGCAGAAGGAAGGTCAGTGAGGAGTCTCGTGTGGAATGTCAGTGAGGAGTCTCGTGTGGAATGTCAGTGAGGAGTCTCGTGTGGAATGTCAGTGAGGAGTCTCGTGTGCTGGATAGGAGGGGGATGGGACAGCTGCATAGAGAGGAATTGAACTTTCATATTCCTCATGTCACTGAATGTTGTTTCTCCTCCTCTCAGAAGCTGCACTAGGAATATGGAAAGTTCAATTCCTCTATATGGAGCTGCCCCATCCCCCTCCTATACAACTTCCTTTGCTGGCCCCCCTAAGTGCTCTTTTAGCCCCCTCTGTGCTCTTAGTCTGGCTCTCCCAGTGATGTCCACTCCCCTCTGTGCTCCCTGGCTCCCCCTCAGTGATTTCCTGTTCCCCCCCCCAGACAGTGCTCTCCAGTTCCCCCCCTCCCCCTGTGCTCTACATCCCCCCTGGTTTTCCCTGCCTGCCCCCCCCCAGTGCTCTCCAGTCCCCTGCGCCTTCCAACCCCCCTGCAAGCCTCTAACCACCTCCTGTACCATGTCCGCAGCCTCTTAACTACCTCCTGTACCATGTCCGCAGCCTCTTAACTACCTCCTGTACCATGTCCGCAGCCTCTAACCACCTCCTGTACCATGTCCGCAGCCTCTAACCACCTCCTGTACCATGTCCGCAGCCTCTAACCACCTCCTGTACCATGTCCGCAGCCTCTAACCACCTCCTGTACCATGTCCGCAGCCTCTAACCACCTCCTGTACAATGTCCAACGCCTTTGACCACCTCCTGTACCATGTCCGCAGCCTCTAACCACCTCCTGTACCATGTCCGCATCCTCTAACCATCTCTTCTATCATGTCCGTAATCTCTGACCATCTCTTGTCTTTTATCATGTCTGCAGTCTCTGAGGGGGTCTGGAGAGGAGTCAAAAGTGGGAGTGCTGTCGGGATGGGGATCACAGGAGAAGTCAGACATGTGTGGACTGGGGAGAGGAGACTACAGGATAAAACCAGAGCATTGTGCACCTAAGAGGAGGTCAGTGACAGTGCTGCCTGGCCAGTCTGAGGCGGGGTGTCACTGATGTAAGGGGGCACTGTTATAAAGGTTCCTCCTTGTATCAGGACCCCCCCTCCCTTCCTTAGTGCATTCCCTCTGTGGAAAGTGGTCTTTGGTCACCAGAGTCCCCCCCCCCCACATCAGAGTTCTCAGCTTTTTCACCTGTGCGCTCGAAGTGACACCCGCTCCCAGCTGCGGCAGTGGTGCTTCCATCTCATCCACTGTAAAACAAGGGACCATTTTGAGTCGCGCTGTATCCAGAAACGAAACCCTAACTGCAGAGGTACTGTACACTACAATGATTGTCATTTATTTTAGTAAAAATATGCTGGGTGTAACATGGATTTTCTTCTTATTTAACGTGTATACATAGACATTTCATGACACTTTAGGTCATGAATATTTACGTGAAGTCATGGAAAAGTCATGGAATTTTATTGGTTAAAATGTGTATGAACCCTGTAAATATATATATATATATATAATATATATACGTACCCTGTATATATATATATGTATATATATATATATATATATATATATATATATATATATATATATGTATATATAGGTATATATATATATATATATATATATATATATATATATATATATGTGTACGTATATATATATAATTATATACATATATATATATATATATATATATATATATATATACATACATAAAATGTACAGTAAAACTGCAGGAAAGGGCACTAGGGGAAAACTAATGTGAATTTATTTTATTTTGAATTGTATCAGTGCGTTTGGTGTGTTTTACATTTGAATTTGCCGCTGGTTCCAGCCCCCTGTGAACGTCACGTCGCAGGAGACGGAACACGGGGCACAGAGAGCATCGGGAGGAAGATCCGCCGCCACACACTGCCGGGATACATCGCTGGACCCGAGCCACACTCGGGAATACCGCTAGGAAGGGTAAAGTGAGGGCTTTACTGTTGGAAGATTGCTTCTCACTTCCTATTCCTGTGACAACTGAGGAGGGGACCAGACTTGCAACGTACTTTGCCATGGCTGAGTCCGCCAAAAATAGAGACCGGTACCTGTCAAAAACAGGAACCCACTCCCACCTGAAAGTTGCCAAATGTGGCACTGGAGGGGGGGGGAGAGCAAACAGATAAATGGAAGTTCCTTGGGTGGAAATATATTTTAATTAAGGCTAGTATAAATGTATGTGGTTTCATGACTAGCCTTTGGTGAAGTTATGGTCCTTTAACTGACCCCGCCCCCCTGGGTGCAACCCAGCTTGTAAAACATTTACATTCCTCCCTATTAAAGTCTCCATTTGTCATGACACCATTTATGAGTGAACTATATTCCTGGTGACCTTCAGCCATCCATGGTAGTAGGGTTCACCTACAGTAATGAATTGGGCCATGTGCAAAGGAGGCAAAGGAGCCAGCCAGGATGGTCTCTTTGCAAAGGATGTGCAGGACCAGCTACAGTTACACTGAAATGGAGAGGAAGGCAATTATTTTACAGGTGGGCTGCACAACGGATTTGTGTGTGTGTGTGTGGCCAGGGTGGAGGTACATAAGGGCAGCTTCATTAATGGTAAAGTTGTGCATTAAAGCCCAACTATAGTCAAAATGTTTTTGTTTAGCTTTGGATAGATTGGGGAAAGGGTAGAGCCTCTGTCAAGTTTTTCTTGCTGTTTGTGATCCCATTGGAGTGATTAAAAAAAAGAACATATTTTAGAAGAGTGAAGAAGGTTTAGAAATTCAGACAATGTTTTTATTGTTGTCTTTGCCTTTCTGTCCTTATGATACCTGCATCCCCCCCCCCCCCCCACACACACACACACACATTTCTTTCAGTGACAGAAAATTAGAATACTCCAAATGGGAGTGGCAGATAGCAAAAAACTCTTACAAAAAATTGAATTCCGCTCCATTCTACCATGAATTTCAAAACAAATTGCTGGAGTTAGGCTTTATAAGTAATGAATTTAGTAACCAAGGTCACATCACATACCGAGTAATGAAAACTATAAAATCCCCTGGTAATATTATTGGATCAGCTAGATTTCCACAGCATTTTATTTGTCAAATGGTGATCATTGAAATGTTTTCATTTAGACATGTTTGTGGTTCTAATTGCTTTAAATGGGAGCGTGACTACGTTTTAATTGACAGTAAAAGTCTAAATTGGTTCTGCTTATGAAAGCACTTTCCTTAACAAAAGCAAGAAATAAGAAATAAATGTGGCATGACTCACTTGGAAAACCACTTGTATTTACTGCAGATTTTAAAGGGCTTTTTTTTAGAAAGCAAGAAAAGCTAAATCAGAAATGAATACAAGATTTACTGAGGGTGAGGTTAAACAGGCACATCACATTTTTTTAAGGTCCTTGAAGGTTTACCCATGCTGAGCTATTCAGTGTAATGAAGGGATGTATTTCCTAATAGCCTTGCTGTATTTCAGAGATTTGCACCCAGGGATGATCTGTATGACATCACATGCCAGGCATTCTGTGGAGGAGCCTCCAGAGTCCTGTGTGAGGTGTGGAAACAAAGAGTCATGTTGGTTTTGTCAGCTAGCCAACCTGTGGTGGACTTGAATTGTCATCAATGACTTGGACCTAGTCTTGACAAAACAGGGATGCAATGTTCTGAAAAACCCTTAGGCTTGAAATGAGAGGGAGATACTTCAGCCCCCCTGCTTCTGTGCAATAGGTGTTTGATTTAGTAGGCTGTGTAGTTGGAATTAGCCTCAGGGCTGGAGCCCAAGAAGGCTGTGGGCCTTGGAGCTCTAGGCCTCAGGGCTGGAGCCCAGGAAGGCTGTGGGCCTTTTTTTTTTTTTTGCTTCTAGAGTCATCACTAGAGCAGAGTTGCACTCAAATGTCTTGTTTTGTGGTGCTGTGTCTACCAGAAGAGGTTCTGTGTGATGCTTCTGGTTGCTGTTACCAATCCAGTGACGTCTAGTCAAAGAGCTGTTGGAGCCCCATGTGAGTTTAGGATATCCTACTTCTTGTCTCCTCATGTCCTACCCACTAAGTTTAAAAAAAAGCATTAAAAAAATGTATTCAAGTTTGGGTCTGCCATTCTTTATAGATGCAAGATTATGTGAGTGATATACCCTTGGGACAAAGTATTCCTATCAGTCCCTCTTACAAGCCACGGCTCTTCTAGGTGTCAACACTTATGATTTACAGTAAGAACTACAGGTCACTAGATGGTAAAGCTCCCACTTAGCATAGGCTCAAGACCTCCTGGTGCCCAGATGCTGTTACAGCATGGGGATGTATTGGTTGTAAAGTAGTGGGTCATCTCCCACCCCTGTTCCCAATTAATCAATGTTGCAGTAATTCAACTTCTTTGTATATTTACAAAGTTTTTAATGTTTCCATGTCACAAGGGTGCAAGGTAGAGTCAGTTTCTCTAAATACTATAGGCAGAGATACTTTGGACTCAACTGGGGAGATTTACTAAAACTGTAGCACAGAGAACCTGGTGCAGCTGTGCATAGTAACCAGGGGCTGACTGGCAACCTTCAGCCCAGGGGGCAAGTACAAACCAGAGGCCCATGGTGCAGCGACTTGGCCCCCTCCCACTCTCCCTCTTCCCATCCTCCTCCTGACCCCCATTCCATGCTGAAGCTGCACTCCAGGTACTCTCTACTCTCCAGCCCAATCCGAGTTCCCGACCTGGCCAGCGGAGACTCATGGGGGGAGCTAGGAAAGCTCTGTCGGGGCTGGCAGGGAGAAAAGAGTCCCTAGTGGGGCATGGAACCGGCCTCTACTCAGAAACCGTTTACACCATCCATCATGGGGGGGGGGGGGGGGGGGTGCGGTGCTCTGTCCTTGTTTTTTTCATCCCACACTCAGTAGGTCAACCGTGGGGACTTTTTACTTTCCTTCACTATAAATCCTTTAGGCATGTCTGTGGCAGAAGCGGTGTAGCCTTTTTATGGGGCATCAGAGCAACCCGGGGGGCAATTGCCCCCCTGCCCCCTGGCCCAGTCCTCCCCTGATAGTAACCAATCAGCTTCAAACTTTAGCTTAATTAAGTTTTGACAATAAAACCTGGAAGTTTATTGGTTACTATGCACAGCTGCACCAGATTCTGTGTGCTCCAGTTTTAGAAAATCTCCCCAATGTGTCTATATTTGCTTATGTGACAGGAGAAAGCTGTTTGGCCTGCCATCCCACTTTGGGATGAGAACTGTATGTAGGAGTTTTTCCTGTACATTCTTTCATTATCAACCAGAGGTTATTGATGTCTGGATGCTCAGGCCAAGTTTAGTAGCCTCATTATGCATCAATTACCTTGATAATAACGATAATTTTTCAGCTTTAATAGATTTTACAGGGGTTTCTTAGGGACATATAAGGCTCGCTGCTTGCTCTCCCATTCAAGATTTATTAATATATCCTCCCAAAAGGGGAATATGCATGGGAACATCAGCATGCAAATTTAGTAATGATGAAGTTAAACACATCAGCCATTGTAAACATTTAAAGCTTAAAACGCCATCCCTAACAGCAGGTACCACAAGTAGCCTGATATTATCTTTACTAGTTTAAAAATCCTCACCCTTTTGCCAATCTGACGTGGTTTTTAATATTTTACTAGGGGTGTGACTAACAGCCATTCCTCTGTCACATGACTGCGCCTAAGAAGAGCACGGCAGGTGGAATAGCCAAAACTCAGAACTTAGGGAAGTCAGGTCATCAGTTATAAAGAAAAAAAAACCTTACAGGTAAGCACAGTAGAGAGTGTTCTGCCTAATAAAAGATATAAGCTCGCAGTGTCTACCCTGAGGCAGCGCCTATAGGTAAAATTTTTTACACTTTCACTTTAAAATCAGAATCATGAAATAACTTTTGGCACATTAATGCTAGGGCAAGTGAATATACAACAGAATATGCACAGTAAATGCACAATTCAAACATAGGTATGTGAACAATTTTATTTAGCCAAAGTATTTGTAATTCACACTATCTGCAACATACCATTTTTAGTGCAGTGACTGAGCTGAGTTTATGAATTTTGTCTGGAGTTTTTCTAAATTCACACAGTCATATTTTAACTTGTCCCTCTTCCATCAAAAATCAGGCTAGGACAGCACATAAGCAGGTTACAGTATATTAGCTAGTCTGCCATTAGGTGGCTCTGTTCCAGAGTAGTGTCTGGTTACAGAAAGCAGTGTCATCATGTGCTAAGCTCCCTTTAGTTAGAGGCCTCCTGTAGGGATGTCATGGGTAAGTCAGTGCCCACATGTAAGCCGGGCTGGGAAGAGCCCTAGTGTAGTTGGGTCATGGGAGCCAGAGACTCCACCATCAGGCAGATGTAGCCAGCAATTGAAGGCACTAGACAGGGCTGGATGGCAAGGAGAGGTAGACCTTCACCCAGAAGATCCACTGTAGATTTCCTTACCCTTATGTAGGTAGGGGCTAGGGTGGGTTGCAAAAATGCCCTTTAGGCCAGGCCAAGAGTTACCTAAAGTGAGCCTTTTCCCCTGGAGGGTCATGAGAGAGATGTACTCATGGAGGAGGTGACTGCAAATATCCCATCTCAGTGAGTACTAATGACCCCAGGTGGAGGGAGACTGTTTAAAGGAAGATGGCTTACCAAAAGTGCTGCATGATGCTTTTACATATGACTACCATGGACTGTCACTTATATGTGATTGACAATGGGCTGTCAAGTGACCCCCTGTTTGTATGTCAATGAGATCTGACTGTTTGTACTGTCTTCCAAGTTCCATCAGTAAAGTGCAGCAACCCTGTCTTTGTGTGGACATTCCTTCCTTTGGGGATATAAAAGTTAACAGCCAGGAGTGGGCACAAGATGGTGAAGGGTTAAAGGTTAAAGCCTCAGGCAGATGGGTCACTGTTCTAGCAGGAGGGGAAGCGGGGCAAGGGGACAATTGACGCACATTTCTAGCCGTTTATAAGCCCCCCTATAACTACACAAAACTATTGTTTTGTATGCAAAAAAAAACTGCACACACAGACCATAAATGAAAAGAGCATCTGAAAAATGTCAATAAAAAATGTAAGATACTGGATTTTTCTCTAACATTTTTCACCTATGGCTTGTGCACCCCTATGTATGGACTGAGGGTCATAGCACAGTTGATGCTGTTTCAGTGGCAACTCGCCAGCAACAGGATTGCTAAGTGAGCATTCACCTGTTCCTATGGGGCTGCTGTCTTGCTGGCCAAACCAGACAGATGCTGCTGTTTTGTTATTTGCTTGCTAGTGACCATTTCAGTATTTCAGACTGCAAACAAACAATGCCCTAGAAGCACGTGGGTGCTCGATGTAGAGTTGCAGCCAGCAACAGGGTCACTACTGTGACACAGGTCTATCTACTATTGTAACAAGACAAATAGTTGTAGTTAAAACACCTGCTGGTTTCTTACATCTCCCTGAGGCTTCGGTGACAAGATTACTCTGAAGTTTCTCCCCTATACTACATAATAAAGAGGTCACTCTCTTGCATCTGGGTACCTTAGTTATTTATTTGTTTAGAATCTCTGGTAACAAGTGATACTGCTATTTGGCTTGTGACTGATTCTAGCTACCATGCTGAACTGAATTTTTAGTTTTGCATGATGTTGGTCAACTTTTTATTTTCATTAAAGCATATCTATGGCAGCATACAGCATGCTGACCCTGAATAAAATGCATGTTTACCATAGGGAGAAGGAGTTTGACCAGCCCAACTTGCACACCCACTTGGCCTTACCATTTTTACTGTTCCCCAAGCTTTATTTTCCTTCACCTTCCTATCATTTCCACTCCACTCCCACCCCTTTTTTCTTTCTCTTTTCATCTCCCACACTCTTCCTTTTTTCTACATATTTTACCTCTCCTGCCCTCATCACCACATTCAGACAAGGCCACAGTCTTTCATTGTTATTGTTTTAAAGTATATGTGAACCCTTACCTTGTAAAACAACTAACCTAAGTTTAAAACACTACGTTTAAACGTTTAAAATAGAAATGAAAGGCAAATGATATATATATATATATATATATATATATATATATATATATATATATATATATACAGTGGGTACGGAAAGTATTCAGACCCCCTTAAATTTTTCACTCTTTGTATATATTGCAGCCATTTGCTAAAATCATTTAAGTTCATTCTTCTTCCTCATGAATGTACACATAGCACCCCATACTGACAGAAAAACACAGAATTGTTGACATTGTTGCAGATTTATTAAAAAAGAAAAACTGAAATATCACATGGTCCTAAGTATTCAGACCCTTTGCTCAGTATTTAGTAGAAGCCCCCTTTTGATCTAATACAGCCAGGAGTCTTTTTGGGAAAGATGCAACAAGTCTTTTACACCTGGATTTGGGGATCCTCTGCCATTCCTCCTTGCAGATCCTCTCCAGTTCTGTCAGGTTGGATGGTAAACGTTGGTGGACAGCCATTTTTAGGTCTCTCCAGAGATGCTCAATTGGGTTTAAGTCAGGGCTCTGGCTGGGCCATTCAAGAACAGTCACGGAGTTGTTGTGAAGCCACTCCTTCGTTATTTTAGCTGTGTGCTTGGGGTCATTGTCTTGTTGGAAGGTAAACCTTCGACCCAGTCTGAGGTCCAGAGCACTCTGGAGAAGGTTCTTGTCCAGGATATCCCTGTACTTGGCCGCATTCATCTTTCCCTCGATTGCAACCAGTCGTCCTGTCCCTGCAGCCGAAAAACACCCCCACAGCATGAGGCTGCCACCACCATGCTTCACTGTTGGGACTGTATTGGACAGGTGATGAGCAGTGCCTGGTTTTCTCCACACATACCGCTTAGAATTAAGGCCAAAAAGTTCTATTTTGGTCTCATCAGACCAGAGAATCTTATTTCTATTTTAATCTATTTTCACTCATAAATATATGAGTGTCACAGCAAAGGGTCTGAATACTTTGGACCATGTGATATTTCAGTTTTTCTTTTTTAATAAATCTGCAACAATGTCAACAATTCTGTGTTTTTCTGTCAGTATGGGGTGCTATGTGTACATTCATGAGGAAGAAGAATGAACTTAAATGATTTTAGCAAATGGCTGCAATATAACAAAGAGTGAAAAATGTAAGGGGGTCTGAATACTTTCCGTACCCACTGTATATATAAATCATACTGCCAAATGGAACGCAGGCTGGCTCCAGGGAGCAGTTGCCCACATTGATTTTACAGCTAGCAGATCATTCCTGGTGCTTCATATGTTCTAAATGGATTTTATTGAACGGTATTACGCAGTGTCCATTCTGTGATTGCTTCTCTTCTGTGATCTGGACTATATGAGAGGAATCCCATGCAACTGGGTGGACACACATCCATATAAGCTTTACTGACCCACCTTGGCATAAACCCAGAAGGTCCACACCTGCGGTTTAAATATCGCCACCACACTGCACTTGGGGAGACACACCTGTGTTACCTAATTTGCTAAATGTAGCTGTAAGAAAAGTACTGAATAACATGACAGCCCTTTCAAAGTCAAGTTCAGAGGGCAATGGTGTGATAAATCATTAACGCACTGTTGTTTGCTGGATACCGCGGGTCTCTGTCCACTGAATGATCTTTTCAGGAGAGGAACTCTGCATTGGGTTGTGTCCACTGATGTCCACATATTATGTACGATGCTGATTTCTTTATCAAATCTGGTAAGCGCATAGCACATTCTCAGCATGCCACACTAACGGCGGAAGGAGTGATCTATAGTGGTGGATTCATTTTCCTCTATATTGCACTTTAGACTGGACCTCCCTTGTACTTGGGACTTTCCTATTTGGACTTTTTAGGCACAAGCTGTGTCAAATGTTTGGATATTTTTAATTATATGTTCATTTGTTATCTGTCAGTGCGATTATTTTATTATCAGATATAGCGCAGCTCCTCTTTACCATATATATATATATATCATTATACCCGTTCTTTTTCTTTTTTTAAATAAGTGTCCACATAATCCCTGTTCACAGCTGCATAGGGGCTTACAGAGCTAGGGATGGAGAAACAGCAGCACAAAGATGATCCCAGTGAATGGCTGTGCAGGGGGAAGGCATGTCAGCACAAGTCTGATAAGTGGAGGACTGGCAGGCTGTGCTCCCAGCACAGCCAGAAACTGACTACACTGGAATGGATGTGCTCTCATGTCTAGTGTAGTCAGTTTGAAATAGGAAAACAGGTTGACTGGAAGGAACACAAAGGAAGTAATAGAAAGAGAATATACTTTTTCATACACGTGCAGTACATTGTACAGCAGGCACATATCAGGAAAATTAAATGTTGGGTTTACATTTTCTTCCAGTGTTAATACACGAAAATACCATAATTTTCTAAGCACTGTTACACTAGTTTTATATGGTATAACTGTTTCTTGCATGTGCCATCTTGATTACGACCTTTCCATATTGGGTCTGACTATATACCTAAATGGCTATGTAAATGTAACCTATTTTATCCTGTTCTAAAAATAATTTTAAATTATTTAAAACAAAAAGTAAATTTAATACCAGAACTTTTTTTAGTAGGGAATGATTAAAACCGTTGTTAGAATTTTTTGTAATCTGTGTCCCACTAAAGAGATTTTTTCCTTCACTTCTTGTACTGCAGACACAATACAAAGTGAGAAAAATCTCTTCAAAGTGAGGGAAATCTCCTCTTAGTTGTCAGCAAAATAGGATTCCCCATTGGAAAATTCCCCTTTTATTCCTGTTCTGGCGACTCAAAATCCTATCACTTCCCATTACTTTTTATCCCAGTGACAGTGATCACTAATAATGAGTGTAGCACACCTCCTAAGGAGCCGCAAGTAGAATGGGATTCCCCACCCTACACAGCCAGGCACACTGAATTTTCACAGTCACTCCAGTGTTAGAGAACAGTCTGTGAGTTCATTTTTTGTTTTATTGAGGGTAATAACTTGTATAGGGATGGGAGTTTATGGGATGCCCACTGGACTTCAAACAAACTTCAGGGACAACTCTTCCTATATACAGTCCTGTATACAGTCTCTATATACAGCTCCTCTTCTTCCTCTAGCACACGCTTGCTCCACAGTCCCCCAGACTGACATTCACCAGCCCACCCGGCTGACTCTCAGGAGATCTCCCGGATGTGCTGACCTGCTACTCCTGTCCTCTCAAGTGCTCTTGTGCCTTCAGGAAAGGATTTCTCTGTGTGTTGTAGAGGGTCCTTCCAGCACCCAAGCGCCAGGCCTAAAGTCACTCCCCCAGACTAAGGGGCACCCTCAAGGGCCGCCAACAGCCTCCTTAGCACTCCATCTCCATCTTCCACCTGACTGCCCCTGCTGGCATGACTCATGCCTATTTATGAGGTGGCCTGCCCCCTGCCAGCCCATTTAATGGGGATTGGCTGGGGCCTTCATAAATATGCCAAGAAGCTCCTCCCAGCCTTCACCCACTACATCTGGAAACTTCTCCAAGGAAAACAAGGGGAGGCACCAGAGATGCTGCTCCCTTAGTCATTCAGGCTCCCTGACTCACTTAACCCTGACCCAGATTTAACCCAGGTCTGGCTCTCAGCCAAACCAATTCACCTACACTGCAACAGCTGAATATTCACACCTAAGGAGAAGAACAAGGCACCTCTAAGTGTAATATAGACCATTTATTGGAGCATAAGGATTAAAACAACTTATAAGAAGTTGAAATCAAAACAGCATGTCTTAAGGTGGATACACACTATCCAACTTTTGTGGTTGGATTTCCTTCAGATTTACCTTTTCTATGTAGTGCAGGGGCCTGCCAGATTGCATACAAATTGAAAGTGTTTAGGTTTGACCTCATATTATATGGTTTTGGTAAGTCTAAAGGAAAAAGTCTTCAGAAAATCTTATAGTGTGTATGGCCCATTACAAGCCTTTAATCCTTCTATGCTCCAATAAATGGTCTATATTGCACTTAGAGGCGCGTTGTTCTTCTCCATATTTTCTACAGAGCCGCTTCTCCTCTCAGATGCTGCCCATGTGCATGCAGATCTACATAACCTGTTGGATCCAGGGCTCTACCCCATGGAAGTGCCCACATATATACTTTTTTACCAATTATACACACCTAGCACACTAGCTAGAGGGTGCTACAAGAGGATGAATATCTCCAGCGGAGGGACAAACAACAACAAAAAAAACCTGACAGGAGTCAGGGGTAACCCCTCTTCATTCCATTAAAAAATATTTTGCCTTTAGATACACTTTATCAATGGGTTCTTAAGATCCTTTATCAGTAATGCAAGCCAGTGAGTGAAATGTGGTCTTTCAAACTTATGAAATGAACACATATGAATACAAATTAATTATTACGTATTTTGTACATATTTTTTGTCCTGCTTTGCGTGCCACCTTAAATAACCTTAAAAATTAAATTGTAATTCACGTGGAAAATATTTTTATAGTTTGTAGGAAGCCATGTGTAAAAATGTAACCAAAGCACAATTATATTGTTTTAACTTAGTAACCCTGACAGATGTTCTTTCTGTTCAGCTCAAAATGTGTGCATATTACTCTTGTAACCGTCTTCACAACAATGTAACAATAAATTGAAAATGATATGCTTTATCAATAGTGCAAAATGAATTCCTTATTAATAAAGATATTTTCTTTCCTTGTTTCATATTCCCTGGATCGAAACCCAGCAGTTTTGTAGAAAGTCAGTGACATGAATAGAGAAGAGCAGTCTGACACAGAAATGATTCGCATATGGCCTGGGCACAGAGAGCGCACAAGGATGATGCAGTCTCAGCAGCTACAGCTGGGCACATACAGAGGCACTTCAGGAGCAGTCACTGCTCAGACTAAAGAGGAAGCAAAATGCCAGTCAATAAATGCACATAATCCTTGCTCTGCAATGTGTTACAAACCCAGCATGACTTCTAATGCTGAAACGAAAATTGAAAAACAACAAAGGTCTTATGGGCATAATGAAAATAAAGCCTCTGCTCTGCCATTTAAAATGGTTGGATTATCGCTAGAAAAAATTATTGTGTCTCAAACTGACATAATTTGGGAAAGTTATATTGTAGCAGCCTATAAAACAAACCTTTCAGATGGCAGATCAGCCTATGCTGATATTTCCACAGATGACGCCAAAAAATTACCCTCCTTTGTGTTGAACCAAAAGGAAAAGCAATTTCATGCAAAGAGTAATCGATCAGTTGCTGCTAAAAGTCCACGTAGACCTTGCTCTAATGAGAGCATACATGCAATGAAGAAGATTACGGATTGGGAGATAGCCGGTAAAAATGTCAATCAGAGGCCATTTAAAAGGAAGCTGTCAGTTACCCTGAAAGAAACTGAAGAAGTATGTGCAAAACAGGCTTCTTACAATTTCAATAAAAGCTGTGATACTCCTGACCTTTCCATGCATGTCAGTGAAAAGGAAAACTTTGGTAGATCAAAGACATTTTATAGCCATTTTAAAAATTACGACAAATGTCTAGAATTTTATCGGACCACAGGCTCTACTGATCTGTGCAGTGTGGCAAAAAGATTTCCTGAAAAACAATTTTATTCAGAAGAATCTAGTTCTTTAAGAATAATTAACACTTCACAAATATGTAACTGTACCAGAGATGGGTATGAAACATGTAGTATGAAATGTAGACTGAGATCAGTGCTAAAAGACTCCTTTCTTGGTGAAATAGATGTTTTCACAAACATATTTATTCCCGAGACTGACAGTACGGTTGATTATACCGTGCCATACACTGCTTTGACGCAAAAAGGACACTGTAAAGCTCAGACCTATTCTGAAGAAAGCCTTTATTTTAAAACGAGCACATACAGCAGGATTAATCAACATGACAGTCTCTCACTGTATCCTCAAATGACTTCAAATGTTATTTTTAACAAAGAGAACGACAAACCCATCAAATCGCAATGCAAACTGGTTTTTGAATGGGGATCTCATGAAAAAAGTACAATTTCTGCAAGCATGTTAAGCTGTCCAGTTTTGCAGAAAACTGATTTGTTTTTTATTGATAACAAAAACTGTCATTCTGGCAGTAACTTGTTTCTGTCAACAGAAATGTCATTTCCAGCACTGCTCAGTCACCACAGAAAGCTTAATAACCAATATTTTCTTCCCAACATCAGCACTTCAGCAGATTCATTCATTATAAATGACTTTGCATATTCTCAAAGCAGTATGTCTGAGGTAGGATCTTTTCCACAAAATGGATTACAAATCCTGCAGCATTTCCCCCCCAAAATGAATGGTGTTAAAGCCAAACAAATGGAAATGGAGATTACCGTTGGCGAAGAAACAATGAATAAAAGCACTGAGAGTGCTCATCTGGACTATAAAAATGCATTTAAAAATCAAGGCTTCTGTTTTCCTTCACACCTTCTGGATGCTGCTGAGAATTCAGAAGAAGATACTCTAAAAAGGTTTACAAAGGCAAGTGGGATGCAATCATATCCAGAACCGGTGTTTGATGAAACCTTTGAGAGAATTGGTTTTGATATATGTACAGTAGAACTACAGAATGATAATCCAGCAGAAGCAAATTTAGTACCCCAAAACCAAGCCATATCTGATAGCAGTGTTCCAATAGAAAGTGAAATTAGGGGCTGCAGAAAAGAATGCTGTGGTGCAACTACACAACATTTTAATGAACTTGGTGTGCCAGATGCAGACAGAAAAGTGTGCAAGAAAGAAGTTCAATGTGTATCTGAAAACAAAGAAATTGTGGGCAACTTTTTACAAGACAGCACGACGCATGACACGTACTTCTGTGAAAATAGCATTCTAAATGGAAGAGAACAGAAGAGGTCAGATATCATTTTCAAAAATAAGTCTAAAACTGAAGAGCACAGCGAAAGCCTGAACTTATATTTATCAAATGAATCAATAAACCTGCAGAAGTCATGTTTACCAATTGATACTACCAATGGTTTTCCTTCAGGGACCATCTTGAATTTAGTTACAAAGGGAGAGTATGACAACATAAACAAATTACAATTTGAAGGGGCATGTTCCTTAGAAAATACTGAAAAACCCAACTGCAATTTAACAGATGCTAATTATTCTCTAGAAGGCAATGATTGTCTAGAAGAAAATTCTGCCATTGGTGTTACCAACCCCAGCACTTTAGAGCTTGCTGGGCTTACCCTTAATGCATTTGGAATGAAGGCTCAGTTTGACTTGGTTCTTGAAGAGCTGAAATTGTTCTCTTCAATTGGACAGAATAATGGAAAACATTTCATATCAGACAACAAGAAAGGAATAGAACAGATATGCAGCACTTCGGTACAATTGCCAGGTATATTAACTGAGGATTTACCCTGTGAATCATTAATGGAAAATGATAACTGTGGGTTGAATGACAAGACTTTGATTCAAGCAAGAGAGCAGGAAGTACCTCAAGCATCTTGCTCTGCTAGTTCAGGTGACGAGGAATCGCTGTATTCTACTGTTAAAGGAGGTGAGATAATAAAGTGCCCATTCCTTTACTATAACTATAAATATTCTTTGGACCTTCAAAGAAGATAGCACCGCCCTCTTCTCCACCTCATTCAATCAGAGAACGTCTTGTATCCATTAAAAAAAATACAAGGCGATTTGTGGATGGCGGTGTTGATGATCATTGTAGTAGCAGTGACTACTACAGTGATTATAGACATCCATAGACTTGCAGTGACTACTACAGTGATTATACAATTACGCAGTGGTCCCTCAGGTATGGGATATGCATAGTGCAATAAAGCTCATACCTAGAATTTAGCTATAAAGCAAATTGCACAACAACTACCTTGATTTGCCTTTTCCATTAACTTCATTGCATTTAGCCAACATGATGACATTTTGCCAAAAGTTCGCTATTTTAAAGTTATTTTGGTATTTTTATCAAATCTCCTAACAAAACAGGTTGTTAATGGACAGCCTATATATATATATATATATATATATATATATATATATATATATATATATATATATATATACTGTATATCAACTAGTTAAACTTTCTATTCCTTGTTCTAGGTAAGATAGGTAGATAGGGATAGCACAGCTAGCTTTCATATAAATTAAGTAATTAATACATTCTTTAATTCTTTTAAGGTTATTTCCAACACAGATTTCTCAGAAGGACTCATGACTTAATTAACAACTGTCTAAAGAATTAGTGCCGGTTCACACTATAGCGATGTCAGACATCGCATGTGATTCGCACCACACTGCTCTGCAAATCACATGCAGTGTCTGCGCGATGCAAATTCAGCCATACAGATTGTATGGCTGAATTCACATCGCTTTCGAACCAAAGTCATACAGGAACCTTTTTTGGTCCGCATGAGAATCTGATCACATGGGTATTCACACCTATGCAATTCGATTCCTTTCCGAATTGACAGTTTGCACTGCGATATGCAAACTGATCTGGGGATGCCATTAACTTTGTATTGACACTCCCAGCAGTTTGCATATGGCAGTGTGAAGTGCCTGTGAGTCGGATGCGATGCGGGAACCCGTAGTGGATTTACAGGGTTCCTGCATCGCACCAATGTGAACCCGCACTAAGACTTTACTAAAGCAATGGTTGTTAACTTTAAAGGTATAAGGGCCTCAGCTGTGACCTATAAGGCTAGTAAGGACCATTAGAGACTGCAGACACTAGAGGAAATGTTGGTCAGAGAACATCGACATACTATAGGTTTGATTGGAGTCCGTAGACATGCATCAGTAAATATAAATATTTTACAAATGTGCAGCACTACACTTAAAATATCTTTCAAAATGATACTCAGTATTAATCTATGTGAATATGCCCCAGGGATTTTTAAAACAAATATACAGTAATTCACAAAAAAATAGATAGTAATAGCAAAATCAAGTTTGTGAACAATATCAAAGGTGCACTGTGTGAATAGTAAAACGTTTGCACTTCAGATAATTTTTTTGAACACCTCCACCAAAACACCTCTGTGCAAAAGAGTGCGTGACTCTTCTCACCTCCGAGATGACCCTCAAATTATAAGAGGTCTAAACAGGCATTAACATACAATCCATCCAAGGTAATCCTCTGTGCCTCTACCTACGATGGATAATTCACAGTTGGAGAGCAGTATAGCATACTTTAATAGACAAATTGTACTAATATGGGGAAAACAGACACAGTTGGAGGAGAGCTGCAGACAGTGGGGTCACTAAGCTACACTATGCAACATTTCTCCACTCCACGCAGCTCTCCTCCAAATGTGTCTGTTTTCCCTATATTGGTAGGATTTGTCCATTAAAACATTCCATGGAGGTTGTGCAGTATTATGTGAATTATCCATCGTAGGTAGAGCCACAGAGGATTACTCTGGATGGATTATATGGTAATGCCTGTTTAGACCTCATAATTCTCAGGTCACCTCAGAGGTGAAATAAACTCAGAATGACCGCACACGCCTTCACATGGGGCTATTTTGGAGAAGGTATTCACAAGAATTATCTGAAGTGGAAATGTTTCACTAATCACATAGTGCACTTAAGATATTGTTCAAGGACTTGATTTTGCTATTTTAAATATCTATACACTGTGTATTTATTTTTGTAATAAGAAGTTTTTGGTAAATTATATTTGTTTTGATAATCCCTGGGGCTTGTTCACATAGATTTACACTGAGTATCATTTGAAAGGATATAAGTGAAGCACTGCACATTTATAAAATATTTGTCTTTACTTAGCTGTGAGTAATACACAGGTGGTGTGAGCTGGCTTCACTTTTGTCACATTCAATATGTTTTTTTTGTTGCACGAACACATTTCTCACTAATCAAGCAGCTGAAAAGATTGAGAGATTGGGGGCAGTACATGAGGCTTGTAGGGATCACTGCTATTACAATTTAATGTGCACACTCCAACTTCAGACTGCTGGGATTCAAGGGTTGTGCAACAAGTAGAAAAGGATGCACGTGTCCTTCAGGCGACATATTTGACACCAGGGCATTACAAAGTAAAAAATAATGTTAAATTCAAAGTCTTTGCCAATTAACTCAGTCCCCCACCAACTTATTGTCTTTTAACCTACAGTACATACACCGTAGAAAGATAAAAGAAGAAAGGCTAACCACTGCTATGGGAAACCAAAATGTTAATCACTGAGACTTCATGCAGTTTGAGGCTAACTATAGGGTCACCCCCTGATTAGTTGTTTATTGGCCTTGCTGGCAAAAACTGCCTTTACATTTTCAACTTATCTCCTTTATTTTATATTATTTGCTCTGAAATTGCAGGAATACTATTAGTTTGATGTACAATATGGCCCTGACATACTGTAAGCACATGTGCTTATATGTGTCTGAAAAAGGGCTTTGACGTATTGGTGCGAGAAAGAGTAAACTGTGAGGAAGAAATTGTATTTTTATGTGATTATAAATGAATGAACATGTAGGCAAGAACATGTGGGCAAGAAGGGAATGCGAATCACTTTTATGTTTGTTCTTTTATATATTTTATTCAACCAAAATAACATGGACTGCTTTCTTAAACAAAACTTCTATAAATATTCTAAAAGTAGATATTTGCATAATCATTCATAATTCCACAAGATTAATCATTCATAATTATACAAAATTGTACCAACACAGCTGTTGTTTGTGATATTGCTCGGTAAATTTTAGATTTTACGGCTATTGCGATCTATTTTAATTAATTATAAAAAAGGGTGTTAAGAAATTGTGAATTCTTGCAATGAAAGAATCAAAATATGTTTAAATGTCAGCCTAATAATGCTAGACATCTGAAATCTATCCTTTAGAACAATGGTACCCAACACTTTTAATACCTGGCCCTTATATGACATTGCATTTTACTGGGATGCTAGTTTACACTTTTCAGTGTGCTTGAAACAGAAGTGAGGATCATATCCAATAAAAGTGGGATCCACAGGCTGCATGCATAGGATTTACACGTAGATGTTAGTGGGGGCCTCTTTAGGGATCATTTACAGCTTGTTTAGAATATGCAAATGATTAAATGTCCATAATGTTCTCTTTAACCAAATAGCACTTAATTTTAAAAATTTTCATTAGATTCCCCCAGGGGACCAAGTGCATTTGGACTTGGATCTGTTCCTATCTGTCCTGCAGTTGCTAAGCATTGTGGTTGGACACCACTCCTACCCTCATCCCCCACTACTTTTGCCTGACCATGCTGCTAGAAAGGTGTCTAAGGCCTCTTTCACACGGGCGCTCCGTTTTTGTAGTCCGTTCAGTAACTTTTTTTTTTTTACGGACACGGATGACACTTGTGTCATCCGGTCCGTATGTCCCCATATCATCCCATCCGTTTGCGGATGATATACGGACATAATGTATGTCTATGGGATATTGCGGATGTCAGCGGATGACACCGCTGACATCCGAATTTGCGTCCTTTCCTTTTTTTAAACGGAAGAAAAATAGGGTTCTGTTCCGTTCCAAAAAACGGAATGGTCATCCGCTGACATCCGCAATCGCATTGACATGCATTATGTTCGTATATCACCCACAAATGGATGGGGTGATATACGGACATACGGAACGCCCGTGTAAAAGAGGCCTATTACATAATGAGGGCTGATTGACAATGCTTGTTTCTATCAGCAGGTGCGCACTGGAGACGAGAGCCACCTTTTATTACACTAGGGGGTGGGGTCAGCTCCATTTACATAACAAGCAAAAGATCAGACAGAGCTGCATGGCTGTGTGAACTATCTGCTGTTGCAGATAATGTTTACTAGCAGCCAGCAGGTATATCACACAGCCCTGCAGATTGATTGTTTACTACTGAATTTGTAAATGAGTAATCATTGCCTTGGGGCTGTGTAATAGATCTTCAGCTGTTAGTAAACATACACTGCAACGGCAGATCTATCAAACAGCTCTGTATCACCATCTGTTCATCCACAAATTCAATAGTAATCAGTGAGTGCTGCGGTCCGTGTCATAGATCTACTGGTGCTGTGTATCTTTACTAGCAGCTGCAGATCTAATGCATAGCCTCACCATCACTGACTATTCATTCACAATAGTAAAAGATCAGCCAGAGCTGCAGAACTGTGTGATGGATCTGTAAATATACTGCACCATCAGGTCACACAGTCCCACAGCACTGATTATTCATTTACTATTGAATTTGATAATGAACAGACAGCGCTGTAGGACTGATCACAGTGCAAATCCTAGAAAGAGGCCAGTGACTACAGTGCCAGCTGAATATCCCTCATAGAAATGCCCATAAATTGGGCTTCAACCTGAGGTGGAGCTACAGCTAGCACTGACAGAAATATAAATGTGTTTTTATTGCACAAGGGGCTAATGTTCAGAACGGGATCAAGTGCTACATGTACTTGGTCCTCTGAAGGTATTAAAGCGGTAGTATCCCGCTTTTTGGCACTTTAACCTACAGGTAAACCTATAATAAGGCTTACCTGCAGGTACAAATAATATCTCCTAAACCGGTACGGTTTAGGAGATATTTACAGTGCATGCAGCCGCTCGCGCGAGCGGCGCATGCGCTCTGAAGGTCCGGGGGGACCTTCAATTAACTTGCCGGGAGCTTGCCAGAAAAATCACTCCCGCAGCGCCCGCAGCGATGTCCGGGGGTCCGTGTCGGGGCTTCGTTCTAAGGTAAGTAATACATAATGGGCTAGTATGCGATGCATACTAGCTCATTATGCCTTTGTCTTGCAGGTTTTTTTTTTTTTTTTTTTTTTTTATGTTTTAGGGTTTACAACCGCTTTAATAAAGATTTTAACAATGAAGTGACCTGAGCTGGCCAAAAAAATAAATATTCCAAAAATAGTATCTCTCCTGCGCTCAAGTGGTATGTGGGAAGGTAAATGTTCCAAATGGTCTTTGTAGCACAAACATAGGTGGTCTTGCTGCCCCCTCAGGACCAAGGATATCCAAAAAACACTGAAAGACAACAACAGGAGAAGGGCACACCGACCTTGTGCATTACCACTAAAAACGTTTATTAAAATCCAAATAGGTAGGATACATTATACTCACAAACATAAGATGTATACATGCATGTAGGAATTGGGAACAAATCCCCCCCAGACCACTTGTATACTGCTGGATGGCGTGATGGCATCCACAATGACCTGGCTTACGCGTTTCGAGGAAGAACCTTCTTCCTCAGAGCCAAAATAGTGTGCTACCTATTTGGATTTTGATAAACTTTTTTAGTGGTAATGCACGAGGTCGGTGCACCCTTCTCCTGGTGTTGTCTTTCAAAAAAAGAAATAAACTGTTTTCAAAATGAATATCTTAGTAGTTGTTTAAAGTTTCTGAATAACAAACCCAAGAAGACTGCCAACAATCCAGTTTTATGTTTAGTGAGAGTCATACTTCTGGATTTCAACTGGGCTTTTTCACAACAACTGTATAT
Organism: Pelophylax lessonae; assembly: GCF_965119305.1. Taxonomy (NCBI): domain Eukaryota; kingdom Metazoa; phylum Chordata; class Amphibia; order Anura; family Ranidae; genus Pelophylax; species Pelophylax lessonae. The sequence continues at coordinate 132,511,422 of NC_138770.1, forward strand.
ATTGTCATACAAAATGTACAGTTTTATTACAGATAGTTTATTTGGCCCATTAAAACTTTGCTGTCTTGCCCTTCAGCAAATTTCAGTTTTGTAGGATAGAGCAAGCTGTTTTCTCTCTCCCAGTCTGGTCATACATCTGTCTCTGGAAATTTCTGCAGTCATGCTTGAACTCTCATTTTCTACAGTGTTTTACCATAGCAGGACATCAGTATGTTTGAGTATTTCTTTGTTAAAATGGAACTCCAGCTAGTTCCGCCATCCTTGATAAACCCATCTTGTTGAATTTGTTTTTACTTTTGCCAAGCTGCAATGAGTGCACAAATCTCTAGCATAGCAACTGAATGCAACTACTTCTAATCAAAGGAAGTGGGTTGGTGTGAGGAGCAGGATGGGTATGGTACAGGCGTGTTTGGATGATATGTTGCCCTATAGACACACTATATCAATGAAGTGCTGGTGGTGTGGAGTGGTACATGTTGCCATATGCAAATTTATGAGTATTTTCATTTTGATCAGCATAACTTTTGAGCTATTGACTCAGAAAGTACTAAAGTACCAGCATGATAGGCAGACAACTAAAATTGGCTAGCCTTCATATTTTTTCAGTACAGATTTCAGTTCAATGTCCAGTTGTCTGCAGTGGAATTTGGAGAAATTTAGCTTTTTATTCCATTGATTGAATTTTTCAAGTGAAAACAGGTCTGCGTTACCCAGTTCTAGTGCACAGGGCAAAGATGGGGAAACTCCTCCTCCCCGAAAACCACCAGCCCACAACCCCCTCCTATCAGATACCTTAACCCCTCCCACACCCTGTTAGGTGGAGAAGAGGATGGGGCCAAAAATGACAGATGTAAAAATGTTTTTGGCATGCAATGAAATAGTAAAAATGTTTGTGGTACACTGCAGTGGACTGGAAAGTTTAAGGTCAGGGCCAGGGCTAACAGTGGTGAAGTAAAAAATGCCACTGGGTTGGTGATGTCACAGGAGGGAAAACAATGTCCCTGCATTAGGGATATCACTGAAATGAAAAAATGTCTCTGCATCTGTGGTGTCACTGGAAGGGAAAAAAAATGCTGATGGGGTAGTGGTGTCACTAGAAGGAAAACATTTCCCTGAGTTGGTGGTGACACTGGAAAGCAGAAAGGTCCTTGAAATAGTGATGTCACTAAAAGGGAAAAAATATCCCTGAGTTGGCGAAGGAAGGAAACAATGTCTCTGCATCAGGGGTTTCACTGGAAAGAAAAAATGTCCTTGAGTCTGTGGTGCTACTGAAAGGAAAAAATGCCCGTATGTTGCTGATGTCACTGGAAGAGACACCACTACAAAGCTCCTTCCCCTCCTCCCCTGTACAGAGCTCTTCTGTGAACTCTTCCCTCCCTCAAAGTTCATCAATAGCGATGAGCTTAGGTGTGTTTGGACACAAATCAAAACCCATATGAGCTATCCTGCTGAGGAAGCTGTCAAAGCCGAGGGCAAATCATAGGCGATGGAGTCATTTCCTGCCCCACAGCGACACATATACATGCCATTTGCATCTATGCGTCTGCCTCTGCCACCTATGATTGGCTGTTGGCTTTGACAGCTTTTTGTTGGCATAGTTCAAGAAGATCTGGACAAATGTCCGAACACACCTGAGCTCATCACTACTCATCCCCCATCCTTCCTTAATAGAGGGCAATTATAGATGGTAACATCAATGGCACATGGCTAGTGCACTGTGGCCTTTGCCAGGAACATATACATAACAGAATTGTGCCACTCTGGCAATCAATGACAGAGGCATTAGACAGAGTCTTCAAAGCATTATGAGATTGATGGCAACACAAGGCAACTCAGTTATGTGATTCATTGTCTATGGCATCTTGACTGCCACTTCAGGGATTATCCATATTTATGATAAAATTCCAGTCCATTTGTTAAGGGCTCTGTGTAACATTTGGCTTATGTGTGTATTTCCGCATGAAAGATAAAAAGAATATAATGCAGAAACACAATCATGTGAATTATCGCTTAAAAAACCCAACAAAATCTTTAACCCTGCCTTCCTCCTCCCACTAAAACCCCCCCCCCCTCCATCCCCCCAATCCTAGTACTAGCCCAGTCCTCAGTACAGGAGAAGCAGCTATCATGCACTGTGTGAGCTCTCCCAGCAAGACAGCCCCGCCTTCCGGGCAGCTGCTCTTTCTGCACTGAGAAGGCGCTCTCACTGTAAACAGAAGCTAGTACAGGAAGCCAGCTTCTGCTAATAAGTGAATGCAAGCCCATTTCTGGAAGTGACTGCTGCAATCCGGACTAAAAAAATCCTGCTGACAGGAGTGACACTGCAGTCACTCCTGTCAATGAGAGACAGGGAAAAGGGAGCATCTGGAGTGCCCATTGTGTCCCCTCCCTGCCCATAAAGCTGCAGCACCCAGGGGACACATGTCCCTCCCCCCCCCACCTTGTCCCGAACCTGGTGTCACCTAACTTTATACTTATGCAGATCGTGCCCATAAAGTCTGACAAACATTTGTGCCTAAGCTTAAAGCCTTGTTTCTCAGAGCTTTGGTTGAGATTGGCTAACTTAGAGTAGAATTCTATGATGCTAGAAAACACCTGGAGAAAAGCCACTTGATATGACATGGCACCAACTCTCCTCCAATTCAGGAGTTTTCTCTGCTGTGTCAATCAGAGAGAACTCCCCAGGACACCGTAGGCTCAACACCACAGCCTGCGTTTAATGAGTAGGTTATAAACGGTAGGCTGCAATGTTTACCAACATTGTAGTTTTACACGGATGGCAATATCTACTTTCCATTATAAATGGGACCTGAAGTGACAGCTCAGCATGGCATACCTGATTCTTCTACATATATTTAGCTAAAAAAGGGACTAGAGGATCTCAACTATTGGGAAAGGCTACAAGCATTCTGTCTGGAAAGGAGACGCTTGAGAGGTGATATCTATGATATCAATGTACAAATACCGTACTGGCGACCCTAGCATAGGAAAAAAACGTTTCAGTGAAAGGGAATTTAAAAAGACACGCGACCATTCACTAAAACTGGAAGAGAAGCGGTTTAACCTTAAACTGCGCAGAGGGTTCTTTACTGTCAGAGAGGTAAGGATGTGGAATTCTCTTCCACAAGCAGTGGTATCAGCAGGGAACCTCAATAGTTTAAAAAACTATTAGATGGGCATCTTAACGACCACAACATACAGGGGTATACGATGTACTATTGACGTAAACACATACACCCACACACACATCATAGGTTGAACTGGATGGACTGGTGTCTTTTTTCAGCTTTACTAACTATGTAACTATACACGTGCCCATGCATCTAGGTCAGTGTTTTTCAACCTTTTTTCAGTCAAGGCACCCTATGGAAATTTTGGACAATCTCGAGGCACCCTTTAACCACTTGCCGACCGCTCACATTGAGCGTACTGCGGCAAAGTGGCTCAATTCCGTCCAGTGACGTAGACCTACGTCGCTGGACTCCTTCCCTTGTGGGCGGCGCGGCTCGCTCCCGCTGTATTCAGATACAGCAGGAGTCGAGCTAGGGGAGGAGAGGCGGTGATCACCGCCGCTCTTCCCCGATCGTCGGGGACTGAGTGAGGAAATCCGCCCGCGTAAACAAAGCGGGCGGATCTCCTATGTGACAGGCAGGGACAGATTACAGGATTCAGCATAGCTGAACATGCGATCTGTGCCTGTGTCACACAATCCCCTCCCCCCACACACGTCAGGAAGCACCAGGCATACATTTAACCCCTTGATCACCAATAAAGTTAACCCCTTCCCTGCCAGTGTCATTATTACAGTAACAGTGCATATTTATAGCACTGATTACTGTAGTAATGTCACTGGTCCCCCCAAAAGTGTCAAAAATGTCAGTCAAGGGTCCGATCTGTCCACCGCAATGTCGCAGTCCCACAAAAAAAAAAAACGCAGATCGCCGCCATTACTCGGTAAAAAAAAAAACAATAAAAATTACATAAATGACATAAATCTTTCCCAGTAGTTAGTAGCTGCGATAACTTTTGGGCAAATCAATCAAAATACGCTTATTGCAATTTTTTTTACCAAATATATGTAGCAGAAAACAAATTGGCCTAAAATGTTAAAAAAGTTTGATTTTTAAATTTTTTTGGGGGGGAATTTCATATAAAAAAAATGTGAAAAATATTGTTATTTTTTCAAAATTGTCGCTCTTTTTTTGTTTATAGCGCAAAAAGTACAGATCGCACAGGTGATCAAATACCACCAAAAGAAAGCTCTGTTTCTGGGGAAAAAAGGACATTAATTTAATTTGGGTACAGCATCGCACGCCCACGCAATTGTCCGTTAAAATAACGCAGTGCCGAATCGCAAAATATGGCCTGGTCAGGAATGGGGTAAAATCTTCAAGTCTTAAAGCGGTTAAAAATACGCTCATTGAGGATTTTTTTGTCAAAGACATGTAGCTAAATACATTTTGGCCTAAATATATGACAAAAATTGAATATATTGGATTTTTTTTAACTGTCAAAGTAGAAAAATATTGTTATTTTTTCAAAATTGTCGCTCTTTTTTTATTAATATCGCAAAAAATGAAAAGCGCAGAGGTGATCAAATACCCCCAAAAGAAAGCTCTGTTTCTGGGAAAAAAAGGACGTAAATTTCATTTGGGTACAGCATCGCACGCCCACGCAATTGTCCGTTAAAATAACGCAGTGCCGAATCGCAAAATATGGCCCGGTCAGGAATGGGGTAAAATCTTCCAGTCTTAAAGCGGTTAAAAATACGCTCATTGAGGATTTTTTTGTCAAAGACATGTAGCTAAATACATTTTGGCCTAAATATATGACAAAAATTGAATATATTGGATTTTTTTTAACTGTCAAAGTAGAAAAATATTGTTATTTTTTCAAAATTGTCGCTCTTTTTTTATTAATATCGCAAAAAATGAAAAGAGCAGAGGTGATCAAATACCACCAAAAGAAAGCTCTGTTTGTGGGAAAAAAGGACGTAAATTTCATTTGGGTAGGGCGTTGCATGACCGCGCAATTGTCAGTTAAATTCGCACAGTGCCGAATCGCAAAAAGGGGCCTGGACGTAAAGCAGGAAAATCCTCCGGTCATAAAGTGGTAAAAACTATGGACAGTCTTGAGGCACCCCATTCTAAAATGTAAAAACTATTCTAATAGTTTTACATATTGCAGCAACAGCCACACAGGTAGGACACCCAATGTTAGAAGAAATTTATTCTTCAAAAAAGATAAAAATAGACTTTTGCAAACTGGTACTGACTAGTATTCCAATGTTTCTCCATCACTCAGCTAATGTGACCCCACTGCCAATAGAGAGAAAGAAGCAAGGGAGGGTCAAACAAGGATGCTATGCAGGTGACTGACACTCTCCTTATCAACTGTTGATGTCATTGGTTGTTAGGACATCCACAGCTAGACGGTTGTAATGGTCCACAATGAGAACCTGTTACTTAAAGGTAGTGTAACCAAAAGGCAGACTTCATCCACACATCGGCTTGTATACAATTTTAGGGCAATTTTTAGGTATTTTGTCAAGGCACCCCTGAAGAAACCTCAAGGCACCCCAGGGTGTCTGGGCACCCTGGTTGAAAAAGGCTAGTCTAGGTAATGGGCAAACATTATATAACTATGCAAAACTAGGGTATGCAATAAATGAAAACTCTAAAAGTTTAGGATAAACTTTATTTACATTTTTAAACAGATGTGATTTACATACAGTATGTCAGGCATCTGACACTCCTAGAAGTGTGTCCGATATTAATCAGTTGTATTCCTTAAACCATTTTATAATGACAGCTAGGAAATGATTTGTTCATATGAGCAACCACCTTAACTTTGTTGAAGAATTGCTTTATAACATTTCTTCATTTTTATTTATTGATAACAATGATATTATGCACTTTAGTGTGTGCATTTTTTGTGACAGGTAAATACGGTAAGGCCTCTTTCACACGGAGGGGACCGTATTTCAATCCGCTACGGCACTTTTTTTTTTTTACGGACACGGATGACATTTGTGTCATCCGGTCCGTATGTCCGCATATCATCCCATCCATTTGCGGATTATATATGGACATAATGTATGTCTATGGGATTGTGGATGTCAGCAGATGACACCGCTGACATCCGATTTTGCGTCCTTTCCGTTTTTTAAAAGGAAGAAAAATAGGGTTCTGTTTTGTTCCAAAAAATGGAACAGAACTGAAAGGACGCAAATCGGATGTCAGTGGATGGTCATCCGCTGACATCCGAAATCCCATTGACATTCTCTGAACGTATATCACCCGCAAACGGATGGGGTGATATACAGACATACGGAACGCCCGTGTGAAAGAGCCCTAAAGAAAAAACCTTCTTTCTTGTGACTAGCTGGCAGTCCTGCAGCTTTTTGCATTATCAGCACCAGCTGCAGACATTTCTGAAAGTGTAAAGCCAAACGTGTTTTACAGATTAGCTGAATTGTAACATTTAGGCATCTGACTTTCTAGCCAACTGTCCCAGATTTCCTTGAGTAGCTACATGTCTGGATATGAAATTGTTTTCTTAACATAAAAATGTAACTGAATGCTGCTGTATTCTACAGCAGGAAAGAAAACATTTGGTATTAGTTTTGTCAAGTAATCATTACATTTCTTCATATGCATTCTTTGACATTACAGAAGGATTGAAATGCCTTTTAAACCAATAACATCACAGCAATAAAAAGCATTTTAAAGTTGCGCTTATACCCTAAAGCAGTGATTTCTAGTTAGTGGCTTGTGAGCCACATGTTGCGCTTAGCTGCCTTTGAAGTTGCTTGCAGCAGAATCTCACCGAGTGCTCGCTACCTGTAAGGTGGGATCAAAAAGAATGCTTTAATGTCTTCTGGATTAGCTGTTATGGTAACCTAGATGTTCCAAAATGAGACTATATGGATATGAACTGAAACAGATAACAGCACACCAACAGGGGCTGACTTTGTAAAGACTTGCTGGCCCCAAAAAGTATTCTTTATTTTATAAGGCATTATATGGTTATTTCAGACTATTTACAGCATGCGTTGGTAACCTGTTTTTCTTTCTGAGCTTCAGAGACCTGTGTAGCCAGTTTAAAACCCTCCCTGTTGATATATCAGATAACAATGATTATATTTGTAGATCTACTTTTGGATTAGATCACACGGTCTGCAGTGGCTAGCATGGTCGTTAACATTTACAAACACAAGCTTAAGGCTGGCCATACATGATACAATTTTCTGTACAATTTTCTTGAAATTTACCTTCAATTGTGTAGTACAAAGGCCTACCTAATTGGATACAAGTGAAAGTGTTGTTTAGCTTTGACCTCATATTATGTGGTTTGTGGTACATCTAACAGAAAATTGTACAACAAAAATTGAACATGCATGGCCAGCCTAAATTGCTAGAAGGCCTTTTGATTTTCTAGCAGGTTAAAATCTGATTTGAACTATTTGCTTTCCTGCTAAAAGCTGTGTCCAAAAATAAAATGCAGACACTGGTAAAACGATTTCCTTATTTATTGTAAAAAATGCCTTGAAGTGAAGACCTGTTCACTGACCCTGGGAGCCTTCAGTAAAGAGCCTTATTACCAATTATAAATTTAGACTAGGTTCATACTACTATGGCTGTAATTTGATCAGATTTTTAGTGATTATGTAGTCCAACTTTGTTGTGTTTTTGACACGATTCTGCTGCATTTTCATGAGATTCTCATGCTTCTGCCCTTTTTGTTTTGACCAGTGATGAGGGAAACAACTGCTGCAATCACATCAAAAACACATCAAATCATACACAGATGCAGTGCCAAATTTAGACCTTGGGGGGCCCAGGGCACTTCATGTTTGGGGCCCCTGCACAAAGAAATTAAATTATATGACAAATAATTGACTGTCAGAATACACATTACACAGGCAGTTGGAACTGGCAAGTCATACATTACATAGTTACATAGTTAGTGAGGTTGAAAAAAGACATCAGTCCATCCAGTTCAACCCATAATGTGTGTGTGTGAGTTCGCTGCTAACTGTACATTGTATACCCCTTTATGTTGTGGTCTTTAACCACTTGCCGACCGCTGCCCGACTATTACGGCGGCGGTCAGCCCCTCCCAGGCAAAGTGACGTACCGGTACGTCACTAGCCTTGGAGCCAATAGGGGGCGAGCACGCCTTAACCTCTCCCTCTCCAATAAAGTTAACCTCTTCCCTCCCAGTGTCATTTTTACAGTAACAGTGCATATATATAGCACTGATTACTGTAGTAATGTCACTGGTACCCCCAAAAGTGTCAAAAATGTCAGTCAAGGGTCCGATCTGTCCGCCGCAATGTCGCAGTTCCGCAAAAAAAATCGCAGATCACCGCCATTACTCGTTAAAAAAAAAAGAAACAATAAAAATGACAAAAATCTTTCCCTCAGTTAGTAAACGCATTAACTTTTGCGCAAACCAATCAAAATATGCTTTTTACGATTTTTTTTTACCAAACATGTAGCAGAAAACAAATTGGCCTAAAATGATAAAAAAAATAGATTTTTACATTTTTTTGGGGGGGAATTTCATATAAAAAAATTTGAAAAATATTGTTATTTTTGCCGCTCTTTTTTTGTTGTTTTGTTTTTTTTTGTTTATAGCGCATGATCAAAATACCGCACAGGTGATCAAATACCACCAAAAGAAAGCTCTGTTTGTGGGAAAAAAAGGACGTCAATTTCATTTGGGTACAGCGTCGCACGACCACGCAATTGTCCATTAAACTCACACAGTGCCGAATCGCAAAATACCCCCTGGTCAGGAAGGGGGTAAAATCTTCCGGGGCTTAAGTGGTTAAGGTGCCCATCAGTTTTTGACACTATCAATGCTCCCTGCTTATACCACTGCTTGTGGAAGAGAATTCCACATCCTTGTCACTCTGACAGTAAAGATACCCTTACGTAGTTTACGGTTAAACCATTTTTCTTCTAGTTTTAGTGAGTAGCCCCATGTCTTATTGTATTCCCTTTCTCTGAAAAGTTTGTTCCTTATGCTATGGTCACCAGTACAGTATTTGTACATTAATATCATATCCCCTCTCAAGCCTCTCTTCTCCAGAGAGAATAAGTTCAATGCTTGTAGTCTTTCCTCATAGCTGATGTCCTCCATTCCCCTAATTATCTTTGTTGCCCTTCTCTGTACTTTCTCCAGTTCCAGCACATCCTTTCTGAGGACCGATGCCCAGAACTGAATGGCATATTCAAGATGTGGCTGGACTAGAGTCTTGTAAAGTGGGAGAATAATCTCTTTATTTCTGGAGTGAATCCCCTTTTTAATACATGCCAGTATTCTGTTGGCTTTGCTTGCAGCGGCTTGGCATTGCATGCCACTGCCAAGCCTGTTGTCCACTAGGACCTCCAGGTCCTTTTCCATCTTAGATTCACTCAGAGGCTCCCCCCCTAGCGAGTAACTTGCGTTCGTATTTCTGACACCCAAGTGCATTACCATTTTTCAACATTAATTTTCAACATTGATCCTCATCTGCCATGTAGTTGTCCACCCCATTATTTTGTTCAGGTCTGCTTGTAAGGTTACCACATCCTGCATAGAAGATATTGGTCTGCTTAGCTTAGTATTGTCCGCAAATACAGAGATTGTGCTGGATATTCCCACCTCTAGGTCGTTTATGAATAAATTAAACAGGATTGGTCCCAGGACAGATCATTGGGGGACCCCACTTTCCACATCCACCCAATCCGAGTACTCCCCTTTTTTCACCACCCTCTGGACTTGCCCCTGGAGCTAGTTCTCTATCCAGGTACTCACCCTATGGTCCATACCTACATTCCTTAGTTTGTACAGTAAGCGTTTGTGGGGAACGGTGTCAATTGCCTTTGCAAAGTCCAGATACACCACATCTACACGCCTTCCTTTATCAAGATGGCAACTCACTTCATCATAGAAGGTTAATAGATTGGTCTGGCAAGAACGATTTTTCATGAATCCATGCTGATTACTAGGGATGATCGAACGGTTCGGGTCGACCATCGGTTCGGCCCGAACATTGGGTGTTCGAGGTTCGGCCGAATTTAGAACTTTTTGCCCAAAAAGTTCGGAATTCGGCAACCAGAACCGACCAAAATGCAATGCTTCAGGAAATGGGCTTTAAAAGCCCGTGATTGGACCAGAACCATTAGCAAAAGCCAATTGAGGGGGCAGGAGAATGCTAGGAATGTGATTGGAGTGACTAGGGGGTCCCTAGACCAATCATTAGTGAATACGCCCCCCAGTATATAAGATAGCCCCCGCCATATTCCTAGCATTGTTATACTGGACATGGAAGAGAGTGGAAGCAGTTCTGTTAATTTTACTTTAAAAGTGTCATTTAGCATTTATTAGTGTGAGGAAAGGGATATCTAGTGTAGTTAGAGTGCTCTTTACACTTAAGTTAGCTTCAAAAATTTAGTTTCTGTAGGGAAAGTGTTAAGTGTAAGGGGACCGTAGTGTAGTGTAGGGTTAACTGACAGTAACTGCTATGGAAGGGTGACCGCTATAGAGAAATGATCATTTCTCTGAGTTGCTTCGGCACAGGCATATGGCTTCTCACCAACCAAGCATTTTTTATGCTGCAGGGGTTGCCACTGCCAGTGCTTTTTTGAGGACATGTTTGATGTCAGACATGACATCTGAACATGTGTATAGGGGGTATATATACACATATATGTCTGTATATATACCCCTAGACATATATAGGTGTGATAGTAGCAGAAATATATGCTTGCGCTAATAAAATCATTTACAGTAATATATTTCTGCTACTATCACACCTATATATGGCTAGGTGTCTATATACATATAAGTATGTGTGTATATATACCACTATACACAAGTTCAGATGTTTTGCCTGCCTCAAAAGAACCCAAAAAAATGCCAAAAAAAATGCTAGCGTCAAAAAAAAAAAAAATGCCCAGGTGTGTTTTTGCTGGCATTTTTTGGGGGTTTTTGGAGGCAGGCAAAACATCAGAACTTGTGCACAGTACCACTATACACAAGTTCAGATGTTTTTCCTGACTGCAAAGAACCCAAAAAAATGCCTGCTATTAAACCGGCAAGGTGTGAAAACCGAGAAGCCAACCTGCTGTGCTGAAAGAGTTCTAATACAAACAATCCTTTTTTATGGTTCTGGACATGCTACAGAGCTGAAACTTCACAGGTACACCTTTTAGACCCACCAGACACAAAATCACACAAAAAAAAGTTCTTAAAAATTGTCATTTTTTATAAAAAAGCCAATTATTGAAAAAAAAAAAAAGAGATTTTTTGATTTTTACTTTTTTTTTACCAGATACGAAATCCAAAGTAAAAATCCAAAAATTTTTTCAATAATTGGCTTTTTTTAATCAAAAATTACAATTTTTAAGAACTTTTTTTGTGTGATTTTGTATCTGGGGGGTCTAAAAGGTGTACCTGTGAAGTTTCAGCTCTGTAGCATGTCCAGAACCAGAAAAAAAGATCATATAGGTGTAAAAGGAGGGTCCCACATCCCTGTTCTACTGAAAAATTATCTTTTTTTTTTCATGGTTCTGGACATGCTCAAAATCAAAAAATCTCTCTTTTTTTTTTTTTTTTTTTCAATAATTGGCTTTTTTTTATCAAAAATGACAATTTTTAAGAACTTTTTTTTGTGTGATTAATAGTTAATGGGGCATGACCCAGAACCCTAGGCACTTTTTAGGGGCATTTATTGGGTTTTAGGGCTTAAAAATTGTGTTTTTTGATTACCGAAGTTCAGGTCCCATTGATTTCAATGGGGTTCTGAAATCCGGGCCGAACTTTCGGGAAGTTCGGATGTTCTGGCCGAACCGAACTTTTCAAAAGTTTGATCATCCTTACTGATTACTACTAATAATACCGTTTTTATTACTAAAGTCTTGTATATTAACATCCCCTCCAAAATTTTGCAGACTACTGATGTTAGGCTAACTGGGCTATAGTTCCCCGGGATATATCTCGGCCCTTTTTTAAATATTGGTATCACGTTGGCTTTTTTCCAATCAGCTGGCACCATACCCGTCTGTAGACTATCCATAAAGATCAAGAACAATGGTCTGGCTATCGCCTGGCTGAGTTCTTTAAGAACCCTGTGGTCCCGGTGATTTATTTATGTTAACTCTATCTTCTGTTAACCATGGGGGTGCATCCTGAGGTGTATTTATTTTAACGTTACAATCACAGTTATGCATCACCCTGCAATATTTACAAAAAGTCTTTCTTTCTGCATTTAGGAAGCACATTAACACCTGGAAGCCTTTTAGCATGTTGTAAAACTGCCTATTGAGATGGAGTGAGACAAAGCTTGGCAAAGACTGCAAACTGGGCAGTTTCCCTAATGAGCACACTACTGAATCTCGGGGGAAAATAAGTTTACATTTTTTATAAAGGAAGTCTGGGGCCCCTCTGGCAGGGGGGCTCAGGGTAGTTGCTTCTTTTTACCCATTATAAGTCCAGGACTGTGTAGATGTGTTTTTGGTGCGCTATGGGGCCAAAATTGTGTATGAATCACAGCAAAGTGGTACAGGACCCTTTTCCAAAATTTCTTTGTGCTGTGTTGCATTGATGGAAACGGGCACTATTGGAAACAATATGATTTCCATTGTCATGCAAATCAATTTGGGTCCTTTCACACGGGCCGTCCGTAGTCCATTTTTCATCCCTCCGTTTGCAGATGAAATACGGACATAATGTATGTCTATGGGATTGCGGACGTTAGCGGATGACTATCCGCTCACATCCGTTTTGCGTCCATTCCGTTCCGTTTTCTGAGACTGAAGAGAACCCTATTTTTCTTCCATTTAAAAAACAGAACGGACGCAAAAACGGATGTCAGCGGTGTCATCCGCTAACGTCCAAAAATCCCAAATGGATGGATGAAAAAACACAGAAGGGACCCTACAAAAGTGTCACCGTGTCCGTTTAAAAAAAAAAAAAGTCACTGAGCGGAACAAAAAACATAGCTGACCGTGTGAAAGGACCCTTTCAAAATTGTTCTAGTGTGAACCAGACCTTAGCATGGAATCAGATTGCACTGAATCAGATTATAAGGGAAATAACGTTGGTTCCTATGGAGCCTGTTCACATCAATGCAGAGCAGCTACAATCCGACTTTGGGAAAGGGTCCTATGCTTCTTTGGTGCGATGCAGTAGAATTCTATGGTCCATATACTTCAGTGGAAATGCTTTCAAATCACTTATCTTTCCTATCATCATACATTTCCTGCAGAATTTCTTCCCCAACACAGACATGGCAGCTGTATCAAAAATGTTTCAAAATCACATCAAAATCGCATCAGAATCACATCAAGTCACACTGCAACTGTACTTGAAAATCACATCAAAATCACACTGCATCAGTGTGAACCTAGCCCAGTTCCCTGTAAAGAAAAGTGTAAATACTTACCTTTCCTTCTGCGTTACTTCTGCCTGCACTGCTGAATGCTCCTCCATTGAGAAGGAATTGCCCCCCCCCCCAAGTCTGCTGGGAAATTAATACTCTGGGGAGTACACAGAAAAAAGTAATTGTGTTATAGGTTCTTTAACTGAAAAGACAGTGGTGACTCTAGGAAGATACCACAGTCAAAACGGGGGGGCACTCATAATTTTCACTACTCGATCACAACACTGAATAAAAACTAAATAAGTATATACTGTATAAATAAGGTTACAAGATAGACCTGAGAAGGAGGAAAACTCTCAAAAGATTTTCTTTATACAAAAAATTAAAGGAACACTTTGAAAACACATGAAATCTCATGGTGGATATCTATACTGATAAAGAATGGGTGATGTGTTAGGAACAAAAGGATGCCACATCATTTGATGATGCCAGGGTGCCATTGTCTAGCCTGTAGAGGTGTGTGCGTCCTTCCATGGATATGCCTCCCCAGACCATCACTGACCCACCACCAAACTGGTCATGCTGAACGATGTTACAGGCAGTGTTTTGGATTTGGACCAGAACAGTCCTCAGATATATCTAATAACATTCTCCATGGCTTCTCCAGACCCTTTCACATCTACCATGTGTTCAGGGTGAACCTCCTCTCATCTGTGAAAAGCACAGGGTGCCGGTGGTGGACCTACTAATTCTGGTGTTTAATGGCAAATGCCAATCGAGCTCCATGGTGCCGGGCAGTGAGCACGGGGTCCACTAGAGGATGTCGGGTCCTCAGGCCAACCTCATGAAGTCTTTTTCTAATTGTTTGGTCAGAGACATTGACACCAGTGGCCTGCTGGAGGTAATTTTGTAGGGCCCCTGGCAGTGCTTATCCTGTTTACATCTGCCTGACTATGGAGGTGAATGGAGGGTCCAATTGGGTCCATCTGAAAAACAGACAGGCGGACCTGATCGGACCAATTGTGTGATTGGGCCTAAGGCTGCTTTCACATGGATGCATTGCAGTTTCCCTGCACCTCAGCTGACCTTGATCGTCACTTCTTCCTCAGGATTCCTGCAGGTATTGCTGGCTGCTGCTGTCCCCCAGGTGGGTATGGCTGGTGGCTGCTGCTTACTGTTCTCCAGGGCTGGTACTGCTGGTGGGTACTGCTGGCTGGTACTGCTGGTGGATACTTCTGGCTGGTACTGCTGGCTGGTACTGCTGGTGGGTACTGCTGGTGGGTACTGCAGGCTGGTACTGCTGGCTGGCACTGCTGGTGGGTACTGCTAGCTGGTACTGCTGGTGGGTACTGCTGGCTGGTACTGCTGCTCGGTACTGCTGGTGGGAACTGTTGGTGGGTACTGCTGGCTGGTACTGCTGGTGGGTACTGCTGGCTGGTACTGCTGGTGGGAACTGTTGGTGGGTACTGCTGGCTGTCTCCAGACCCACCATCCCCAAGCATCAGTTTGACAGGAGCCAGCGCTAGAGGAGGCATGCGGCTGCAGTAGAGAGCAGAGCCCATGCTTCCTGTATCGCACCTATCAAAGGTGGAGTGCATTTTGTATTACCCTGCTTGTGACAGGAGCCGGCACTATAAAGGAAGCATCGGCTCTGCTTCCTCTAGTGCCGCTTCTGTTCTTCACACTGATGCTTTGGGATGGCGGGTCAGGAACCCGCAATCTGGGCTTACCGATCCATCATCCCAGAGCAGGAGGTGGCATCGAGATCCTGTTGGGGAGGCACATGGGGGGCACATTATAATGTTAAGGGGGCCATGGTCCCCTCTTCCCCCCCACTTCCCCCGTGAAGCAACTGATTTATAGGGAGAAGTACAGATTTCCTTTTTATAGCTTACACCTATTCTATGTGAGCTGCTAATATCTAAACAATTTTTCAGTCATCTCAGAAGTGGACCCTATCTGTTAAACTAAATACCTTTGGGAGGATCTACAGTCTTCCCTGGAGTGTCAAGATGACAATTTGGTCTGGATCCACCCCCTTTCCTCTCCTATGTTTGATTGATGTCAGATCTAGATATCTGCTCCCTCCCAGGACTTCACAAAGCAAAGCTGCTCTCCCCCTCCTCTCCTCCCTACTCCATCCTCCTGTTAGAGCTCTTCCAATCTTCAATACACAGAAGCCAGCAGCAAAAGCAAGAGCTCCTCCTCCCCACATAGCACACACCTGTTATGGAATTCTCTTACAGACATCCTAGAATATGCACTGTGTATATACAATGATACAGCCTAGATCTCCCAACTGTCTGCACAGACAAAGCCTCAGTCCGCCCACTGTTTATACAGAGACCCTGTTGTAAACACAGCTGACCGTTCTTCTCTCTGGAATGATCACAGAGTACCTGTGATCCTGCTATATAGGATCACAGGTCTCTGTGATCATTTCACAAGCCCATCCCCTCATACAGTTAGAATCACTTCCCTAGGCTTACATTTAACCCCTGATTTTACTTCGGCAATATGGCTCGTACAGGCAAAACGACATAGATCTGCGTCGCTCGCCTGGGAGGAGTTGGGGGGCGCCCCCAATCATCAGCGGAGAAGCCGATGCGTGTGTCAGGCAGCTCCGATTGCCGCCTGACACCCGCAATCGTTCCCCGCTAAGAAACACAGCCGACCGTCCTTCTCCCTGAAATAATCACAGAGATCATGTGATCCTGCTATATAGGATCGCATGTCTCTGTGATCATCTCAGAAGCCACTCCCCCCCCACAGTTAGAATCACTCCCCTAGGGTCACATTTAACCCCTTGATCACCTATACTGTTAACCCTTCCCTGCCAGTGTGATTATTACAGTAACAGTGCATATTTTTAGCACTGATTACTGTAGTAATCTCACTGGCACCCCCAAAAGTGTCAAAAATGTCAGTTAGGGGTCCGATTTGTCCCCCGCAATGTTGCAGTCCCGCAAAAAATCTAAAATTGCCGCCATTACTAGTAAAAAAAAAAAAAACAATAAAAATTACATAAATCTTTCCCGTAGTAAGTAGACGCAATAACTTTTGCGCAAACCAATCAAAATACGCTTATTGCGATTTTTTTTACCAAAAATATGTAGCAAAAACAAATTGGCCTAAAATGTTAAAAAAGTTTGGTTTTTACATTTTTTTTTGGGAATGTTATAAAGCAGAAAGTGAAAAAACTGAAAATTCCTATCAAATACTTACCGCAATTTTCCTTTCCTGGTAGTCTCCATGGCAGCCTACGTGTGGGTTAACCCCGCCTCCACTCCAAGGTTATAGGACCTTCCTCCCATAAATTTCAGCTCTCAGGTACAGCAGGTGTTCCATATCTTAGCCGAATCCAAGACAAGAGGGTGGGAACTCCGGCTGCCATGGAGACTACCAGGAAAGGAAAATTACGGTAAGTATTTGATAGGAATTTTCCGTTTTCCTGGCAGTCTCCATGGGAATGCTTTAGTAAAGAAACTTTAATTCATGCTATTTGCAGACAAAACATTCAAACCAAAATTAACTGAAGACAAAGAAGCAGGCTCCACACAATAGTGGGTCATAAAAGTATTGACCGAAGACCATGAAGCCGCTCTGCAAATCACATCTGGAGCCACGTGTCGCGACGCCGCCCAGGACGTAGAAATATTCCATGTAGAGTGCGCCGTCACCGCCTCTGGAGGAGCCAAACCCTCTGCTCTATAGGCCTGTTGGATAGCCGCCACTATCCATGATGCAATAGTTCTGGATGAAGCACGTTTACCTCTGTTCTTCCCCCAGAACAGGATAAAGAGGTTGTCAGACTGCCTGAATGGTGCAGTTGCTTGAAGATAAACTTTTAAGGATTCTCCTACATCCAATGGATGAGGATTAGACTCATCAGAAGACCGAAAAGTAGGCAGGACGATCTCCTGGTTCTGGTGAAACACTGAGGTGACTTTCGGATTTGAATTCAGCATGGGTATCAGCACTACCCGATCTGGGAAGAAAGTCAGGAATGGTTCTCTATAGCCGAGGGAACTTATTTCAGAGACCCTTTTAGCCGAAGTGATGGCTACCAGGAAGACTGTCTGGATGGTCAGGTCCTTGATAGAAGAAGAAGATTCTATGCCCGTTTTTGAGAAGGTATTCAGGACAAGAGGAAGGTCCCATTTCAGAAACCTAGGTTTTCTTTGAGGTTTGAGCCTAGCTGCTCCTTTAACTACCTCCCACCCGGGCCATTGTAAATATACGGCCGGGTGGGAGTCTCCTCCTTCTGATCGGACGTTCCGGAACGTCCTTCAGAAGGAGAGAGATCGCGCCGCCGCGGGCACGCGCAGCAGCGCGATCTCGATGTGCCTGTGTCCCTCGGACACAGAGCAACATCATTCGGCAGGAGGGCCCTTTCATTAGCCCTCCTGATCACATGACGGCTATGTAAATAGAGCCGTTGTAACGGCTTCGATCTCTTCTCCTCCTGACAGATCCTGTTAGTGAGGAGAAGAGGAGAGGATCGGTGCTGCTGCGGGGGTGATCAGTGAGTATTTCTAATTACTCACTGATCACAGGGGGGGTCTGTGCTGGTAATCAGAACATTGATTACCAGTGCAGCCCTGGGGGGGGGAGGGGTGCCACTAAGCCACCAGGGATGCCCACCCATGACTACCAGGGATGCCCACTATGGCCACCAGGGATGGCAAGCAGGGCTCAGAGAGCCCCCCAGTGCCCTCCCTATCAGTGTTGCCCACCAATGCCATCTATCAGTGCTGCCCACCAGTGCCGTTATTGCCATCTATCAGTGCCGCCCACCAGTGCCCATTATTGCCCACCAGTGCTGCCTATCAGTGCCCATCAGTGCCCCCCATCAGTGCCGATCAGTGCCACCCATCAGTGCCAATCAGTGCCGATCATTGCCGCCCAACAGTGCCACCTATCAGTGCCCATCAGTGCCCATCTGTGCCGCCAATCAGTGCCCATCAGTGCTGCCTATCAGTGCCCATCAGCGCTGCCTATCAGTGCCCACCAATGCTGCATATCAGTGCCACATATCAGTGCCCATCAGTGCTGCATATCAGTGCTACCTATCAGTGCCCATCAGTGCTGCATATCAGTGCCACCCCATCAGTGCCACCCCATCAGTGTCTCCTCATCAGTGCCTGTCAGTGCGGTGTCATCAGTGGTCATCAGTGCAGGAAAAAACATATCTATTTACAAAATTTTATAACCTAAACAAAAAAACTTTTTTTTTTTTCAAACTTTTCAGTCTTTTTTTATTTGTGCACCAAAAAAGAAAAAACCTGACGGTGATCAAATACCACCAAAAGAAAGCTCTATTTGTGGGGAAAAAATGACACAAATTTGGTTTAGGTACAGCGTTGCATGACCGCGCAATTGTCATTCAAATTGCAACAGCGCTAAAAGCTGAAAATTGGTCTGGGAAGGAAGGGGGTTTAAGTGCCCTGTATTGAGGTGGTTAAAGAACTGTTGAATAAGTTAGTGTTGAGCCCACATAATCCCAGAGAAGGCAGATAATGCCGATACTTGGACTCTTAGAGTTGCTACTGAAAGGGGCATATCTAAGCCAGCCTGAAGAAATCTTAGTACTTCTTGAATCCCAGTAACTGAGGAAGACATACCTTCTGGATATGCAGACTTCATGAATCTTGACCAGATTCTGCAATATACCTTATTTTTGCTCGGACGTCTATTAAGGTGGAAATGGCTGTTGGTGGGCAGCCGAGCGATTCCAACCTTTCCCTCTCAAGAACCAGACTGTCAACCGGAGTATTGCAGGACAGGGGTGTACTGACGTTCCCTGTAGGAGCAGGTCTGGTCTGAGGGGAAGAGGGACCGGGTCCCAGTAACTTAGTTGTAGGAGTAGCGGAAACCATGGCCTGTTCGGCCAGAACGATGCCACCATCACTATCTCTACATCTTCCGCTTGAAGTCTCTGCAAGAATTTGAGAATGATGAGGAAAGGCATACGCCTTGTTGAACTCCCACCTGTCGGTTAGCGCATCCGTCCCGTAGGCCTGATGGCACCTGCCTCTCGTGACATACTTCTCCAACTTGTGGTTGCAAGGAGAGGCGAATCGGTCGACTTCGGGAGACACTCCCAATGACAGGATCCATTTGAATGACTCCACATGGAGAGACCACTCGTTGTGGTTCAACTGGACCCTGGACAGGAAATCTGCTTGAGCATTCTGAGGACCTGGAATGTAGACTGCTGATATATCGACTAGATGAGCCTGAGCCCAAGTCATAATTGGGTCTAATTCTCGTAGTAGAGAGAGACTCCGTGTCCCACCTTGTCTCTTCACATAAGACACTGCCGTGGTGTTGTCCATCTGAATCATGACCGATTTCCCTTCCACCAGGTGTTGAAAGGATCGAAGAGCCTGATATGCTGCCCGGAGCTCCAGTATAATGGTGACTGGCGTGTGTCTCTGAGAATACCATTTTCCTTGGGCCATTTCCGACAGACAATGAGCCCCCCAACCTGAGTTGCTGGCGTTGTGATTATGGTCCATGTGACTGGAACCAGAGAGTGGCAGTTGAGCAGATTCTTGCGTTGGAGACACCAAAGAAGACTGAATCTCATGCTGGAGGAGATGTGAATGTATTGCTCCCCCTCTTCCGGGTTCCACTGTTGTAGGAACCCTTTCTGGAAAGGCCTCATACGCCAAAGAGCCCATTTGACCATCGGAGCCGTGGACACCATGGTGCCAATGATTTTGAGGCACTGAGAGGCTGTCAGCCGGGAGGAAGAAAGAGCTGGAAGGATTCTCTCCCGCACCACCGGTATCTTCTCTAACGGGAGAGAGATTGAATTCTCGATGGTGTTGAATTCCCGAGATAGACTAGGCACTGAGTGGGCTCCAGCTGGCTCTTTTGTAAGTTCAACAGCCAGCCAAATACTTTGAGGGTCAATATGATCTGATCTCTGTTTGCCAATAACTGATCTTTGTCTTGAGACAGCAGCAGAAGATCGTCTAGGTAATGGTGTAGACGTATTCCTTTTAACCTTATGAGGGCCACTATAGCCGGGAGAACTTTGGAGAACACTCTGGGCGAGGTAGAGAGGCCGAAAGGTAGACAAATGAATTGAAGATGTCGGTTCAGAACACAGAAGCAGAGATATTTGTGAAAGTCGACTGCCACAGGTACATGAAAGTACGCATCTTTTAGATCTATTGAGGCGAGCCAGTCCCCTGGCAGCACTGCCTTCTGAATGGTGGAGAGAGTTTCCATTTAGAATTTTTCGTTCTTTATGAACCTGTTCAGGTATGTGAGGTCTATAACGGGCCTCCAGACTCCGTTCTTCTTCTGGACCAAGAAGAGGGGTGAGTAAACGCCTTGAAAATTTTCCTGA
The DNA here is from genome assembly GCF_965119305.1 of Pelophylax lessonae. Classification (NCBI taxonomy): domain Eukaryota; kingdom Metazoa; phylum Chordata; class Amphibia; order Anura; family Ranidae; genus Pelophylax; species Pelophylax lessonae. The sequence continues at coordinate 132,532,160 of NC_138770.1, forward strand.
TCTGGAACCGGAACTACTGCTCCTTGAGCCACCAAAGTGTCTACATAAGCGAGCAAGACTTCTCTTCTCTCTTCTTGACAGGGCAAGTGAGTTGGGATGAACCGTGGAACCGGATCTGCCAGAAAAGACCATTTGTGGCCTATAGAGACCGTCCTGACGGTCCAAAAGTCCGTGATTGAGGCCGTCCAGAAACGCTGAAAATGGAGAAGACGTGCCCCCACCTGGCATGTCTGAACGGACCCAATCTCAAAAAGATTTTGTGGATTTTTGTCCAGCAGGAGCTGGATTCTTGGATGATCGTCGAGAAGAAGATTGGCCTCCTCTCCAATTTCTCAGAAAATCTCTAGCAGGTTTGTAAGAGCGGGCATCTCTTGACCTCTCAGGGTATTGCCTCCTAGGTTGAGGCTTCTTCTGGCCAAACAGGCGTTTATCTTGTGGAAGGAAACCTGATTTTCTGCCAGTAGCTATTGCAATGGCGCTGTCCAAATTGTTTCCGAAAAGGGAAGTACCCTCGAAGGGGATCTTACACCACGCCTGCTTGGAGGCTGGATCAGCAAGCCAGGGGCGGAGCCACAAGGCCCTTTTTGCCGTCACTGACGATAACATTGATCTGGACAAAAGGCGCAGAACATCAATAGATGCTTCTCCCAGGAAAACGGAGGCCAACTTGAGTTCGTGAACAGGAGAGCTCTCCACGGCTTCTTCCGAAATGCTCCCAAGTTTGGTCTCAATATCAGACACCCAGACTTCCATGGCTTTAGACATCTTTGCTAATGCCATAATAGGTTTGCAGGCCGCTCCAGCCGTAACATAGATTCTTTTCAGACCTAAATCTATTTTCCTATCCAAGGGATCTCTGAAGGAAGCCGCATCATCCAGGAGCAGAGTAACATGCTTTGCCAATCTTGCGACTGCAGCATCTACAAGGGGAGCAGACTCTAGGCGAGCAACATCTTCAGGTTTGAAGGGATACAGCTTCCCTAGCTTGGAGGATAGGGAAGACTTACCATAGCCTTTACTCCATTCTTCAGTAATCACCTCTTGTAATTCAGAGAGGGAAGGGAAGTTAATGCGCTCTTTGCCAAGGTGCTTGAAGAACTTCCGCTGTTTTTTCTGGGGAGACACAGGATCCTCCCATTTTAGAGCTTCCTTAATGGCTCTGATCAGGGGTGAAACCAGGGCAAACTCAAAGCCGCCTACTGCCCCTTCTTCTTCCGAATCACTGTCAGATGATTTTGCAGAAGTAATGCTCGGTTGAGAGGGCCCTGATCTTCCGGCGCTTCAGCTGGAGAACTGGATGTAGTGGGACCAGGTGCTGGGACCGTACACCATTCCTTCAGGGACTGTTGCACTACCCTCTTTACCAGGGATTCCAATCTGTGGTCCTCGGGCTCCCTCTCACCGGCTGCCTGAGCAAAACATGGCTCACATAGGGACTTGTCCTCCAGGACATGCGCCCCACAACCCCAACAAGCTCTCTGGTATGTGCGGTGACTCTGACATTGTATATGGTGTCTGGGGGAGGAATTAGAGCGTCTCCCCTGCTGCCTACTCCCTGATGGAGATTCATGGCGCTTCGATCTGGAGGATGAACTCCCACGTGGTCTGACAGGGTCTCTTTCTTGAGATAAACCAGGCCTGGAAGAGCTGATGGAAAAAAGAGAAAGTCGGGGAGACACTGGATTTAGCCATGAAAAAGGGACCAGCTAGCCCTCCCCCACGCCCCCCCTGAAAATGCCAGCACCCACCTGTTATGAGAGGGCTGGCCACAGGAGGGCGGTGACGCAGGATCCATACTTCAGGCCAAACAACCAGACTGATAAAGAAAGGTAATATACGTCAGACACCAGGACAATATAGTGATATAGTGTAAGATAACAACACTCCATCCCCCCCTCTGCATGTCAAGCATCCATTGCACATACCTGTAGCAAGGAATCCAGAGACACAGGGAAGCTGCCTCAACGCCCACAGTACTTCCCAAAGTACAGGGGAACTGACAGCTGCTTAAATCCCCTGCTGGAATGACGTCAGCGGTGATGCGGCCGCGATCACTAGTGCGCATGCGCGAACCAAGCCTCAGCTTCGCTCGTGACGCACTGCGCATGTGCGGGACCAAGAAGTGTCCACCGATTGGCCGCAGACAGCAGAGGAGGAAGAAATGCTGGAATGCAGGAAGCGTTCCAGCGCCATTGGGGCTACAAACAAACGCCGCTAGCGATAGAGAAAGACATATACAAAGTAAACATAAGTCACAAATACCGCTGCCATGAAGAGCTGTAATGAGAATCTTTAGACCCTGTCAGAGAATGCCGGCCAAGCTTCAGTGAACCGCAGAGAGCTGGGGGATTTCAAATGTCACTCACCCGCCCGTGGCTGGGCCCTGGACATGCAGACACCATCCAAAGTATCCTGAGGTAAGCCGGACAAAGTAAGACATCAAAATTGTAGGTCCTTGGAGGAGGACAAAAAAGGAACACTTGCTGTACCTGAGAGCTGAAATTTATGGGAGGGGGGTCCTATACCCTTGGAGTGGAGGCGGGGTTAACCCACATGTAGGCTGCCATAGAGACTGCCAGGAAATATTGTTTTTTTTTTCAAAATTGTCGCTCTTTTTTTGTTTATAACGTAAAAAAAATAAAAATCGCATAGATGATCAAATAAGACCAAAAGAAATTTGTGGGGAAAAAAGGATGTAAATTTAGTTTGGGTACAGCGTCGCACGACCATGCAATTGTCCGTTAAAGTAACGCAGTGCCGAATCGCAAAATGGGTCCTGGTCATTAAGGGGGAAAATCCTTCCGGTCCAGAAGTGGTTAAAGAAGAAGTCTACAGACCATTCCAGTTAGTACCTATAGTGCACCTGGCTTCTACCTATCCACCATTCTAATGATGCTATCAGTGTTAACTGTAGGTGGCAGCCAGGTGCACTGTCAGCGTCACTGGAACATCTACCTCCCCCAAACACTTCTAATGTATCTGGCTGCCACCAGGTAAGTGACCTATCTCTTGTGTGCCTTGCTGGTCAGCCCAGACCCTCTGCTTGCCCACTACAACCACCCCGTGGGTTTCAGTGGGCTTTCCTCAACTGCTGAGCTCTTACCTTGTTGCTGACAGCAGTGGCGTAGTGCAGGGGGGGCCGGCCGCAGCGGGCGCAACATCTGGGGGGGCGCATCCGCAGTGTCACTCTGTCTGTCTGACTCAGACATACACAGTTCCCACACTGTCTGCGGCTGCCTCCATCTTTAGGCTGGGAGATGTCCAGCGCGGCCGCCCTATGGCTGAAAATGGCGGGGCGGGGCTGGACTGTGCCTCACCTGTCCATTGGTGTAGGGTGGGGTGGCGTTGCAAGCCAAGCCCCGCCTATGCTGCCTCTCCTCACTGCTCAGTCAGTTTAGTAGCGAGTGAGTCAGCAGCCTGGCGCTGTCACAGAGTGTTTTTTTTAATCCCCTGATTAGAGCCAGAGGCTCTAATAGGCTTCAAATAAAGTGCGCCCCGGGCCCTCCCATTGTGTGACAATAGCAAATGAAAATTCGCTATTGTCACACGGATCCTCCTCCTGGCCAATCAGGAAGCGGGTCCGAGACCTGCTTCCTGATTGGCCAAAAGGCGAACTCAAGACATTGGCCGAGGAGGAGGCGGCAGGACTCGAGGAGACGCAGGGGACTGAGGAGAATCCGCCGCTGCAGGTAAGTCTCTCTGCATTGAAGGGGGCACGCTGGTCTGTCTGCATTGAAAGGGGGCACAATGATCTCTCTGCATTGAAAGGGGGCACGCTGGTCATTCTGCATTGAAAGGGGGCACGCTTGTCATTCTGCATTGTATGGGGGCACGCTTGTCATTCTGCATTGAAAGGGGGCACGCTTGTCATTCTGCATTGTAAGAGGGCATGCTGGTCATTCTGCATTGAAAGGGGGCATACTGGTCATTCTGCATTGAAAGGGGGCATGCTGTTCATTCTGCATTGAAAGGGGGCACGCTGTTCATTCTGCATTGAAAGGGGGCACGCTGGTCTCTCTGCATTGAATGAGGGCACACTGGTCATTCTGCATTGAAAGGGGGCACGCTGGTCATTCTGCATTGAAAGGGGGCACGCTGGTCATTCTGCATTGAAAGGGGGCACGCTGGTCTCTCTGCATTGAAAGGGGGCACGCTGGTCTCTATGCATTGAAATGGGCACGCTGGTCATTCTGCATTGAAAGGGGGCACGCTGGTCATTCTGCATTGAAAGGGGGCACGCTGGTCTCTCTGCATTGAAAGGGGGCATGCTGGTCATTTTGCATTGAAAGGGGGCACGCTGGTCTCTCTGCATTGAAAGGGGGCACGCTGGTCTCTCTGCATTGAATGGGGGCACGCTGGTCTCTCTGCATTGAATGGGGGCACGCTGGTCTCTCTGCATTGAATGGGGCACTCTGGTCATTCTGCATTGAAAGGGGGCATGTTGGTCTCTCTGCAATGAAAGGGGGCACGCTGGTCATTCTGCATTGAAAGGGGGCACGCTGGTCTCTCTGCATTGAAAGGGGGCATGCTGGTCATTCTGCATTGAAAGGGGGCACGCTGGTAATTCTGCATTTAAAGGGGGCACGCTGGTCATTCTGCATTGAAAGGGGGCACGCTGGTCATTCTGCATTGAGAGGGGGCACGCTGGTCCTTCTGCATTGAAAGAGGGCACGCTGGTCATTCTGCATTGAAAAGGGGCACGCTGGTCTCTCTGCATTGAAAGGGGGCACGCTGGTCTCTCCGCATTGAAATAGGCACGCTGGTCATTCAAACTTGTATTTAGATGCATTTTACTTTAATTACATCAGTATTTTCATAACAAACAATATGTGTGCTTAGGGGGTAAGGGTTTCTTTAACTAATCTAGTGGAAGGGACTCGAGTGCTTAAATCCCGCGGGTTAGGGGGCACAAATTACTTGCCTTGCCCCGGGTACTGACAACCCACGCTATGCCACTGGCTGAGAGTGCCCCCACTCCCTCCACATAGAAAAGGTCACTGGTGGCAGTGCTCCCAGAGACTTCCAGCCACCTGCACTGCACCCTTTCTTCCCTTCAGGCTTCCAGTCATTGCAGAGTGCAGTGTGCCTGGCCAGCAAGAATATTGTCACACATGCTGCCTGTATGTTTATTGTGGACCTCTCCTTCACTTCTCCCTGAAGAAGCTCTGACCCACAGATTATAATGTATGACTTAGATAAATTACTTAGTGAAAATTGCACTTTGTTTACATTTTACATCTCTGGAATATGAATTCCAAAGATTTACCCATTCTAGTAATGACCCTGCATTGAGTCAGCATTCTGGCATTACAGGATCAATTCCAGGAAAGTTTCCAAATATGTCCAAGGCCTGATAATTTCATATGATGAAATACACTGCTTTAGGGTCTGTTTCCACCTCTACACTACAGTATACAGTACCTCTACACTACAGTATACAGTACCTCTACAGAACAGTATACAGACTGACAGTACAGTTTTTATTGAATAATCCAGTGCATACTCGAGTTGCAAGTTTAAAGCATAGCCTGGTATAAAGGGGAGACAAAAAAATGCTAAACTCTAAGCAAACAGCTAATAACACAAACAAAATCCATATACAGTATGGGAACTGTTTCACTTGAGAAAAGCACTTTATTTTTGTCCAACCACTCTTGAGATTTACAAGGGTTTACCATGCAGTATAGCCAGTCTGGAGGCTTGAATTTTCTCTCCTTCACATAATAAATAAAGATAAGTAAACCCCTGCCCCCAGTTTGTGACTGGAGAGTAGCTGAGCAGCCTATGCCACTTTCACTCTGCTGTACTTGTCAGCACATGTGTATGCAACACATCTGATTAGTGGCTAGCTTTGACCTTCCTTCTCTAATACTGGGCGGTAATGTCAATGAGATTTCAAGAGGCTGATACCAAGTCAAATTCAGATACTTTTAGTAGTTGCGTTTTAAATACATTTTTCTTTAATGAACACATACCTGCATGTATTTGATGTTTTTTTTCATATTTCTATTTTGCCTTTTATATTAATAACTTTGTATCACAATCATTTTATGTTAACATATTATGTTTTTAAGGGAATACTGCAAAGACAGTCCCGTGGATACCATCATTCATACCTTATGGAGAGAGAACCAATACACAGCACATTGAGAAAGGCAAGTTGAGGTCTACACAACAAATATAATCAAATCTAGAAACTCTTTTGTCATTATTTTTTTATAACGAAAACAATAGAGAATTTTCAAAAGCCAAAATATGTTCAGGTATTCAAAAGCCTAACCCACGGGCTTAAATTCATGGATTTTGAGAGCTTGTAGAGACTAAAATAGTCAACAGAAAATGTAAATCAACAGAGTTTGAAAAAGTCAGTGCTGGAGTCCATATCCATACACAGTCAGCAGAGTTTATTATTTAGAAATCAAGAGGTCCATTATACAGCAGAAAGCTAACGTGTTTCGGCTTACAAAACCCCTACTCATAGCTCAGCAGAATTTTTAGGAAAAAACAAATAAAGGTTAGCAAGATTTTATCTTAAAGGCAAATATAGCAGCCTTGATGGAGAATGTTATTCTAACCCCATCTACTTCTTAACAACCTACCTTACATCCTCTGTTGCCTCATTAGGCATCTCATTCAAACCAAAACTTCAGCTTATCTTTTTCTAGTCATTGGGAAGCAGAAACAGTCTCTAAAGCCAGATACACACTATACAATTTTATTTAGCTTCTTTCCTTTAGACTTACCAAAACCATATAATATTTGGTCATACCTAAACACTTTCAATTTATATGCAATCTGGCAGACCCTTTCACTACATAGTTGAAGGTAAATCTAAAGGAAATCTACCAACAAAAATTGTATGGTGTTTATCCAGCTTTACCAGACATTTTTGTTGTGGTTAAAGACTATCATGTGTACAGGCTTTAAACTCTGAAACAGGTCAAATGCAGTATGCCTTTAGGTGCTCTGAGTTGATTTGACTTGCCTTAAGCTGACCATAAATGGATTGAAATTCAACCAATTCAGCAGACACTGGGTACATTTTGTTCAATCAATGGCTGTTCCCACTCCAGAGAAGTCAATCTAATGATCGGCTTTTCTCAAATGGGGCTGTTGGAAAATTTGTACTTGATCAGCGCATGCAGCCAGTAGGGAGTCCCTCTTTTAGAATACAATAAAATACAACAGACTCTAAAACGGATCGGTCTGGACTCTGTAGTCTGCTTTGTACGGTGGGAAGGGGGGGTTGGTGCCTTGTGTTTTTACAATGCAAGACACTGTTTACATTTTTTCCTTTTCTAACTTTATTGCAATGTCACAAATTACATTTCATTTGTTTCTTTTTTTTTTGTTTCATAATTCATTTATTTCTATACAGCTCAACTTGAAAAAACTTAACTTGAATACAAGCCAAAATAGGCAAACTGGCATCTCTGACAATTGCCAGAAATTTTAATCTATCTCAGAGAATTTCTGGATCTTGCATGCTCCTTCTGATGTTTAGCTTGAATCATTTGGTAATAAAATAACAATATTTACTGGTTTCATCAGTGTAGCTTTAGGCAAATTTACCACCATTTGATTAATATTTAATAAAAATGAACAGTAGTTATTACATTCTATACACAAATAAGATTGAGAATAGTTAAAATGGCTTTCCTATTTAGAAATGCATTCTCTGAACATATTTGATTTACAGAAATGCTATCAATAAACTGATCATTCAGAGTAAAGGGCAATTACAATGCCTAATATATCTTCTGCAAAATCATTGCATGACCAGCCTAAAATCTTAATAAATGCATAAACATTTTCAATACAGATTGCTGTTGTTCCTCTAACTCCTGTTTTTTACTGATATCTGGGGTTCTATTAAAGAGATCTTCCTTAAAAAAAAAAAAAGTTGGATACAGAAATAGGATAGTGGGGCAAAGGACTTCAGTAGGTATCCAGAGTAATTTTGGAGATACTTAAAATACATAGGCAGATCTCTGATTTTCCATGACCATAAACATAGGTGTGCCCAGCCTATTGCATTGGGGTATGCACCCCAAATCTCAAAAACACATACGTGTTTATATACTGTATGTATGTATGTGTGTATATATATATATATATACATATATATACAGGCGGTCCCCGGGTTACAAACATCCGACTTACAAATGACTCCTACTTACAAACGGAGAGAGACAACATTAAATGAGGATAAATCTCCCCCTAGGAAGGGAAATTCACTCCTGTAATCGTTCTCATGGGAAAAGGTGTCTCCATTGAAGCTTTATCACCAATCCTTGTTTCCACAACAACCCAACATTTTCAAAATCCAGTTGTTATAGGGACAGAAAGTGAGGTGAAATCTTCTGAACAGGGGTACAGACGGTACAGGTGTGGTAACCCTTCTCTATTCTATCCAAAAAACATAAAAATTATTATTTTGGCTGGAGCTTGTTTGTAACCCAGGGACCGCCTGTATATATATATATATACTGTATATATATATATATATATATATATATATATACAGATGCATCTAAAAAACTAAAATATCATCAAAAAACGTATTTACAGTGCCTTGAAAAAGTATTCATACCCCTCGAAATTTTCAAAATTTTTTCATGTTACAACCAAAAGCGTAATTGTATTTTATTGTGATTTAATGTGATAGACCAACACAAAGTGGCACATAATTGTGAAGTGAGAGGAAAATAATAAATGGTTTTCAATTTTTTTTTATGAATAAACATATGAAACGTGTGGCATGTATTTGTATACTGCCCCCCCCCCCCCCCCGAGTCAATACTTTGTAGAACCACCTTTCGCTGCAATTACAGTTGCAAGTCTTTTTAGGTATGTCTCCACCAGCTTTGCACATCTAGACAGTGGAATTGTTGCCCATACTTCTTTGCAAAATAGCTCAAGTTCTGTCAGATTGGATGGAGAGCATCTGTGAACAGCAATTTTCAAATCTTGCCAAAGATTCTCGATTGGATTTAGGTCTGGACTTTGACTGGGCCATTCTAATTAATGAATATGCTTTGATCTAAACCTTTCAATTGTAGCTCTAGGGTTGTTGTCCTGCTGGAAGGTGAACCTCCACCCCAGTCTTAAGTATTTTGCAGACTCCTAACATATTTTCTTCTGAGATTGCCCTGTATTTGGCTCCATTCATCTTCCCATCAACTCTGATCAGTCTCCCTGTTTCTGCTGAAGAGGGTGTGTTCAGGGTGATGTGTAATGTTAGTTTTCTGCCACACATAGCGTTTTTCTTTTAGGCCAAAAAGTAAAATTTTGGTCTCATCTGACCAGAGCACCTTCTTCCACATGTTTGCTCTGTCCCCTACATGGCTTCTTGCAAACTGCAAACAGGACTTCTTATGGCTTTCTTTCAACAATGGCTTTCTTCTTGCCATCCTTCTATAAAGGTCAGATTTGTGAAGTGCACGACGAATAGTTGTCATGTGGACAGATTCTCGCACCTGTGGATCTCTGCAGCTCCTCCAGATTTACCATGGGCCTCTTGGCTGCTTATCTGATTAATGCTCCCCTTGCCTGGCCTGTCAGTTTAGGTGAACGGAAATGCCTTGGTAGGTTTGCAGTTGTGTTATACTCTTTCCATTTTCAGATGATGAAGTGAACAGTGCTCTGTGAGATGTTCAAAGCTTGGGATATTTTTTTATAACCTAACCCTGCTTTAAACTTCTCCACAATTTTATCCCAGACCTGTCTCATGTGTTCCTTGGCTTTCGTGATGCTGTTTGTTCACTAAGGGTTTCTAACAAACCTCTGAGGGCTTCACAGAACAGCTGTATTTATACTGAGATTATAATACACACAGTTGGACTCACTTTGGCACTGCTGAGGTGGTATGGAAGCCTGGGTTGCTTTGATAGTGGCCTTCAGCTCATCTGCATTGTTGGGTCTGCTGTCTCTCATCTTCCTCTTGACAACTACCCCACAGATTCTCTATGGGGTTTAGGTCCGGCGAGTTTTCTGGCCAATCAAGCACAGTCATACATTATCATTAAACCAGGTATTGGTACATTTGGCAGTGTGGGCACGTGCCAAGTCCTGCTGGAAAATGAAATCAGCATCTCCATAAAGCTGGTCAGCAGAGGGAATCATGAAGTGCTCTAGAATTTCCTGGTAGAGGGCTGCGCTGACTTTGGACTTGATAAAACACATTGGACCAACACCAGCAGATGACACGGCTCCCCAAATCATCACTTGCTGTGGAAACTTCACACTGAACCTTATGTGACTTGGATTCTGTGCCTCTCCACTCTTCCTCCAGACTCTGGGACCTTGATTTCCAAATGAAATCCAAAATTTACTTTCAACCTGAAAGAGGACTTTGGACCACTGAGCAACAGTGCAGTCTTTTTTACCCTTAGCCCAGGTAAGACGCTTCTGACATTGTCTCTGGTTCAGGAGTGGTTCTGACACAAGGAATGCGACAATTGTAGCCTATGTCCTGGATACCTGTGTGTGGTGGCTCTTGAAGCCCTGACATCAGCCATAGTCCACTCCTTGTAAATCTACCCAAAATTCTTTAATGGCCTTTGCTTCACAATCATCTCTAAGCTACGGTTATCCCTGTTGCTTGTGCACCTTTTTCTACCAAACTTCTTTCTTCCACTAAACTTTACAATAATTTGCTTGGATATAGCACTCTGTGAACAACCAGATTCTTTAGCAATGACCTTTTGTGACTTTCCCTCCTTGTGTAAAGTGTTAACCACTTCTCGACCGCCATATAGCAGATTTACTTCCGGGTTTTGGACGCGAACATGCACCTTGGGCGGCTTGCTCCTACTGTGATTTTACATAGTGAGAGATGATTAGCGGGTCCCGCGGACCCAATCTCCCCCGGGACCCACTGATCGTTCTGTACACTGCCAGAATGCCAGTCTGCCTGTGTAAACAAGGCAGACTGTCATTCTGAGAGTACTGAAGACATGGATCCTGTGTTTGTGTGAATCAGAAACACAGATCCATGTCTTCCAGCAGTAAAAGCACCTCCCCCACTACACTGAAACATTAGCTAGGCACACATTTAACCCTTTAATCTCCCCTGATGTTAACCCATTTCCTGCCAGTGTCATTAATACACTGTGACAGTGCATATTTTTAGCACTTATCACTGTATCAGTGTCACTGTATCAGTGCCAAAAAGGTGTCAAAAGTGTCAGTTAGGTGTCCGTTAGTAGAGCAGTAGAGGTTGGTGTCAGTTAGTAGAGCAGATGGCAGTGGCAGTAGAGCAGTGGACAAGTGTCAGTAGGGCAGAGATTGGTGTCAGTAGGGCAGTGGATATTGTCAGTGTTTTTTTATTTTTAATATTTTATTTTTTATTTCTTATTTTTTTACAATTTTTTTATGATTTTTTACAATATTATTTTTTATTATTTTTTTTTTTTTTAGGAAGCCCCATTGGGGGGGGGCTTTGGTGAAACATCAGAGAGGAAGAGACCATACTTTCAGCTGCTGTAGGAGGAAAATACAGATCAAATCTGCCCTTCGTCCAGGTTCTGGGGGTTGGCAAGGAAGGATCGCGGTCTACCTGTCAGGTAGATTGTGATCAATGAGTTGCCAACCCCTGATTAGAGTGTGCCCAGGCACACCTAGTACATCCTGTGCACACGCCTATGACCGTAAACTTGTTCCTTGGGGTAGGGAGCCACAAGTCTAGAAGCAATTTATTAGTTACCAAAAATAAAATAAAACAAAATTAACATAACATAAAGTTTCTTCAAAATTAACTTTAAGGTTAAGCGTACAGGGGGTAAGGATCAAATGCTCATTTCTGTCTAGGGTACTGTTAAAAAGCAGTTTTACTTATTTATTCCTCCTCCCCCTGGCAGCCAGTGCTTTTCTTGTCCTCTCAAAGCTCCGGGTTGTAAACAGGCCCTTGCATCCTCACTTACAATGCAGGGCTGCTGGTCCTACATTGTATGTGATGACATCAGAGTGCCACTGATAGATTGAGCCCCAGGAAGTGGCTTGTGAGGAATAGTTGCATTGAGAGCCTGCAGGAGAGAGAGATAAGGTAGGTAAAACTTATTTTTTCTGTTCCCCAAGACAAAAACAAATGAGCCCCACTGCAAGGGTAGCTCTAAAATTGTCCAAAAAATTCAGCTGAAACTGTTTCTATATTTGTTAAATCTTGTAGCTTTCTCATCTCCTTTACTTGAAGCAATAAAAAGCTGACAGGGATTCTAGCCTTCTAATACTTTTCTAAAAGAAAATGGTTTATGTTCCTATGTTTGCTTTTATAGATTTTCCCTCACTTCCTGTGTGATTCGCCTGTTGTCACTGGGACAGTAAGTGAAGGTTTATCTCTTTAAAAGAGTCCCAGATACTGTAACTATAAAACATAAAAAAATAAAGGTTTTGGCTGGACATATACTTTAAGTTTATACTTATGAGGTGCAGATTCCTAATATTTGTTTAAATGTATCTGTATAGGTCAACCTTAGGACTAGTTCACACCACATGCGTTCCAGTGCTTTTTTGTATTGCGTCCAAAATGCCTAGAAAGTAGGTTACATGGTTTTCAACGGCATAGTTCACACCAGCGCTTGCAGTTTCAGTGTGTTCCGGTTCCAGAAAACAAAAATCAGAACATGCTGCATATTTCCCATCACTGAACTGCCCTACAACACGGTAAATGCATCAAAAACACATCAAGAATGAACCAGGCCCCAGTACAGTGAAAAAAAAACTAGAAAAAAAAAAGAAGAAAAAAATTATCTGGAATGCATCAAAAAGGCATCAATACTCAGCAAAACGTGTTAAAAACGGGCATGCAGAAATGCATCTGGAACAGATCTGAAGGGTGTTTTGTGGTGTGAACTGGCATACATTTCTGTGTTTGTGTCACAAACATGCTTTAAACTGGTGCTTGTGCCAATCAAAAAAGATCTTTACTCATCCAATCAACCAAGTTGGCCAAAGCTTGGCCATATACATAAAATGGGCCTGTACTAACTTTACTTTTACGGCCTCATGCTCACAGGGGGTTTTAGGCATCCCTTGTAAATTGGGGGTGAGTTTTAGGGGGGACAGCTATAGTGTACAGCTGTCCATAGTAATGAATAGATATACTGTATGCGGGGTATAGGTAGTCCTTGCATAAACTTGCACAAATGCAAGTGCATAAACCCCCGAATATGCAAAAGTCATGTTCAAAGATTCACGCCAATGCACAAGTTTAGGCAAGCATGGTGTATAAAGGAGACAATGGATAAGGTGGGGCAACAGGATTTTATCTGTACTGTCATAGGACGTTACAAAGTTTTTAAAAAATTACACATTTTATTTGTATACATGTAATCAACTATACAGTATAAAAATCCATCTGGATATGCAAAATACAGATTTGTCCCTATTGATGGCTACTACGCTCCCCCCCCCCCCCCCCCCACATTGCGGTCACTTCTACCTGGGAAGCTACTCCAGAGAAGACGTAATAGTGTAGGTCATCAGACACGACATGTTTTGTGGTCGTCAGCTTTTTCAGGAGAAAAACAGGGAACAGGACACTAAAAATAGATAGCGTAAAAGTATATACAACATGATAATATCACTAATAACAAGGACATTTTCTAAATACCATACAGTTCTTTTAAACTACATTTATTTGGAGGAGTAGGGTGGGGACACTTATGTGGGTCATTTAAGCATGGTGTATACCTGGGTCCAGCTAGCATACAGTCATTGACTACTTTGGATGGCTGTACACTGCAGTTGTCTCTCCTAGGTGTGGAAATACATCCACAATGTATGTCTTATGCCTTAAACCACCCTGCATGAGGCCATCGTCTGGCTCTGTGTTAACCTGTCTGAAGGTTGGCACTTTGCATATTCTTCCCTGTATTCTCTCTTAAAGTGGAGCTCTACCCGAAAGAGGAAGCTTCGTTTGTTAGCACCCTCCCCCCCATCCACTGCCACATTTGGCACTTTTTGGGGGAAAAGGGGGAGCGGGTACCTGTCAGAACCAGGTACCTGCTCCCCCTTCTGGGTAAGATCGTTGCACGGCGATTGTGTCGATGTAGGAAATTTCCGGCCCCTCCTCCTTTACATTAGGTCCCAGAAGACAGCGGGACCATTCAGAAAGTGCAGTGTAACTTGCGCATGCGCAGTAGGAAACAGGCTGTGAAGCCACAAGGCTTCACTTCTTGTTTCCCTTAGTAAAGATGATGGTGCCTGCACCCAAAGTCGAATAAAGAATCGGCAGGATTTCTGGACAGGTAAGTGTCCTTATATTGACTTTTAATTTTTTTTTTTACAGGCTGAAACTCTTCTTTAATATCCTAGAAATAGGAAAAGTATAATCCGGTTACTATGGGCAACTAGAATAGCTTGTCAGTCAGACATGTTCATTCATGGTACCTTACTGAAAACAACAGTCACATTCCATATTCTCTGGTTAAATATAGCAGTAATGAATATTTGCCCTACAATAACCTCGGTAACTGAGGCATATGAATAGCTGGAAATGGTACCTCTGATTCCTTTTTACATAATAATCATAAGCGCTCAGCCCCAGCTGGTCAGCTGTCTGTCAGATGGAACCAGGCACCTTAAACAATGCCTGGCATTGTTATCTGTTTATTATTTCAGGATAATAAGAATATCATTACTGAACTGAGCAGTTTCTATCTTCTCTGCACACGATGATAAGGCGTCTTATCTTTTCCCCAGAAGTGACATTTTCTCATGGGATTGGAAGAGTGACACCACTCAAGACGCGCCCTGGCCCTCTCAGGATTGGTCTGTCAAAGAAAGCAAAGATTAAACAGCTTCATCCTTACCTCCGATAGTAGATTAAAATTTCAGAGATGGCATAAATTGATTGAATTAATTTATTACCACTGTCATGTCCTTACAGGCATACTACAGGTTTGAGAAGTTCAAAGACAGAATAATTGTATTGAAATGTGTTTGCTGTATTTTTTGTATTATAAGCATTTCAATTTGTTGCAGGTTGTAAATGGATTCTGGCACAGATGGAGCTTACATGGGGGAGAAGTAGTTTCAGCCCTTTAATGCAGGGTCCAGTCTCCAATCTCTAACCCTGCCATTAGGTCTGAGGTCATGTTACAAGTTCAGCTTCACTGCTGTAAAATTAGTTTCCAGTCTATCAAAAGATTGGGAAGATGTTTGGAGCCGATGATTTATTTATTGCATTAATATGGTGTCAGCATATTACACAGCATATTTCAGAGTACAGTGAACAATTCACATCTGTCTTGGTCCTCCACAGGACATCACAATTTATTGTACCTGCCATGGTCATAGATATTAGGGTCAATTTGTTAGGAAGCCAATTAACCCAAGATATGATTTTAGTTTGTGATAGGAAAACCCATGCACAGGATGACATATAAAAGTAATTCAGATAGTATAGGCTTTGAATTAGAATTTTTACTCCCATGGGTAAGCTCTCTTGTAGGCAATTACCTTTAAATGTTTTTAAGCATAGTTCCAACCTTCTGGCGATTGTAATATTGTAAGTCATGACAATAAGGTAATAAATAGCATTCACACATAATTTTTTCTGGCCTGCAAACAGAATTTCTTAACATTGACCCAGTTCTTGGGGAAATCTTTACATTGTCCTTATTGTTGTGGGAGTTTACAACTGTCTGCAGTTATCTACAGTTCACTAAGGAATATGTGTGCAGCCAGCAGACTACGTGTCAGATAACAAATGTGAACTATTTCCTACTAGGCACATTAAACACTTGTTAGGGGACTATATACATATCAGGTAATGAATACTAATTACGACATTGATTTTTTTCATCCTACCTTACTGTATGGAATGTTTTAGGAACTGTTGAAAAGGAATATTTGTGCTTTAAAGTTGACCTTTGGGTTAGTTTAAAAATGACCCCTACAGAGGCACCCCTCTCTTACTGCAAGGGTTAAATGCTCATTTTTGTCTAGGGTGTGATGAATACGCAGTGATTCTTACCTTATTCGTCGCTCCCTGGCAGCTGGAGCACTTCCCTGCTCTTCAATGTCCTGGAATGTGGACGGGCCCTCGGCGTCCTCATGTAAAGGCGTCCACCTGTCAGTTTTTTCAGGCGGACCTGATCAGAGGCTCCATGCACCTCTATGGAGCGGCGGATGTCAGCTGTGACATGTCCGTTGACACCTGCTGCTATCCGATCCGATCCTGTCTGCGAAATCCAGATGGATGGAGGATCAGACCGGATAGGATCGGATGAAAACGGACAGGCGGTCTGTTTTCATCGGATCTCCCATAGAGGAGAGCGGGGATCTGACAGGTCCGTCTCAGCACAGTAAGCGGAGACGGAGCCGTCATCCACCTGCGCAGCAGGGATCAGCGGATCGATCCCCACTGAGCATAACAGGGTCTGCCAGGCGGAAGGCAGAAAGCCTGTGTTAAAGGACCCTTAGTATAAAGCTCCTTTACAAGGGGCAGATTCCGTTCCAATCAGCAGGAGATCTGTGAGCTGACCCCCCCTGCTGATCAGAGCAAAGGGGGCAGATGATTGCATACGGACAGAACCCACTCTGCTGTATGGGTGGCCAGGAGTATATGGCTCCACTGTCTGTTTACACCCTACTACCTTCAATCTTCTCCTCCAAAACGGAAGAAGATGGAGTATTCTTCTATTTTTTTTTTTAAGTCAATCCAATCGAACCTGGAAGTAACCAGGTGTAAATGGAAACAAGTCGGTTTACACCTATCCATAGGAATGCATGGACCTTCCTGATCAATACCTGTGTGAAAGGGGCCCAAAGTTTCGCTTACATGTAGAGATTCTATCGTACAGATTAAAAGCAGCATTATCTTGCGTTGAAACCTGTTACATAATGTTTAGCTAGTTGATTTGTAAATTGCAACAAATAAATTAAAATGGATAAATGTTTATGTTCCTTCTTTGCCGAAGTGACATTTTCTGTATTGTATTAAAATCCCATTAAAATGACAGCCATGCAGACCAATTTGATGCATCGTATGGTCTGAGCACTGACAGGCTGCCCCCTCACCCTTCAACCTCTGCAGCAATGCTGGCAGCACTCATATGTCTATTTCCCAAAGACAACCTCTGGATATGATGCTAAGCATGTGCACTCAACTTCTTTGGTCAACCATGGCGAGGCCTGTTCTGAGTGAAACCTTTCCTGTTAAACCACTGTATGGTCTTGGCCACCATGCTGCAGCTCAGTTTTAGGGTCTTGGCGATCTTCTCATAGCCTAGGTCATCTTTATTTAGAGCAACTATTCTTTTTTTTCAGATCCTCTGAGATTTGTTTGCCATGAGGTGCCATGTTTAATGTGCAGTGACCAGTATGAGAGAGTGAGAGCGATAACACCAAATTTAACACACCTGCTCCCCATTCACACCTGAGACCTTGCAACACTAACGAGTCATGACACCAGGGAGGGTAAATGGCTAATTGGGCCCAATTTGGACATTTTCACTTAGGGGTGTACTCACTTTTGCTTCCAGCGATTTAGACATTAATGACTGTGAGTTATTTTGAGGGGACAGCAAATTTACACTGTTATACAAGCTGTAAACTCACTACTTTACATTGTAGCAAAGTGTCATTTCTTCAGTGTTGTCACATGAAAAGATAGAATAACATATTTACAAAAATGTGAGGGGTGTACTCACTGTTGTGAGATACTGTATATATCTACACCCATTTTCACTCCAAAAATAACCTCTCCTAAATATATAATTGTTCAAAAATTGCCCAGTACACAAAATCAAATACTTCAAATACATTTTTTGTTGTGCAAACAATCCTTAAGTGCTTCTCCTGTATCCAGTGTCACATGCACATATCACTGCACCCTCAAAAATATGACACCATGTGCTCCTTGTACCGCCACCACTATTATGCACTCAACAGATTTTATTGACCCTGTAACTTAATATATGAGTTTAAACAGGCATGTGAGCAGCACTCCCTTTAATCACCTCTCGTCCAGAGCTTCAGGTCTTCGACTCAATCTCTTCTCCTCCTATTACCTCCAATGCAGTGCCCTAAGTAAAACCTAATAGGAAAATCTATAGTGTGGTAACCTTTAGTAATTGATAAAACATATTCCTCCAAAGTACATCATTAAAACCCTTTCCAGCATAAACGATGTACAGAAAAACGTTTCCTTTCCAAGATAGTGTCTGATCGTTACCTCCTTCTGGTGTGCATTCCACACTCCAGAAGTGATACATGCAGAAATGGTGTCACAACGTATGACCCCACCTTACATGTTTTGTCTCCCTTGATGTTTTTTTAGGAATTTACAGACTCCCAAGTGTTTGCAAAGTACTTTCACTGGGTGCCATGAATGATTAATAATGTATTCTTCTTTTTAGGCACCTGGGATTGGATTATTTGTAGGGCCGTATATTTTTCAAAATAAACATACCAAACATTAGTTACTTGGGCTCTTTAATTTTTGCAGAACAATTCTTTCCAGATAGGAAATAAAACAAGGCATCTTCAAATAGACATCAGGTCCCAGCATCCAATAACCAGTGGTGTGTGACAGAAGACTTTTCTGCAAGCTTCATGGACTTGGGCATATATTTTTTAGCAGGTGCCTTGATATCCAGCATAAATTTGAATGCCCTAGAGATTTTTCAAACTTTTTAAACATAGTAGGTATGCTGCTTGATTAAGCATAGTGTAAAACACTACTGGATTTAATGAGCTGGTAAAAACATAGTAACAGAGCTTCACACTGCAAAGAAAGGTGAGGAGCAATATTTGTCAGCTTCCAATAAAGACGCTGATACTAAACTGACTTTCATGTTGCCCTGTCAACTGACCACTGGTCTTTAACAAGTTGGTTACTCATCTGTGCTGTGGTGGGGAAAGTTTGGGTATATTAGGTAGTTACTAAATTCTTGCCCTAATCCTGCACACTTTTCTGTACCTCTTTGCCTTCAGTTCCTGCTCCTACCCTCTGCAGACTCCTAAGTGTTTGCAAAATACTTTCACTGGGTGCCATGTCTCATGTAAGGCATAAGTGTTCACTATTTATGCCTGCAGGTGTTTCCTGCATTTCAGTGTGCTTGCATGTGTGAGAGTGCCAATTAATTCAATAGTTTTTATGCCTGTGCAAAGCATATTTGTTTTTGGGTTGCACTGTTTTAAGCCTGTTACCAGATATTGCAATATTGAATTAGTGGTAAATTAGTGCAAGCTCTGCTTTGCTTGACCTTGGCTGTAACCCTTAACATTAATTCCTGTGCTCTGATCCTGCTCTGCAATTACCGCCTTTGGCTCCCCTTTGACTTGAGCCAAGCTACTCTTCTTATACTTCTTGAACTTATTGAATCAGTTCTTGTACTGCTCGATGCCCAACCATTGCCTCTGACTGGCTCGACTTTAACACAGACCCTACCCCTCAGACCTTTAGGTATTGATTTTGACTTTTGTGGATATTCTCTATGGCCCTCCTTTGGGAATGGCTATGCTAATTAAGTCACATAATTCTGCAAGAAAGAACTCCTGAGTGTGGTGCAAGCACATAAATGTTTCTAATAGTTTATGTTAGGGCTTATAAGGTCCTGGCTGGCAATGTTTTAAAGTGGAACTAAACTAATCAATTTAACGGTTTCAAAAAACAGTTATATTCCTGGCATGCCAGAAATGCTAACTGTCACATTTGCTTGTGCTTTCAACCAAACTGACAAACCATCAAATGGCTGGAGCCATAACTGATCACATGTGCAGCACCATGGCAGTTGCAGATCAAACAGAGGCTAAGGTGGCAGCTTCCTTGGCTAAAAAGGAGAGGAGGGTTCAAAAGATGAACTTCCCCTTATCTGTCTCCTCCCCCCCCCTCCGGTGCCACATTTGGCACCTTTCAGGGGGTCCCCACTTCCGTCGGACTTGGCTGTGGCGAGGTACGTCAGACATTTGGCCCCCTACTCTTCCCTCTGCTTCTAGGTCAGTAAGAGACATGCATGTTCGTGCATGCGCAGTAGGGACCCAGCCGTGAAGCTGCAAGGCTTCACTGATGGGCTCCCTTACCAGCAATGGCAGAGGCAGCATCAGACAGCCGATGGAAACATCGACAGTTAAGTCCTGACTTTAACTTTTTGGAGGGGGGGGGGGGGCGGAACACCGCTTTAAAGAATAAAGAGAGACAGTACTGTTATAACACAATGTAAACCAAGAGGGTTAGAAGGGCCCTGCTCATAAAAGCTTACAATCTAGCCAGACCTCATTAATTAGTCAGCTGTCCACATGCCTTTATATACAGCAAGTAAACTGATTGATGTTCGCTGGGTGAAAAAGCTAAGTGCTGACTGTTTAAAAAAAAATGTAAAAGTGCTGCCTGTTTGTCTTGGGGAACACATTCGGGGGAACCCTGTCAGTCAGGAGATGATCTGAGTTTGGTTAGTGGCTTGTAGGTTTTTATGTTATGAACATGCTGTATAAAGCCCTCCTTCACTCAACTGTGTTTGTTTACTGTCTTGATAAATAAAAGAAAAAGGACAATGCTAATTTGCCTGTTGATGGGAGTCCATATCTAATGCATGGTTTACCGCTGCCACTACCAGTTGAGAGTGCCCCCCCTAATGCAGCATAGCATTTATTCAGATCAAAGTAAACAGCCTACCCTAGCATCCATAGGCGTGCGCAGCCTATTGCATTAGCCACACATGCCTTTCTCTGCAGCCTCTGGACAGTGAATGAATGGTAAATGACATATTGATTAGCTCCTTCCCCCGTCCTCCATCCTGAAACATCCCCCGCAGTAGCCGGGGGGAGAGGAGGGAAGCCAGCAGCACTGCAGTGGAGGGGCACAACAGGGGGGGGGGCCCGGGCAGTAGGGGGAATTGGCATCACTGTCACACCCCCTGCGCACACCTATGCTAGCATCAGTTCTGGCAATTGGTACGCATATAAACATGCTCTATTTACATGATCAGGTTTATATTTTATTGTTTAATACAATAAGAGCCTAGGAACAATACAAAATTACAAATGAAATGATTTCATGAGAAAAGCATGTCACCATGTAATTTGCCAGAGATTTCAAGGAAATTACAGTTATCTACATTGAAATGCGTAGATAGTGCTTAGTAACATTCAAGGGAAGATGTGAAAGGGCTCACCTACTTAGTGGTTCGAGCAATCACTGAATAAAAGATAAAAGCTAAACCAAAGGCTTCCTTTCTCCACCTTTTTTTCCTGCCTTACTTGAAAGGTAAATTTATTTTAAGATTAATGAAATCTTCCATGTGCAAAGGATTAGCCATTTTCCTTAACACATAATAAGACAATATTAAAGTATGCAAAATGCAAATTTTGCACATGGAAAGACAGAGGTACATCACTTGTCAAAGGAAAAATGTTAAGCGGCTTGCAAAAGAATTTGATTAAACCCTTCAATATTGCATAAGGGTTCCTTGTTCTACTGCCAAGTAGAAGGTGTTAGATAAAAAGTTTAAAGAGGCTATAGACCAGGAAACATTTTATAGAAGAGCGCCAAGCTGCTAGGTTACACTCAGAGGATGTTCAGAGAGAAAACCTTCATTACAGAGATGCGCACTAAGCACTTCTTTAAACATTTATCCAAACAAAATGCTTTCCTTTCCTCTATGGACTTTCTTAGTGACTAGAAAGGAAAAATCCAAATGGTGCATGAACTGAGCAATACTGTGTTTGGTTCGCTCAGAGTTTACATATAAAGGTATACAATGTAACATTTAAAGCACATGTTCAATCCCTTTTTTACAATTATTATACCTGTAATTTGTTTAGCCGTGCATACTCTTTAATGTTCTTATTATATACCACATGTTGTCAATTGTGTAGGGCAAATAATAGAAAGTCTTTAACCACATTAAGACCGCACATTTACTGCGGCAGACGGTCTCTCCTGCGCGAACCAACGTAGTCCTATATCGGCCTGGTCATTAAGGGGGCAAATCCTTCCGGTCCAGAAGGACCCTTTTTTTTTGTCCTACCTCTTAAACTGGCCAAACGTGCAACTGTTCAGGAATTTCAACCAATTTAGATCAGGCTGAAATCAAAAACCTGAGTGAAAGGACACAAAAATGTGTGGTGTTGATTGATCTCAAGAAGATGGGATAAAAAAAATAGATAAATGTTGACATAATTGCAGTTGTTTTTGATTTGTTTTGATCTATTTTTTTTCAGAAACCTGTATAAAAATGTCAATTTACCCAAAAGATTCCTCTCAATCCAGAGCTGGGGGAGTGATGGCTACAAACCACTTAAGGCATTCCTCAGAAAACTGATGATTTGATAAAGGGCCACACCTAAAACATGTTGTCATGACTACAGCCTGCTGACAGCTTTCCATGTGCTCTACCACAGCATCTGCGTTCCATCCCAAGCCTCGTTGTGGTGAGTCAGTCCGACATTGTTCTGTGTTGGTGACTCCACATTCAGCGTGCCGCCCGACCACACCAGCTGCACCATCTGGCAGTTTGGAGTCCTCTGTCTGGTCAACCAGTGGTCTGTCATTCCTTCCATTGGGTGGATGCCCATGTGCACTTCTTGCACCTACACACCTTTTGGTCGCCCCCAGCATTGGCCTTGATATGCCTGAGTCAGCCTGCAGAGGTTTGGGTGAGATCAAGGTTCATAATCAAGCATGATGTTTAACATTGAATGTGTGACAATTATATTTGAACCCTTTCCATCCTTGTAATCCTCTGACTTTGTTTTCACAATAAATCTCTTTATCACAAACCATGGCACAGACATTTTTATGACTTTTCTGAGGTATGCCTTAAGTGGTTTATAGCCATCACCCCCCCCCCCCCCCCATCACTGGAATAAGAGGAATCTTTTGTTGTTTGTTCTTTTGCACACCACCGTCCCTGGTGTTTTGGTTCCAGACTGCCATATGTTGGTTCTCCAAACAGCGCCTGAACATTTTAGGAGTATAATTTATAGCCCAGTTTGATCCATCAAAGTCAAGGTGGATAATCAAAATTGTTGGGGGTAGTTTTCTTGTTTTAGGGCAACCACTTTCGAGTGCATGTTTGATTCCCAGTTGAAAAAAAGTGTTTGAAGTTGCCAAAAGTTGTCACACATATGATTAGTTTAGAGTGGGTGTGTGTCACTAGAAAGAGGAAATGCACCACTATAGGTTGTACACAATCCTCTCTCTCTAGACTAGCAGAGTAATGCACTCCACCATTTCTCCATAAAAAAGGTACACTATTATATTTCTTATGAGCAGTTTAATAGTGTAATATCAGCAGTTTATTTAAAAATTATAGTTAACATTTATTAAATAATCTATGCTTTAGTTATCTTTGACTTCTGATTTTTAATTCTTCAGATTGCAGTCTTTTATCTGTTCCTTATACTATATAAGTTTAAGTTCACATTTGCAAAATTTGAATAATTCTACCACTGACAGCAATGCGACCCAACGCGCATATAGTGTCAACAAGCATTTTTAATGTGTTTAACATCCTTTTAATTATCTTTTCCAGAAAATAGTTTATGCAGTCAAAGGGCCCCAGTATTAAAAATCCGTGCAGCTTTGTAAAATGATCATTCATTTTATTGTTTTACTTGTAGGCCATTTAGTTTCTTTTTGGAGACCTGACTAAAAAAAACTCCTAGTTATCAACCCCCACATCCTGATTTGTTGCTAGGATGTGAGAAACTTTGGATGCTCACTTCCGGCATTGCAGGAATAAAAATCTAAACTCTTACTTGAGAATCTTCGACCCCTGTTGATGTGCAGAAGAACCAGTGTCCGGTGTCTCCAGAGAAACGTCTAATGGTCACGCTGCAGTAAGAAATCCAATTAATTTGCTACAAATAATGAGGACCTTTTGGAAAGAGGAAAAAAAGAATATGCTAAGTTCTATCTCAAATGGTTATAGAGGGGCATTTTTCTGATTAACAAACCAAAATCTCACTTCAAACAGTAAAACAATTCCAAATAACATGTATAAAAATCTGTGGTCCACGCCACTTTTCTACAGACATTGCTTTAACTAAATCTTTTCTGTCCATGCACAAGATTACTGTTTCAAAGAACATTGAGGGGAATTTATCAAAAGTCGAGCAGACAGAATCTGGAGCAGCTGTCCATAGCAACCAGTCAGCTTCTATGTCTCTTTACTAAACAAGCTGAAGACAGAAGCTAATTAGTTATGATGCACAACCCCCCCCCCCCCCTGTCTCAATCCTTCTCTTCCCTCCACTTTCATTTTATTTTGGGTAGGACCACAATCTACTACATAGTTCGTGACACTATATGGAGCCTACTAAAGGGTATCGTAATGCCGGAACCAACAGAGAAATGGTGGGTGGAAATCAGCAACAAATTCCATACGAACAGCAACTTTTCTCACTGCAATGGAGCATTAGACAGCAAATATATACCCATTTAATGCCCCCAAGCAGTGGTTCTAATGGTTTCAACCATAAAAAACATCGTTCCATTGTCCGGATGGCCATTGCTGATAGCAACTACAATTTCAGGGCAATTAATGTTGGCTCCTATGGAGCTCTTCTGACTAAAAAGTGTTTCCCTATTTACCAATGAGAAGAAGGATAATGGAAGGAAGTTTTACCATACCAGCTGCTCAGCCTTTAACAGAAAACAAAGAGCACCGACTCCATGTACTAGTAGCCGATAAGGGATTTTCACTGTCCACTTCACCAATGAAACCTCTTGGCAAAAGAGGCCTGTATTTGAAGAAGATATTTAATTTTAGCCTGACACAAGCTAGGTCATTTGTGAAGTGCACCTACGGCATACTATCCAATAAGTGGAGAATCTTTGAAGGTGCAACGTAAATTAATCCCACCAATGTTGATGCTAGACAAGTGTGCTTGTGTTTGCTACAATTTTGGTATAATTTAGAAGTCTTGACTTGAAAGCTGTTGAGTGACCTACTGCACAAGGCATCAATCAGCTGTTGGGACTTGCTGCCCTCTACTTTCTGTAATTGTAAGTGGCTGCGCTATGTATCGTTTATGTCATCACCTCTTGTCCCTGCTAGCTTGGCCAGAAGCCCCAGATTTGAGGACTTTGATATCTTTACAAAGGGGAGTTTGTAGGAAGTAGACTGAGAGAGAACTGAGCCACATGTCTTGTCCATGGAGTAAATGCTGTTGTATTTTCACACAGACCAGCAGAGACTATTATATAATACTAGGGACGGACCAAATAGCAGAGTAAATAGGCTGACTCTGAGTTCCTGTACCACACCACAGTTTCTTCCTTTGAGAAGTCCCATTCCAGGCTGGTTATACAACACTTGGAGGATACCCCCATGACCACTAATATTGTTTTCAGGTCTCTGACACAAAGACAGGCACTGCAATATTCTCAGGGTCCCCTGCAACTAGACTTTGCTCCAGCATTCTTCTGGACGTATCTCCATTAATAACTACATATACCCGGGTATATGTGCACAATTCCACTAAAGCTCTGGCCCTTTGCTCATAGTATAAGTTTGTACATTTCCAAAAAGCGAGCAACTGTTAGACTTGCCAGGCTTCACAAGTTCATTGCACAATTGCAGCAAGTCCACATTGCATGACTCCAGATCAACTTTATTTGCAAACATTCTGAAAGTCTGCTGCAAGTTCTGGTTCAGTTATGTTTTGCAATAGTCATCCCACCACAAGGGTCACTGTGAGTTGCAGAGTTCTTGCTGTAGACTCACCCCTGCAACTTTGCTCTTGCTAGAGGCTTGCCATGCAAATTTGCTACAAATTGTAAAAGTGTCAACTAGAACTTGTGCTTCAAGTGCTCTGCAAGTGTACAACTTACCTAGTTACATAGTAGGTAAGGTTGAATTAGGACAATAGTCCATTCAGGTATTTTGCAGCAAGTTATCCTTGCTATTTGGGTTGGATATATGTACTGTTCTTTATGTTTTCTTATACAATGCCATGAAAAAGTATTCATACTCCTTGAAAGCATCCACATGTTACAACCAAAAACGTAAATGTATTTTATTCTGATTTTTTGTGACAGACCAACATAAAGTGGCACATAATTGTGAAGTGGAAGGAAATTGACAAATGGTTTTCAAATTTTGTTTTACGAATAAAGGTCAGAAAAGTGTGGCATGCATTTGTATTCAGCCCCCTTTATTCTGATACACTTAACTAAAATCTAGTGGAACCAATTGCCTTCAGAAGTCATCTAATTAGTAAATAGAGTCCATCTGTGTGTAATTTAATATCAGTACAAATAAAACTGTTCTGTGAAGCCCTCAAAGGCTTGTTAGAGAGAGAACCATAGGAACACACCAGACAGGTCAGGGATAAAGTTGTGGAGAAGTTTAAAGCAGGTTTAGGTTATAAAAAAGATCCACAGCTCAGATGGGATAATCTGTCCACAGGACAACTATTAGTTGTACACTCCACATATCTGGCCTTCATGGAAGAGTGAAAAGAAGAAAGCCATTGTTGAAAGAAAGCCATAAGAATTCCCATTTGCGATTTGCGAGAAGCCATGTGGGGGACACAACAAACATGTTAAAGAAGGTGCTCTGGTCCGATGAGACCAAAATTGAACTTTTTGGCCTAAAAGCAAAACGCTATGTAAGGTGGAAAACTAACACTGCACATTACACTAAACACGCCATCCTCACAATGAAACGTGTTGGCAGCATCATGTTGTGGGGATGCTTTTCTTCAGCAGGGACAGGGAAGCTGGTCAGAGCTGATGGGAAGAAGGATAGAGCCAAATATAGGGCAATCTTAGAAGAAAACCTGAGTCTGCAAAAGACTTGAGACTTGGGTAGAGGTTCACAGCAGGACAAAGACCCTAAATGTACAGCCAGAGCTACAATAGAATGGTTTAGATCAAAGCGTATTCATGTGTTAGAACAGCCCAGTCAAAGTCCAGACCAAAATCTAATCGAGAATCTGTGGCAAGACTTGGAAATTGCTGTTCACAGATGCTCTATATCCAATCTGATAGAGTTTGAGCTATTTTGCAAAGAAGAATGGGGAAAAATGTCACTCTCTAGATGTGCAAAGCTAGTAGAGACATCTCAAAAAGACTTGCAGCTGTAATTGCAGCAAAAGGTGGTTCTACAATGTATTGACTCAGGGGGGCTGAATACAAATGCACGCCACACTTTTTAGATATTTATTTGTAAAAATTTCACAATTTCACTTCACAATTATGTGCCACTTTGTGTTGGTCTATCACAAAAAAATCCCAATAAAATACTTTTACAATTTTAGTTGTAACATGACAAAATGTGGAAAATTTCAAGGGGTATGAATACTTTTTCATGGCACTATATAAAGCTTGTGTTATTTACTTACTGGTGTGCATCTATATGCATATGGTTAATGTTATATGCTGGTTGCAGTAGTTCTGCTCCCAATTTACTTTGATTAGATTATTGATTAGTTTCCCAGGAAGGGAATCTCTCTGTTCACAGAAGCCCTGTCCTGGGTGGAGCCACTGCCAACTTTATTATCAAACGCATTCTTCCACTTAGCAAAGGTTCTGGTTCTCTTATTTATCTACAGGCTTAGTGCCATATCCTGTTTGGGGAGGGATATTTCTCATAACCCCCCTCAAAAAAGGGCTACATAGGCATGGAATGTCAGGGAGAAGTTTGGTAAATATTTTTTGTCACCTGAAGGAGAGATTCAGGGGCATTTTTTGAAAGTGTAAAAAATGTGTGATTTCTAATTATCCGTTTTTTTAAGAAATGTCACATATTTTTATGCAGTAAACTTTACATTTGTCTGCCCAAAACAGTGTGCTTTTTGTTTCAGTTGTGGTGAGAAGCTTTCAAATATGTGTCATGTATAGGGATGGACAAACATCGGACGGGGCGGTTCATGAATGCGATCTGCAAACTTTCTCAAATGTTCGCGAACCGCAAGTTCGTAACGGACCCCATTCACTTTAATGGCAGGCGAACATTAAAAACCTCCAGGTCATATTTGCAGCCACAAAATACTGTGGCAACTGTGGCAACGACATGGCAAATGAGATTTAACGTGGAGAAGTGTAAGGTTTTGCACTTGAGGACTAAAAACATAAAAACACAATACGCGTTAGGAGAGGAACCCTTGGGGGAATCAAAAATGGAGAAAAATCTGGGAGTCTTGGTTGATGATAAATTAGGCAACAGCATGCAATGTCAAGCGGCAGCTGCCAAAGCCAGCAGATTATTAGCATGCATAAAGAAAGGGATGTATTCCAGAGATAAGACTATAATCCTTCCACTTTATAAAACTCTGGTCCGACCGCATCTGGAGTATTCTGTCCACTTCTGGTCGCCAGTCCTCAGGAGGGATGTGTTGGAGCTGGAGAGAGTCCAGAGAAGGGCAACTAAACTGATTAGGGGGTTGGAGGACCTTAACTATGAAGAACGGCTGCAATCGCTCGATTTATTCTCCCTGGAGAAGAGACGTCTGAGGGGGGACATGATAGCAATTTATAAATATCTTAATGGGGATCTCAGCTTAGAAAAAAAACTGTTCATTCGAAGGAATTGCATGAGGACTCGAGGACATACAATGCGATTAGAGGAGAAGCGTTTTAACCTCAGGCAACGAGGAGGGTTCTTTACTGTTAGGGCTACAAGATTGTGGAATTCTCTACCACAAGAGGTGGTTTCTGCAGGTAGTATGGTGGCTTTCAAAAGACTCTTAGACTTACATCTCAAGAATCAGGACATTAAGGGCTATGTGAGATGATTACAGCCACACACACCTACACAGGTTGAACTGGATGGACTATTGTCTTTATTCAACCTCACCTACTATGTAACTATGTAACTTACCAGCTGTGCACACATAGTCCCACAACATGGACACTGACATACCAGAAGTATTGCTTGTGACGAGACCAATCTTGCCCCATTGCATTGGAGGAGCCTGGTTGCCCGCCTGCTGCCTTTGGACTATGGACCAGGCTTTAAAAGACTTTGTTCCCCTATGTTTTAGCTGCTACGCTCCAAATTCCTTTAAAGAGGTTGTCACTATGTCTGCAAATTCAATGGGTATTAGCTGCAGATTGAGGGGGGGATTGCTTCCAGCAGCCCCCTCCTAAAGAATGTTTACTGATCAACTCAGTGCTTTTGTCTAAAATAGGACAGTATGTTAATAGAGTCTGAGACTATTGATAAGCATGTTAATGAGCTCACCTGGCTATAATTACACAGTCATTGTTCATGTGGTATTCTCAAAGTATATATAAGTGTGTGTTTCTTGCAATAAAAGAGAAGAGAGTTACTCTCGATCAAACCTCACTACAGAGCCTTGTCTCGTACTTGGGGGGGAATTATTGATGTGCTTCATGTATGGCGGATTGGAGTGGTCGATAGCTGTCCGGGTGTTTGGGAGTGGATTATCCTAGACGACTGTAACCCCTTTCATACTTTGGGGTGTCGTAACATTGCTATTGGAAAAGTTGCCATAAAAAACATTTGTTTTTGTTTTTTCAGCCCAAAAATGTATTTATTTTTTTTCTAAATCAGCCAGAACTGACAGCAGCCGGTAAATATATGTCAAATACATATAGGGTCCATTCACACGTCTGTAAAATGGGTCCGCATCCCTTCCACAATTTAGCGGAACGTTTACAGACCCATTGATTTTCAATGCCAGTCTGAAAAATTAGGCATTCACAGGATAAAGAAATAAGTGTCGGCCAGTACAGGACCCAAAAATTAGCCAACAGGCATTCACCTGACAGCAAATAACTTTGTATTCTTTGGCTGGAGAGGTACATTAGGCATTCACAGGATACAGAAGTAAGTGTTGGCCAGTACAGGCCCCAAAAATAAGCCCACAGGCATTCACCTGACAGCAAAGAACTTTGTATTCTGTGGCTGGAGGTACATTAGGCATCCACAGGATACAGAAGTAAGTGTCGGCCAGTACAAGCCCCAAAAATTAGCCCACAGGCGTTCACCTGACAGCAAAGAACTTTGTATTCTGTGGCTGGAGGAGGTACATTAGGCATTCACAGGATACAGAAGTAAGTGTCGGCCAGTACAGGCCCCAAAAATTAGCCCACAGGCGTTCACCTGACAGCAAAGAACTTTGTATTCTGTGGCTGGAGGTACATTAGGCATACACAGGATACAGAAGTAAGTGTCGGCTAGAAATTTGTATTCTATGGCTGGAGGTTGCTGTGTGGAGCAGGGACAGACTGTAGCAATTAGGCATTCAACAGACATAAAAGGCCTTTTATGCCGCTGTATTTACCTAAGACAGGGACCATGAATTTTTATGGGTGGTGATGGATATTTGTGGCCTGTCATGAGGAATTTGAATCAAACATGGTCTACTGGTCACATGTGTTGAATTCCTCCGAGATCCATGCCTCATTCATTTTTAGAAATGTGAGGTAGTCAACACTGTCGTGAGCTAGGCGAGTGAGCTTATCGGTCACAAATGTTCGAGCATAAAAAAATGATGACGCCGGATAACCCTCTTGCCCAACGGTTGACCGCTGGCTTGTGGGAACTGATAGCCCGCCAACTACTGCCATATAAACTGGTGGACTCAGAGGCCTTTCGAAAATTTGTGGCCATTGGAACACCACTATGGAAGGTCCTAGGAAGGAAATATTTCTCGCAGAAGAGCATCCCAGAGCTATATGGCCATGTTCAGCGGCAAGTGAATGTATCTCTGGCACACAGTGTCGGTGCCAAGATACATCTGACCACAGACACGTGGTCTAGCAAACACGGGCAGGGAAGGTATAAAACTTTTACTGCCCACTGGGTGAACCTTCTGACGGCCGTCAAGCATGTAACCCATGGCACCCGTGTAGATTTGTTTTTACCGTACCGCCACGGATTGCATGCAGGCCTGCCTCTTCTTCTCCTCCTCCTTCTCTTACTCCATCCTCCCTCTCCTCCTCGGCTGACTCCTCCTTTTCCGCTGCTACTGTCTCTTCCGCTGCGCCGCCCAAAATCCCCAGAACCTATTCGGCATGCCAGGTGAGACGTTGCCATGCTGTGCTGTGTCTGTTTTGCCTGGAAGCCAAGAGCCCCACTGGTTCTGCACTCCTTTCAGCTTTGCGTTCACAGGCAGATCAGTGGCTAACACCGCTCAATTTGACAGGTGGTATGGTAAAGTGGTGTGCGACATCAGTGCCAATCTGCTGAGCGTGCTGAAACAGGGCAAAATTACACACAAGCCATGCATGGCACACGTCCTGAACTTGGTCGTGCAGCGATTCGTTGTCAAATACCCTGGGGTCCAGGACGTCTTGTGGCAGGCCAGGAAAATCTCAGGCCATTTCAGAAGATCTTACACAGCCATGGCTTGCCTTGCTGACATTCAGTGGCAACACAACCTGCCCGCCAGATGTCTTATTTGTGACTGCCCGACGTGATGGAACTCAACCTTGTATATGCTTGATAGGCTGCTCTAGCAGAAACGTGCAGTTAATGACTACCTGTATGAACTCTGGCTACTCATGCGCGACGCATGCAGACTTCTGCGGCCATTTGATGAGATCACCAAACCGGTCAGTCACAGCCAGGGCACCATCAGTAACATCGTACCTTACGCCTTCTTTCTGGAGCATGCATTGCGTCGTGTCATTGATCAAGCCGTTGAGGAACAGGAAGATGAGGATGTCGCAATGCTGGATGAATATAGAAAGCATATTATAGTGGATTTGTATTGTGCAGCATTATGACTGGTGAGCGGTTCTGCAGCGATACTACAACTGCAAAGAGTGACAAACGCAATTAGAAATAAGTATTATAACTGGTGTGATAGACCAGTGGCCCCCCCAAAATGACAGATTGAAGCGGGGGTGTTATATAACAATATACTTTCATAATAGTGTATTTGGGTACTGCAGAAATTTTGCTTCTGCGTCATCGACGTCACCTTCCCCACCACTAACATTCGAGATCTCGGAGTAGGCAGCAACAGCGGGGACCAACCTCCTTTGGCTGATCTGGGTACTGTCGTCAGAGTGTTTGGTGGCGGCTGTTGCTACCTCTGTAATGATATCCTGCGCTGGATATATGAAAGCTGTCGCAAGCAACCATTTTGTCAGAGCAGCCATGACAGTTTACAAAGCCCCTCACCCACCCAGCCCCCTCCCCTAGATAATTAATTCCTGGAATGCAGAGGGCTTCAACTTCAAAGAAATGGCCCTTCAAAGAAACCTTATCTCAGCACAGACAGAAATCCTAGCAGATGTGGTTTCTTCCAGAACAGGCCGGTCGTAAATCTGAGCAAATCCATTAAGGCTGACCAGAACTGTGTCGTAAATGCCACAACAGCCAAGCTGTTCATTAGAACATCTAACAATCCATACCCAATTCATAAATGCAGACAGGAACATGACACATTAACAATAAGTATATATTTGGATGAGAAATGTCATACTGATCGAATTAAGACCAGGCATGACCACCCTATCACATATAGAATAGAAGCTAGCTGTCAGATGCCTTACGGGTCAGAGGTTATTATGAGATAGGCTGTGTTTGGTATCTATGGATATAAAATTCAATGCTGCACAATAAGCTATCAGTTTCAAGAAGGCAACTGGTAGATGTTGGAAGATATGAATTACTGTATGTTATAAATCTGTCCTTGGTATTGTCGTAATCTTTAGGGCCGCCCATGACCGCTGTGTTTATTGGTCAGGGACCTCTGTTAACACCCCCTGCGGTCTCAGAGAAAAAGAGAGAGGCAGATGGGGTTAGAGAGTTCTCATGGTAACATCAAGAAAGGAACATATATCAAGTTTGAGAACTGATCACACTGGCTCAGCTTCTGAAACTCTGATAATACTCAGGACATTGAATGCAAGTATCCTTATTTCTCAATTCTATCTTATTTTTTCTAAATTGCTGAATTATGTCGGTATTTCTTTGAAACAATTTTTTTCTGTAAATATTTTATTTGCACCAATTTTAACCTTTTTATTATTAAACTTTATTTTGAAAAGTGTTATACTTGTCCCTAAGCTCTTAATGCAAACTAACAACGAACCTGTCTCTTGAAGAGTGCTACTGTATAGAATAAATCCTCTGAACATTCCTGTCTGTGGTGACAGTGCGTGTTACAGATGATTATTCTAAAGTCATAATTGGTATTTCTAAAATTACGAGTGTCCGCTGGGCTCATCATAACGTAGCGGTGGTGGCAGTGAAAGGGTTAATTGCATTATTAGCCCAGTGACAATCGCTCTCAGCCTGCTGGCATCTAGATTGTGGTCCCGCAAGCTGGGAAATCTATGTGCCGGGTCCAGCTGAGAGTGGCATTGTTACGCAAGTGACGGCAGGGTGTGAGATTGCCTGGTCCTTGGTCACGAGTTAGTGAGAAGGGCAGGGATCTGATACCCGCCACCGTCACAACCTCCTCTTCCTGATCTGATGCCAAGAATGGCTGCTCATCGTAAATGTCTTGTGATGGATCAGAAAATAATTCCTGTGACTCAAGCGGAGGGTATATGGTGGTGTTGGTGTCTTTGGGGGTGCACACAGCAGAGAGTGAAGAGGGTGTAGATAGAGAAGATGAGGAGGTTGCAGAAGAGGAAGGCTGAGTGAGCCACTCAACCAAGTCAGGTGCGTCCTTTGACGTAATCGAACGCACCTTCTGCAACTTCCCACTTTGGCTCCGGCCTGGTGCTCCTGCCCTACCACCCCTGCAGAAGGGCCTGCCTCTTCCTCTGCCTGTCATTTTTTTAAATGACCCTGTGACAAAAGTCTCTAGAGAAGCGCAGTCTATGTGGAAGACAGTATAAAACACCCCACTTCAATCTGTCATTTTGTGGGGCCATTGGTAATTCACACCAGTTATAAAAAAAATTTCCCAGTAACTTTTGTCACTGTGTGTAGCAGAGTTAACACGGCGAAAGAGGCTAAAATTTCTGCAGTACCCAAATACACTATTATGAAAGTATATTGTTATATAACACCCCGCTTCAATCTGTCGTTTTGGGGGGCCACTGCTTTATCACACCAGTTATGAAAAATATTTTCTAGTAACTTTTGTCACTGTGTGTAGCAGAGTTAACGCAGCGAAAGAGGTAAAATCGCTGCAGTACCCAAATACACTATAGTATGCTTTCTATATTAAAAAGTATATTATAAGTTTATTACACCCCTATATACTGCACACGAAACAATAGTACACCTATACCAGTCCTTTAAAGGACTTTTGTGGACCTATTACCGAGCGATTTGTGTCACTCTGTGCCGGTTCCCACTGATGCGATGCGGGAACACTGTGAATATATCTGCCTGGAAATATTGAAGTGTGATGGTGTAATATTAATTCAATTCTTAGCATCACAATAAAATATAGGACAATCATTAACAGGAACAGTCAACAATATTTAAATTATAAATATAAAGTGCAATGAGTGATGTTGACGGTGAAAAAAACACATTCAAGAGATATAAATAAATATAAAGTGCTTGGAAAAATGTAAAATGGCAGCCAGATCAGGTCTATTTATAAGGTAGGGGTATGTCCATGTGCTGAAATGTCTCAATTGGCTGTCCTGTACCACCTGATGGATGTCTCATGGATCAAAGTTCTTCACAATGTAAAAGAATATGGCGGCCGCGAACATCGCCATATGTTCGCATGATCGGCGGACAGCGAGCGAGCAAAGTTCGCCGCGAACCGACCGCCGGGTGAACCGCAAGGCCATCTCTAGTCATGTACAGTATATAATGTAGATGAAATTGATGCCTGGGTGCTCTGTATGAAAATTCAGTTGTGTCAGGGTGAAACTTGAAACAACACAAGGTTGTAATGAACAAACACAAAGTTGTGCTGTAGCAAGGTACCATCAGACAACTGAGCTTTGGCATGCAAAGATTTTCTGTAATGAGATGTAGCATGAGATGTATTGAAGACAGTGCCCAATCCTGATATTTACTTTTTATGTCCCTCTACTTTGTGTGGGCGGAGCAGATGTTATGCATGCACATGTAATGCTGTACTATACCCATAAGATCAAACTTCAGGGTCGAAAGGCGATGGGTTTGGCATTTGCCTTATTTTGTGGTTTACAGAGTACAAGAAACCGATGATCTGAGCTTCCCGCAATTCCCGATCCTGAGATTTCTATATTTATACATTCATCATCTCAAACAAGGTAATAAATTGTAATGGTTGGACCTCATTAGTTTTCCTCTTCTTCTTAGCAACAGAGGCAGGACATTGTGAAGCCTCTTTACCACTGGATATGCTGGGAGCGCTGCAGGTTGATTCTTTAGTATGTAAATGGATTGTGTATCTGCAGCTTTAAAGTGTTTGTTACCCCGATAATTCATATTCCTGATTTGTGCCTGTTGTACCATGTACTTGTATGAGAAACTATCCTGTTCTCTTTGTATTGCTTCCTTTGTGTGAAATCCCTGATGTTTCTGCCAGTCCCTCTGCTTTCCTATTAAAAACTGACCACACTAACCAGGAGAGCACACCGTGGTCACTCAGTTGTCTGGCTATATGGGAAACGCAGCCTGCTCTCCTCCAATGATCATACTTTTTCCTGACATGCCTCCGCTGCACAGCCATTCACTGGGAAGCTCAGTGTGCTGCTGCTGCTTCTCCTTCCCCCAGTTCTTATGCAGCTGAGAACAGAGGGAGTGTGATCACTTATAAAAAGGGAAAAAAAGGGATTTAAAATGGTCTTTTTTTATATCTATACAAAAATGTTTTGCCTTTCATTTCTTTTTTTATATATTTAAACTTTATTTGGTTTTCTGTATGAAAAGATTTCCATACAATAAAATAGAACACATAGGTAAGCATAAATGTACAATCTTCCTATTTTCTCCGTTTCCCTCCCCTACCCTCTCCTCTACCCTACCCTAAATGCGCCACTCACTCCTCTGTATCTTCCCCCTTACCTCAGGTCCCCACTCCATCCTACTTCTTCTCTTTCCTATTCTATCTTTATCTCTGCATATTTCTTGGTTTTCCTAACTTGTATCCATCTATCCCATATACTGGCAAATCTTTCTGCCTGATTCTCTTCCCTACTGCTCAAATACTCCATTTTATACATGTATTCAATCATTTTAAGTAGTTCCCGCCCGCACTATAGCCGAAAGACGGCTACAGCGCGGGCTCTAATTTCTGGGAGGCCGTCTTTAAATGGCCTCCCAGTAACAGTGTCCCTGGACACAGCCAATCACAGATCGTGGTGAATGGCCAATCACAGCGGCCATTTGCCACGCGATCGGAACATCCAATGAGAGATGATCTCAAATGTAAACATATGAGATCATCTCTCATTGCCAGCTCTCCTTCCGGCTTACACAGAGACTGCATGCGAGGAAGAGGAGAGCCGATCAGCGGCTCCTCCTCATAGGAGACACAGAGAAATGTAATCAGGGCACTGATCACCATTGCCCTGATTACACAAGAGGAAAATAAAATGCCATAACTGCCCACAGTGCCCGCCATCAGTGCCCCCCATCAGTGCCCACAATCAGTGCCCATAGTGCTGCCAGTCAGTGCCCATCAGGGCCTGCTCATCTAGGCACTGATGGGCACTGACTAGCAGCACTATGGGCACTGAGTGTGGGCACTGATGGTGCTGCCCATCAGTGCTCATCAGTGCCGCCCATCAGTGCTCATCAGTGCCACCCGTCAGTGTCCATCAGTGCCACCCATCAGTGTTTATCAGTGCCGCCTCTCAGTGCCCATCAGTACCGCCCATCAGTGCCGCCTCTCAGTGCCCAGCAGTGCCACCTCTCAGTGCCCAGCAGTGCCACCTATCAGTGCTCATCAGTGCCGCCTATCAGTGCTCATCAGTGCCGCCTATCAGTGCTCATCAGTGCGGCATATTAGTACCTCCTCATCAGTGCCACCTCATCAGTGCCCATAACTGCCACCTCATCAGTGCCCATAAGTGCCACCTCATCAGTGCCCAACAGTGCAGCCTATCAGTGCCCATCAGTGCCGCCTCATCAGCACACATCAGTGAAGGAGAAAAATGTATTTATTTTTAAAATTTACTCACAGAAAATAAGAAAAACTTTTTTTTTTTTCAAAATTTTCTGTATTTTTTCTTTTTTTTGTAAGAAATTAAAAAACCCAGAGGTGATTAAATACCACCAAAAGAAAGCTCTAATTGTGTGAAAAAAATTATAAAAATTTCATATGGGTGCAGTGTAGCATGACCGCACAATTGTCATTCAAAGCGTGAGAGCGCTGAAAGCTGAAAATTGACCTGGGCAGGAAGGGGGTGAAAGAGCCCTGTAGGCAAGTGGTTAAACCATTCTCTAATTGTATTTTTTTCTGGATCTTGCCATTTTTTTGGTATTACTCCCTTTGCCGCATTTAATGAATGTAGCACTACTGTACCTTTATATTGTTTTGTAGTGGTGCTTGTATTATGGAATAGACAGACCCATGGGTCATCGGAAATCTCCAGTCCCGTTTGTTTCCCCTATATATTGCTGTATTTTCTGCCAATATGCCCATATCTTCGTGAAATCCCACTAAAGATGTACCATAGTGCCTTTCTGGTTACAGTTTGTCCAGCATAGGGGAACTTTTTCTGACTGATATTTTTGTGCTTTGTCAGGTGTTATGTACCATCTTGCCAAACATTTGTAGTTAATCACTATCGTATTTATGTCCGCCGCCAGCCCATGTACAGCCCTCATTACTTTGCTCACTTGTTGCACTTTTATACGCGACCCTAACTCCTTTTACGATTTTTTGATGAATGGAGGTATTTTTGGTCTCTCCAACATTGTGAGTATTTTATAGATCCGAGATATATTATGTTTCAGTTTTGTCTGTAAATGACTTCTTTTATTGGGTTTAAGATCTCCTCAGGATCTAATTGCTTGCGGTAATGTTGTCACAAATGTTTTAGTTGCAAATACCTCCATTCATCTAATATCATCAATTCTCTTTAGTGCCTCAGTTCCTGATATGAGCAAATTTTCCCTTTTTCTCTGTGCGCATTGACAGACGCAGGACTCATATCTTGATATCCGTAGGGTTATACTGCCCCCTACAGGAGTAGGACACTAGGCAGAAAAAAAGTTCTGGCTATGCCCATGGGCAGTCCCTCTCACTTCCTGCTATAGGATGTCAGTTTTTTTTCTGCCTAGTCCAGAGTAAGGACCCAAGTTCCTTGCTGGGATCTCTGGTCCTGGCAAGTTTTTTTAGATATTCTTTTTTTTAGCTATTTTTTTCTCCGGATTGTTCCTGTGAGATCTACAAGCAATTATGCTGGATCTGGGCGACGGGCTGGATGTTGAGATCCAGTGGTCACCCCAGCCAGCCTACGAGCGCGTGCAGGCCCTAGCTCCGCGCTGGGTCGGCCGCGACATAGTCAAACACTAACTACACAACATTCATTGCTGCAGAAGCGCCCACAGTGAAGCCAGCAGCTTGCCCACACCTAAAATGGCGGACCGGCGGTTTTTAACCCCACAGCAGTCGCCACACATGTCTGACCCCAAAACACACAATACAGTGGCACTCAGGAGAGGGACCGCCACAAACCCCCACATAGCGATCCAGACGCGGTACACCCCCCGCAGGGACCGGGAGTAAGGGAGCCCTGTGTAGTTTTAATCCATTCCCCAAAGTGTGCCCCATTTCCGGGTAAAAAAAAAAAATGTTTTCCGCTAGAGAGACTAGTGGTGAGTTGTATTCCCATTTTGCTTGTCTATAAATTATATCTCAAACTTTAAAAACATTTCTAGTCATTTCATTTGTTTTTTCATCAAACATTCTATATTTTTGTGGTATTCAAATTTCCTTTTTTAATTGTGTTCCACTTAATGTGTTTTAAATCTTCACCCAACTTTTATCACTCTTTGTATTTGCCCATTCTATCATTCGTGTTAATAATACAGCATTATGATATCTTTTAATGACTGGTACAGCTATGACCCCCCGCCCCCCCCCCCCTCTCTGTGCTTTACCTTTGCTTAGTACTGAGAACTGTATGCTTGGCTTCTTGTTTTGCCATATACCGTAAACTTTAGGGTCATTGTCTTTATTTTTTTAAAGGATATTTGAGAGAGGGCAATTGGTAACATCTGAAATTGGATTTTTGGGAGTATTGCCATCTTTATCCTGTTTATGTGTTCCACCCATGAAAGTGGTCTTGCTGATATCTTTTTAATTTCTGTTTGTATCTCATTTATCAATAGGATATAATTTGCTTGGTATAGATTCCCAAGGGACGGTGTTAATTTTATTCCAAGGTATTTCAGTTCTCCCCCCCCCCATGTAAATGGAAATTCCCTCTGTAGCGCTAACACTTCTTCTTTACTCAGGTTTATATACAAAATGACCAATTTTATAGTATTGATCTTTAAATTTGAGAGTTTTCCATATTTTTTCAGTTATTTTATTACATTTGGGAGAGTTTTTCTAGGGTTAGATGTATAAAACAGGACATCATCAGCGTATGCTGCTGTTTATGTTCTTCATTTCCTATCTTCACCCCCCGTATGTCTGTACTATTTTGTATAGTGGCCAATAATGGCTTCAGCGACAATACATATAGTAGGGGTGAGAGTGGGCATCCCTGTCTTGTTCCATTGAACATTTCAAAGGGTAGTAATAGATTCTCATTCACCTTCACTGATGCTGTGGGGTGATTATATAAGGTTTTAATCCATTTTAGGGCTTATTCCCACATGCTCTATTGTGTCCATCATAAATACCTGGTCTACCCTGTCAAAAGCCTTTTCAGCGTCTATTGACAGGAATAGAACTGGGGAGCTAGCACCGCCTTTTTTGTGCAGTAATAATCGTGTTCTTATACAATTGTCCTTGCCTTCCCTTCCTGGGATAAACCCAGTCTGATCCGCATGGATCCAACTGGGCATCACTTCTTTCAATCTTGTGGCTAGAACTTTTGCATATAATTTTGTGTCAGTGTTTACCCCACTTTAGGACCACCTATCGCCTCCGGCCTCCCGCAGTTGTCAAGGAGACTGACAGAATGGCCGTCTGCCTATGTAAAGAAGGCAGAGAGCTGTTCTGTCAGAAAGGAAGGGATAGATCGTGTGTTCCTAATAATCAGAAACATCGATCCCTCTATCTTACTGCAGTCAGTCCACCCCCCACACAGTTAGAAAACATTCCTTAGGAGCACACTTAACCCCTTGATAACTCTGATGTTAACCCCTTCCCTGCCAATGTCATTAATACAGTAACAGTGCATATTATTTAGCACTGATCACTGTATTGGTGTCACTCGTCCCCGCTATAACTTTTGCGCAAACCAATTCATATACGCTTTTTGGGATTTTTTTTACCAAAAATATGTAGCAGAATACAAATTGACCTAAACTGATAAAAAAACTAGATTTTTTCATTTTTTTTATTGGAAATGTTTTATAGCAGAAAGTAAAAAATAGTGTTTTTTTTTTTTTTTCAAAATTGTTGCTTTTTTTTGCTTATAGCGCAAAAAATAAAAACCGCAGAGGTGATCAAATACCATCAAAAGAAAGCTCTATTTATGGGATAAAAGGACATCAATTTTATTTGGGTACAGCGCAATTGTTAGTTAAAGCAATGCAGTGCCATATCGCAAAAAATGGCCTTGTCATTAAGTCGGTAAAACCTTCCGGGCTGAAGTGGTTAACAACACTATTGGTCTATAGTTGGAACACAGAATTACATCTTTCCCTTCTTTAGGTAAGACTGTGATGTATGCCTGAAATTTTTCAAAAGATATTTTAGGTAAATTGACTTAGGTATTCTTGTATTTTTTGTTTCCTTTTTAATTCTTTGTCTTGTGGTCCTTTTTGCCTCACTGAGTATAAGTCACTATAATTACTATGGAAAACTCTGGCAATATCTGATGTTGTGTGGACTATTTCCCCTTTACGGTTTTTCGTTTTCTCTATATAATTTATTGATTTTTTTATCTTTTTAGTAGTCTTGCTAGATATTTCTCTTTCTAATTCCCCTATAGGTGTCTGTCCTTGGCCGCTCTATTAAATACCTGTCTTGTCTCTTGTTCCATTAGATCTTTCAATTCATCTCTTTTTATTGCAAGGGCCTGTTGTGTCTCCATATCTATTTTCTTTCTATGTATCTGTTCCAGCTCGTATATTTCTTTTAGGAGCCTTTCGGTGTTGTATGACTTTTCCTTCTTTTATCTAGCGACAATTGATATCAGTATACCATAACATAGGCCTTATGAGCCTCCCAAATCGCAGCCTCTGATACCCCTGGGTATTCATTTAACAGGAAGTATTGTTCCAATTCTTTTTTTATTTTATCACCTACTTCTATATCCTGTATCAGGCCCTGAGTACCTGTGAACTTCAGCTTCGCTTAATGCATTATCTGATAATTACATTACTTGGATGTTTTTTCCACAGATTCTAAGAATCTGTGCTCCACCATCATATAGTCTAATTTTGAATATGTCCCATGCATTGGGAAGTGGAACGAATAATCCTTCATCCGGGGTGGTTGGGCCTGCCATATGTCCACCAGTTTGCACTGGTGTCATTTTTTTCTTCACTTTCCTTAATTGGGAGTTTCCAGTTCCCAGTGCACATGACGTACCGTCCACCCGTGGTTCCATGCATAAATTAAAGTCTCCTGCAAGGATTAGTTTACCCTTCTTAAAGTCTATTAGTTTTCCTTGGATTTCCTTCAGATACCCTTTCAGGTTTCTATTTGGACCATATACAGTATGTTCGCCAATGTACACGCCGTACCCTGTAGTTTTCCTTTTAGAAATATAAACCGTCCCTCAGGATCCTTTTTCCTCTCTTCTAGAGAGAACCTTACTTCTTTTGCAAATCCTATTGCAACTCCTTTTGCTCTTCTGGTGCGGGAGTCCCCATAGAATTATGTGGGATACAAATTTGAATATAACTTGATATTTGTTTTGTGTGCTAAGTGTGTCTTCTGCAGGAATATTATACTTGCAAAGTCTTGTTTAACTTCTTTTAATACCTTGTGTATTTTTTCTGGAGTGTTCAACCCTCTTACATTATATGTTAAAAAGTTTAATGTTGCCATATTATCTTTCCCTTTCCTCTCTCCCTTGATTCCCTCTCCCTCCTCCCCTCTATCTACGTCCGAGGATAAGCGCAGATATTTGGAGGGCTCCTTAAGGCCAGGAAGAGGGGACCCGTACTGGAGGAGAAGGAGAGACAAGAGAAGAGGAGTGTTCCAAATGTTTGGTGCCATCGATTCTTCCCCCCTACTCACCCCCCTCCCTCCCCCTCCTCCCAGATTTGACAAAGAAGACCTAAGACAGTTGAGCAACTAGAAGCCTGTATCAGACAAGAATGGGACAACATTCATATTCCTAAACTTCAGCAAATTGTCTCCTCAGTCCCCAGACGTTTGCAGACTGTTATAAAAAGAAGAGGGGATGCCACACAGTGGTAAACATGGCCTTGTCCCAACTTTTTTGAGATGTGTTGATGCCATGAAATTTAAAATCAACTTATTTTTCCCTTAAAACTAAACATTTTCTCAGTTTAAACATTTGATATGTCATCTATGTTGTATTCTAAATAAAATATTGACATTTGAAACTTCCACATCATTTCATTCTGTTTTTTTCACAATTTGTACAGTGTCCCAACTTTTTTGGAATCGGGTTTGTACATGGCCTCCCTTTTTCTATAAGTGTTTCAGTATACAGTACAGTGAGGTCATACAACTCTGGCTCTTCCACCTGCTGAATATGGACAGCCTCATTTATGCCAGCCATATTTAGCAGCCAGCACACAACAATCTATGATCTCCTCTATCATTTAACAGAGCATTCTGGAATATTAAATTCTTCCAGCACTTATTTTTGCACCTCACTTAAAATTTTATAAAGGCTTGTCAAACATTTGTCAAATGTGCCGTAAATGTGCCGCAAACGCTATAGCTGTGTATACAGCACATTAAAATACACTTTAACGGAAGCAGTTGACAAGCTTCATCCCATTCAGGCTCACCATGTAGATGTAGCATTGTTTTTGCTGCACAGTGATGCTAGGCAATGCAAACACTATGCAATTTTTAGATATGAACAACTCTATCTCCTGTCCATTTATACATTGTGGGCTGCTTTGCTAGGTGTTCAGCGAGTGGAAAAAATTAGCCCTAAATGCCTATTTCTCAGTCTAACTTGTGTCCTATCTACTATGCACGCACCATGCAGTATGTAAGCAGGTGTAGGTTGACCTCCCTATACACCTTATACAGGTGGCACCATCCGCAACCACCATGCAAGGAGAGTGGAGGACAGGAGAAACTCATGTTCCTCTTACGTACGTGTCTTTAAGGGGAGCATCTGTCTGATTGGATGCCATGGCCCTGGATGACCTCTTGGGCCATCTTTAACTGCTTGCCGACCGCCCCACGCAAATATAATGTGGCAGGGCGGCTCGGCTGCACAAAATCATGTAGATTAGACACAGTGGACCACGGGAGGAGCGGTGGCAATTGCCACCGGCCTCCCGCAAATCGTCAGGGAGACTGACAGAAGACTCCGCCTGCTTATGTAAACAAAGCAGGTGAGTCTTCTGTCACACAGGCAAGAAAAACAAAAAAGGATTCCCCTAAGGGTTTGTTACTTTAAAGGCACTATATAATGCAAAAATGTAAATGTTATCAATACATAGTAAAATAGCAAAAAAAAACTCAAATCTGATGGCAAAGAGTGGATCATGTTACAACAGTACACAGAAGGATAACAATATGTTGCAGCATTACAATACCCAACGCGTTTCAAAGCTTTGTGTGCTTCTTCTTCAGGGGTATACAAAATTGCTACATATACTTTCTAGAACAAAATAATACACCAATTAGTGCATACAGTTCAAAGTCAAGCTGAATCCCCAATCTCTTCTGTGCCTGTCACAGAACCCCCCCCCCCCACAGTGAGTAAGCACCAACCCCCACAGTGAGTAAGCACCAACAGGCATACATTAACCCCTTTGATCACCCTCAGTGTTAAAGTGCATATTATTTAGCACTGATTACTGTATTAATGTCACTGGTCCCCAAAAAGTGTCAAAAATGTCAGGGGTCAGATCTGTCCACCACAATGTTGCAGTCCCGCTAAAAATCGCTGATCGCCACCATTACTAATATAAAAAAAGTCCAAAAATCTATCCTGTAGTTTGTAAACACTATAAATTTTGCGCAAACCAATTAAAATATGCTTTTGAGATTTTTTTTTACCAAAAATATGTAGCAGAATACAAATTGGCCTAAACTGATAAAAAAAACGGAATTTTTGTAAAATCTTACCTGTAAAATTCCTTTCTCTGAGTCCTCCGACAGTCGCCGCCTCTTCATATTCGTCACATATGGGGTATTAGACTTTGCTCTGAAGGAGTAGCTAGGCAACAGAATATGTTAACAATAAAGCTTTAACATATCCCACCCTCAAGGGGTGGTCCCCTCAGTCAATACCCTCCTACTTCCTGCAACCATATCTCAGTTTTAGTGGAATAGCAGTAGAGTATACATTCAAACCCCAAAAGAGGGGCGGGGGCGGCGACTGTCGGAGGACTCAGAGAAAGGAATTTTACAGGTAAGATTTTACAAAAATTCCGTTTTCTCTTACGTCCTCCGACAGT
The DNA here is from genome assembly GCF_965119305.1 of Pelophylax lessonae. Lineage (NCBI taxonomy): Eukaryota > Metazoa > Chordata > Amphibia > Anura > Ranidae > Pelophylax > Pelophylax lessonae. The sequence goes on from NC_138770.1 coordinate 132,576,694, forward strand.
CGCCGCCTCTTCATATTCGTCACATATGGGGACGTCCCAAAGCAGTGCAAACATGAGGGGTGGGAAACGCATCCGCGCCGAAAGGCAACGCAGTCTCCACATCAAAGAAAGGAACCTTACCAAAGGAAGGAAACCAGCTGGGCAACAGCAAAAATAAGTGCTCAACAGGAGCAACGACCCAGGAAAAGACAAAAAAACTAGGGGATACAAGACTTATCCCAACAGCCAGGAGTCCCCAACAAGGGACCCTATGGAACAGCCGCACTAAGAACCTTGCGGCCAAAGGAAGCATCCGCCGATGCCTGAACATCTACTTTGTAGAATTTTGTGAAAGTGTGTACGGTCGACCAAGTCGCCGCCTTACACACCTGGGCTACAGAAGCCCCATGACGACAGGCCCAAGACGTACTCAGAGATCTAGTAGAGTGCGCCTTCACAGGCACAGGGGGAACCTTCCCCTGCAAGGCATAGGCCTGTTCAATGGTCTGCCTGATCCATTTGGCAATGGTAGAGGCGGAAGCCGCCATGCCCTTCCGAGGACCCTCTGGAAGAACAAACAAGGAGTCCGTCTTTCGAAAAGACTCAGTCGATTTAAGGTAAACCCTAATCGCCCGAACAACATCCAGAGAATGCAATCTCACCTCCTTTGGATGTTTAGGCTTCGCGCACAACGAAGGTAAAACAATATCCTCGTTAAGATGGAATTCCGAAACTCGTTTCGGCAGAAAAGAAGGATTAGGTCGCAAGACCACCTTATCCAAATGAACAACCAGGTACGGAGACTTGCAGGACAAAGCCGCCAGTTCCGACACTCTGCGAGCCGAAGTGATCGCCACCAAAAAGGCGACCTTTTTGGACAACATAGACAACGAGATCTCCCTGATCTGTTCAAAAGGAGCACGTTGTAACACAGATAGGACTAGATTCAAGTCCCAAGGGGGCAAAGGATCCCTCCTAGGAGGAACCAGATGCCGCACACCCTAAATAAAAGTGCCAACCAAGGAGTTGGAAGCCACGGGACGTTGAAACAGAACGGCCAGCGCAGACACCTGACCCTTTATCGTAGCCAGCGCCAAACGCTGATCGACACCCGTCTGAAGGAAAGACAGCACACGGGAAACCGAGTACGTGCGGGGTGAAAACCCCCTGGACTCACACCAGGCAAAATAGGCCTTCCAAGTACGGTAATAAACCTTTCCCGAGGAAGACTTCCTCGCGTTGATCAAGGTGTGAACAACCTCTGGAGAGAGACCCTTCTCCTTCAGGACCTCGGTCTCAACAGCCAGGCCGTCAAAGCCAGCGACTGTAAAGCAGGATGGTAAATCGGTCCTTGAGACAGTAAATCGTCCCGAAGAGGCAGACGCCAGGGGGCGTCGACCGCCAGATTCACGAGGTCTGCGTACCAGGACCGGCGAGGCCAGTCCGGTGCCACAAGAATCACCGTGCTGCGTTCCGAGTGTAACCTGCGAAGGAACCGGGACAGCAACTGAATCGGTGGAAACGCGTACATCAGCCTGTACTGATGCCACGGGGCCACTAACGCGTCCGACGCGTCTGCCCGAGGGTCGCGCGTCCTTGCCACGAACCTCTTCACCTTGTAGTTGAGGCGAGACGCGAACAGGTCCACATCTGGAAGACCCCACTTCGCGCACAACATCTGGAAGACAGCCGGATGGAGAGACCATTCCCCCTGATCCAGGGTCTGGCGACTCAGATAGTCCGCCTGCCAGTTCTCCACTCCCGGAATGTGAACCGCCGTTATCGCCGGGACATGAGTCTCGGCCCAAGACAGAATGTCGGCCACTTCTCGAGCCGCTCGGGCACTCCTGGTGCCCCCTTGGTGGTTGATGTAGGCCACCGCCGTGGCATTGTCCGTCTGCACCCGAACCGGGCAGCCCTGCAGCCGGTCCGTCCAGCGATGAAGACAGAGCCTTATCGCACGCAATTCCAGAATGTTGATCGGGAGGGAAGACTCCCCCTCCGACCAGGTCCCCTGGGCGGACAGAACGCCCAGAACACCACCCCAGCCCGACAGGCTGGCATCCGTGGTGATTATCGTCCACGAGATCGGACGAAACGACTTGCCCCCGGACACCAACGGGGACTGGAGCCACCACAGAAGGTTTTCCCTGGTGCGATGACTCAACGAGATCTGAAGATCCAGAGATTGAGGTCGCCCGTCCCACTTGGACAAGATCTCCGCCTGGAGACCCCGCGTGTGAAACTGCGCGAAAGGAATCGCCTCGAAAGCCGAGACCATCAATCCCAGACATCTCATACACGTCCGCAGAGACGAGTTCGGAACTTCCCTGAGGGACCTGACTTCCTCCTGAAGAGTCCTGAGTTTGTCTTCCGGCAGGAAGACCTTCGCCTGCACCGAGTCCAGTATCATTCCCAGATAGGGAAGACGAACCGACGGACTCAGTGTCGACTTTGGAACATTTATCGTCCAACCGAACTCCTGCAGAGTTTGCATCGTGACAGACAGGTCCTTCTCCAGACCCTGACTGGTCGCAGACCGAATCAGAATGTCGTCCAGATACCCCAGGACAGAAATGCCCTGGGCCCTCAATAATGCCAGAACCGGTGCAAGCACCTTGGTGAAGACCCGCGGAGCCGAGGCGAGCCCAAAGGGCAACGCCACGAACTGGTAGTGATCCTCCGCAATGGCAAATCGAAGGTATCTCTGATGACCCTCGAATATGGGGATGTGAAGATACGCATCCTTCAAATCGATGAAGGCCATGAATTCCCCCGGAACCAGGGCAGCCACCACCGAGCGCAGGGATTCCATGCGGAACTTGCGAACCCGCACAGAGCGGTTCAGAGCTTTCAAGTCCAGAATTGGACGAACCTTGCCCTCCTTTCTGGGCACGGTGAACAGATTGGAATAAAACCCCCGAAATCTGTCCCGATGAGGCACCGGAACCACCACTCCCTGAGCCCTCAGGTCCCGCACCGCCAGGTGCAGATCCCGCAGGCGCTCTGGAGACAGTTGTAGATTTGAGGGAAAAAATCTGCTCTCTGGCCGAGAGAGAAACTCGATCTTGTAACCAGATCGAACGATTTCCAGAACCCATCTGTCCCGCACACGGGCCAACCAGGGCTGAAGAAAACCGAGCAAGCGTCCCCCCACCCCAAAACTGGGTGAGGGCGCCCCTTCAGGCCGAACTGTTATGGGCCGCAGGTCCGGATTGGCCGGACTTCTGTTTCCCAGACCAGGGTTTCTTCTGAGAGCCCTGACCCTTGAACGGTTTGCCCTTGAAGTGCGGCCGAAAGGCACGAAAGGACCCCTGAGGGGGCCGAAAATTCGCATGCTTCTTCCCAGAAGCCCCCTTAGCCTTGGGGAAATGGGGCAAGAGAGTGCTCTTACCCCCGGTGATCCCCTTAATCAACACATCCAGAGACTCCCCAAAAAGGCGAGACCCATCATAAGGCAGATTGGCTAAGGTTTTACGTGAAGATTGGTCCACCGACCAACATTTCAACCAAACCAGGCGGCGAGACAACACCGCCACGCTGTGCACACGTGCAGCCAACGGAATCAGGTCCAGGTCCGCATCACACAGATACATGACACCCTGGTGGATCTGATCCACCATGTCCAGGGTCGCCGCCGAGGCCGAATCGGCCACTAGGACGCGCCTAAGCATCTGCGTCCAACTTGCGATCGCCTGGGACGCCATGAGAGAAGCAAATAGAGCTTTAAGCATAGAACCCGTAACAGAATAAGTATGACGGGCAAGAGACTCCAGTCTCCTATCCGTGGCATCACGGAAAACAGGGGATCCCTCTGCAGGAATCGCAGTGGCTTTGTTCAAAACCGCAATTGCATGATCCACTGGTGGAGGCACACACCACCGTTCATCAGTGGCAGGGGAGAAAGGATAACGCAGCTTGAATTTACTTGGTACCGCAAAAGGTTTGCGCAGATCGCGCCATTGATCCTTTACCGCGCGCTGAAAATCAGCATTGCAGGGAAAAACCTGTGGCGTCCTGCGTTTTCTCTGCGTCCCATAAGCCGCCAAGGCAGCGGGGGGACACACTTCGTCCTGCAAACGTAGCGTCTGCTTAATGGAAGCAATCAACTCATCCATGATTGCAAGCTCTTCAGGCGAGCCAGGGGGAGAATTATCAACCCCCTCAACCTCAGCCTCTACCTCAGACCCCACTAGATCAAGAGAGGAGCGGGACCCCGATAGGGAGGTCCCTGCCAGAACAGCCCCATCACCTTCACCCTCAGAATCGGAGGACAGAGTAACTCTGGGCCGTTTAGTAGATTGAGCAGCCACCAGCATTTGCACCTGGGCAGCAAGGCCAGCCACAATAGTGGCTAAATCCCCCCCGGGGGGGAAACAGCGGTCCCCTGGCTTTCCACCAATACTGTGGGAAACTTGCCCTCCTGAGAATCCATTGCCCCTGTACGCCAGACAACCAAGGGTTAACTGTCCCCTTTCAGCAAGCGCGGTAAGCGCAGCCCACCGCACACACTCAGGCACAATGAGACCCCCACAGGGAATATACAGACTGAATACAGGCAATGGACAACAGGAATAGAAGGATAAAACCTGAGGAGACCCCGCTGCTGCTGCTGCCTCGACCGGTGTTCCAGGAAAAAGGAAGTGATGCAGCCAGGGCGCTCTATGTAAGCCTATAGAGGCTACAAGAAAATGGCCGCCGTGCATGTAAACCATGCGGCCGGAGCGGGCGCCGGTAAAATGGCGTCGTTTGGCGCCGAAACCGCCGCTCCACAGTGCATAAAAACACACACAATTTCATCCCATTATATGGATACATGTTAGATCGCCGCAGCGATCGCTGTATATGCCCCAACATGCCATTAAAAACATGCCCCACAGCACACAGCTTCCCACACTGCCCAGCCTGACACACACAGTGTCATACAGCTCCCCCCCCCCCTTGCAGCCCACAGCTTGCAGCCGAGAGATAGGGAGACAAGCAGTGTGATTTAAAGGCAGGTTACACAGTCCCAGACTGAGACCCCCCCCAGACAGACAGGTCCCCACATAGACACACTTACCTCATATGGCGTGGGGAACCCGCACAGGCGAACAAGCCGCTGCACATGAGGCAGGGAGAGTCGCAATTCAAGACGCACACAATGGCGGTTAAGAAACCGCACAGCGTCCAGTGAGGTAGCCACCTCACCAAACATCCCTGCACCGAACAGGGATGGGTCGTTCACCGTGCCAGGAGCGTTACCTGGCTGAACGCTCGATGGCAGACTGGGAAGCCACTGACCCACGACCTGCGATCAGGGGGATCAGCCCGAGACCCAGTCCGCATGATCCTCTTCGTCCGAAGAACTAACTAATGCTGACAAAAACAACAGCTAAGTAAAGGTAGAGAAAAAACTCAAATAAAATATTAAAAAGAAGAAAGAGTCTGGGACAAAAAGTCCCAGCACAGAAAGAGCCAGCCACTCCTGACAAGCTAGACATTAAAACTGAGATATGGTTGCAGGAAGTAGGAGGGTATTGACTGAGGGGACCACCCCTTGAGGGTGGGATATGTTAAAGCTTTATTGTTAACATATTCTGTTGCCTAGCTACTCCTTCGGAGCAAAGTCTAATACCCCATATGTGACGAATATGAAGAGGCGGCGACTGTCGGAGGACGTAAGAGAAATTATATTTTTACATTTTTTTATTGGGAATGTTTTATAGCAGAAAGTAAAACATATAGTGTTTTTTTTAAATTTTTTTAATTGTCGCTCTTTTTTTGTTTATAGAGCAAAATCTAAAAACCACAGAGGTGATCAAATACCACCAAAAGAAAGCTCTATTTGTGGGAAAAAGGGCATCAATTGTATTTGGGTACAGCGTCGCACGACCGCGCAATTTTTCGTTAAAGTAATGCAGTGCCGAATTGCAAAAAATGGCCTGGTCATTAAGGAGGCAAATTCTTCCGGAGCTGAAGTGGTAATGAGGGCAGTTCTTCTAAAAAGCACTATATCACTGCAGTTGGCATGCATTTTGCCTGTGGGTAGGATATGGACAGGAACCCCCTGATTAAGGAGAGTGTGCGTAGCATAGGGAAAGGTTCCAGAAGAGGAGAAACAGGAATTTTTAGTTACAGTATTATTGCTGTGTGGAACCTTTCCACTCCAGTGTCTCCTTGCATACTGCCTTTAGGCTACCTCCTATTCAAGATGCTGTCAGTGGTTAAGCTTTGCTCTCTGCAAGTAATGCATACCTACCTGTGAATGATTCTGCCTGGCTGGTACCTCTACATAGACTCTGTTACAGCGTGTGTTCCTGACAATACACTCCTTTGAAATCTCGGACCTCCATGTGTCATTTCTTCCCTTTTGGGTGCCTACCACCCGGACTTACTCCTGCCTACATTCTTTCACAGTACTGTATATGTCTATTATGTGTATGTAACACTGCCCCCTAGAGAGCTGCTGAGATTTACACTTTCTGGATCCCCCTGGGTTACCCTTAGCCTGGCTCAATCAATAATCAATCCAGGGGATGTTGTTTTTTTGTGTTTTTATTTAGAACTGGCATAGGAGAAGGGAAGAGTGGGATACTCCAACTATGAACTATGCACAATTCTGAGGACAACTGACTGTAGTGTGCAGCAAGGCCGCTACTTCACCCTGCCACTGAAGGGAAGATAAAGAATATGATCCTGTTAAAATTTCTCTTCAGGGTCCTAGCTTGGCACCCCCTTTCTCACTTGCTGTGTGTGCTAGCTCCTGTCCACTGCACTGACTTTCCACTGGAGCGGTCCCTTTCCTGGGCAGACCCCTGGCAAGCTTCCCGGTATTCACGGACACTGTTTTTCCCAAGGTTGCTCTGCCTCCAACTCAGCTTGTCAGCATCCACTGGACCTCCTTGCTCAGCACCACACTTCTGGTCCACTATGCTGACTGCCTGTGACCACCTTCCATACAGACAGGAGGAGAGACAGCCGTCACCCTATTGGATACAGTGGGGACACTCCCTCAGCCCAGATGAATCACACATGGACACATGCAACAGGCAGAGCTTCCGATCAGGCTCCCCTGATAAGCAGATGGAGCAGACTATGTTTTCTTCGTAGCACCTACCTAGGAGGGTGCTACATGTAAAAAGTCTACTATGATATGGATGTTATAATTAGGGTTGCACAATACCATTTTTTTTACCGATGAATACGAGTACCGATACTTTTACAAAAAACTATTACAAAATAAATGGGCTCAAATTGCACTGCAAAGAATCGCATATGATTTGAACAGAAATGCGGTGCGATTCCTGTTTGAATCGTATGCCATTTCTTGCACCTCTCCTGTGTGAACCCAGATGGAAGTCACTATGACAAGCCTGGGTTCACACAGGAGTGATGGGGGAAACCGCATGCGATTCAGACAGGAATCACACTGCATTCCTTTTTAATTCACATGCGATTCTTTGCAGTGCAATTTGAGTCCATTCATTTTGTATGGGCTCAAAATGCACCGCAAAGGTATTCGTTTCAGGTATCGGAGCATTTGTACGAGTATGAGTACCTGCAAATACTGGATCAGTGAAACTCTAGTTATACTATAGTTAAATAGGACTGTGCCTTTGTGGCAATGCTGTATATCTCAGAACTCAGTGGACAGAAATATTTTACCAGAACCAGACAAATACTGGTTCTGGTAAAAGAGCTCCATTTATATATTTCATCTGTATATTTCGCTGATTTCTTGGGGTCCAGAATCATATATTATATATACTATATATTTATTTTTTCATTTTACGAATCAAAATCACATATTTTGACTTGATATTATGTTGTCCTTCAGCATAGAGGTCACCACTGTGGGGTATGTGAGCTGCAGCTAATCTTTGCTATAATGACATTTTGAAAGGGCCCCTTCCCGGCAGGACTCTTATTGTGTTCTTAGGAGACATTATTAGGGTACAGCATTTTTCCTTTGCATCAGTGACTTCTTCGCTCTTTGTACAATGTAGTGTCACACAGGTCAGAGTTAAATGGCCTTTATATTGATTTCATTCCTTTGAATTAATGAAGCCAAAGGCGTGCTGAGCGAGACCTACAACATGTCCCTATACACAACCCATACTATATAAGCATGAATAGTATGAGATGACATGAAAAGCATGCTGTTAAAGACTACTGAGTATTCTGAACTGTGTACATATTAGAAAAGTATAGAAAAGAAAAAACTAATTTTATGCCCATTTCTTTCAGTCTAAAAAAACTGAATTCCACTAAACATTATTTGCATCTAAATGAATCATGTAACACGGGCAACATAGTGGCTTAGTGTTTAGCATTTCTTCCTTGTAGCAGTGGGGTTCTTGGTTTGAATTGCAGTTAGGACACTATCTGCATAGAGTTTGCATGTTCCCCCTGTGCTTGCGTGGTTTTGCTCTGGTTTCCTCCCACACACCAAAGACATGCTGGTGGGTAAATGGGCCCTAGTGTGTGAATGTACAGATTGTATAAGATAAGGACTATGGATTGTGAGCTCCTGGAGGGCAGTGACTGATGTGAGTTCACAGCATGTAAAGTGCTGCATAAATTGTTTTCGCTAAGTATATGCCTAAAATAACACAACACCAGAGTATAAATCAGTATATCATTTCATTTTCTTATTAGTGCCGGTTCACATTTGTGCGATGCAGGAACGCTGCCAATATAAAGCATGTTCCCGCATCACATCCACACTCCTGGCAGTTCACACTGCCATATGCGATACGCTGGGGGTGTCAATTAAAAGTTAGCGACACCCCCAGATCAGATCACATATCGCAGTGCGATCTTAACGTTCGCACAGAATCGGATCGCACTAGTGTGAACCACCATGCAATCCGATTCTCCTTCGGACCAAAAAAAGATTCCTGTGTGAGTTAGGTGCGATGGCGGTGCAAATTCAGCCATACAAACTGTATAGCTGAAATTTGCACCGCACAGAGATCGCATGTAATTTTAGGAGCAGTGCGCTCCGATTTACATGCGATATCTGTGATTGTACAAATGTGAACCGGCACTGCGTTGTCTTCCCTGCTTCAAAATCTGGGACAATGTTGTTGATTGGCTTTATTATAAATCAAACCATTCTGTCAATAAAAACTATAGAATAGTGTTTCCCAAGACAATTGGTAATATATTGGAAATGCAAGACCCCCCCCCTTAAAAAAAGAGGAAGGAAAAAGGATAAAGAAAATTGTTAATTTTCAGGGGGGGGGGGTGGGGTTTTCGACCCCGCGTGCGGCACTGATTGGCGGCCTCCTGGGGGAGTGTCGGGGCGCAGAGCATTGCGACCCGACACTCCCCACTTTACTGGACTCCTGGCTGTGATTGGTCCAGCCTGGACCAATCACAGGAGGACATCATCGGGACCTGGTGACGTGACGCCTGGGGGCGGTGCACCGCCCCGGCGTCACGTGATCACCTTCCTGCCCGCCGGATAGAGGAGAGCCGCCGCCGCGCCCGCCCGTGTGAGGAGTGCAGAGTGTGGTCACCGTTGGGACTCGGTCGGAAGAACAGGACAGGAGAGAAGAAGCGCTGCAGCCGTCCGTCTTGTCCGGTCCATCTGTGCCAGTGAGTGACTCGAGGTAAGTTCCTGATGCCTCGGGGGGGCCCACACATGTCACTGACAGGCAGCTTTGAAGGGGGCACGCACGCATGCTGATCTCTGCATTGGGGGGCCGAGCTGGTCAAAACATTGGGGGCACGCACGCACGCTGATCTCTGCATTGGGGGCAATGAGCTGGTCACAACATTGGGGGCACGCACGCACGCTGATCTCTGCATTGGGGGCATCATGTATGCTGGTCACAACATTGGGGGCACGCACGCACGCTGATCTCTGCATTGGGGGGCCGAGCTGGTCAAAACATTGGGGCACGCACGCATGCACACTGATCTCTGCATTGGGGGCAATGAGCTGGTCAAAACATTGGGGGCACGCACGCACGCTGATCTCTGCATTTGGGGCAATGAGCTGGTCAAAACATTGGGGGCACGCACACACGCTGATCTCTGCATTGGGGGCAATGAGCTGGTCAAAACATTGGGGGCACACACGCATGCTGATCTCTGCATTGGGGGCAATGAGCCGGTCAAAATATTGGGGGCACGTACGCACGCTGATCTCTGCATTGGGGGCATCATGTATGCTGGTCACAACATTGGGGGCACGCACGCACGCTGATCTCTGCATTGGGGGCAATGAGCTGGTCAAAACATTGGGGGCACGCACGCACACTGATATCTGCATTGGGGGCACAATGTACGCTGGTCACTGCGTTGAAAGGGGGTCTGTACTGTGGGGTTTGTGCTAGAGGGTTTCTACTGTGGGGTTTGTGCTAGGGGGTCTGTACTGTGGGATTAGTGCTAGGGGGTCAAGACAAGCAGTATTAACACACTCAGTGCCCAGTGTCAGTGGCCATCATCCCTGGTAGATATGTATACAAAGAAGATCCCCCTTTTGGAGTGGGTCTGTGAATGCCACTAGACACTGTGTATTGTATAAAAAACAACTTTATTGAATTACAGAATTTTAAACGAACAAAAAATAACAGTGGTCAAAAACACATACAGGGCATTAAAATATGCGCATTTGACAGATCATATACCGAACCAAATTGAGGACGCTCAGGTGTACAAGGTGATCATGGAACCGGAACCGACCCTACGCGTTTCGGGCATTGGAAGCCCTTCCTCAGGGGTCACCCAAAGTTCCAGATAAAGCACCTAGTATATCTAAAAAGGCAGAGTGTTTTAGTATATTGTAAGGTAATTGTCTATATTCACATGAATAAGCGATCATATACTTGTCTCATAGTACATGCTTTATGCTCATGGACCTACCCTTTGCGTCCGACCTATGGATTGGAGCGGTCTGTCGAATTAAATTTGGTATTGCTACCGTAGGGAGGGATGCCCAAGTTCCCACAGGTCCGTTCAGGGCTACGAGATCCGTGAGAGCTTAAGGAATTATAGTAGCTGCCCAGAGGGACCGACAGGGCACCACGATGACCGGTAAATATATGGCTCAATATGGACCACTCCCATGAAGGGGGATATGTTCATGTATCGAACCTAATGCAAATATGTGAAATGAAAAAGAAAACGAGGAATATAATGACCAAAAATAAGAATTTACCTTACAGATTGGTCACTGACCCCTTGTACTCTGAAAGGAGACATTTACCTGTAATGTATGAGGTGAATGAGACCGCAGAGGGTCATATGAAGTAAATGTGGTAACAGTCTCGTGTTAACAGGGTCACAATATATGATTATCTGTAAGAGTGAAGGGGTACGGAAAATAATTAGGGAACATGGCAGAGTCCATTGGGTGGAAAAGCAGTATCAACATGATACAGTGACACCAAGAGCCTGAGTGGGGTTTGTGCTAGGGGGTCTGTACTGTGGGGTTTATGCTAGGGGGTCTGTACTGTGGGGTTTGTGCTAGGGGGCCTGTACTGTGGGGTTTGTGCTAAGGGGCCTATACTGTGGGGTTTGTGCTAGGGGTTCGGTACTGTGGGGTTTGTGCTAGGGGGCCTGTACTGAGGGGTTTGTGCTAGGGGGTCTGTACTGTGGGGTTTGTGCTAGGGGGCCTGTACTGTGGGGTTTGTGCTAGGGGGCCTGTACTGTGGGGTTTGTAATAGGGGGTCTGTACTCTGGGGTTGGTGCTAGGGGGCCTGTACTGAGGGGTTTGTACTAGGGGGTCTGTACTGTGGGGTTTGTGCTAGGGGGTCTGTACTGTGGGGTTTGTGCTAGGGGGTCTGTACTGTGGGGTTTGTGCTAGGGGGTCTGTACTGTGGGGTTTGTGCTAGGGGGCCTGTACTGTGGGATTAGTGTTAGTGGGTCTGTACTGTGGGGTTTGTGCTAGGGGGTCTGTACTGTGGGGTTTGTGCTAGGGGGCTTGTACTGTGGGGTTTGTGCTAGGGGGCCTGTACTGTGGGGTTTGTGCTAGGGGGTCTGTACTGTGGGGTTTGTGCTAGGGGGCCTGTACTGTGGAGTTTGTGCTAGGGGGTCTGTACTGTGGGGTTTGTGCTAGGGGGTCTGTACTGTGAGGTTTGTGCTAGGGGGCCTGTACTGTGGAGTTTGGGCTAGGGGGTCTGTACTGTGGGGTTTGTGCTAGGGGGCCTGTACTGTGGGGTTTGTGCTAGGGGGCCTGTACCGTGGGATTAGTGCTAGGGGGTCTGTACCGTGGGGTTTGTACTGTGGGGTTTGTGCTAGGGGGCCTGTACTGTGGGGTTTGTGCTAGGGGGTCTGTACTGTGGGGTTTGTGCTAGGGGGCCTGTACTGTGGAATTTGTGCTAGGGGGTCTGTACTGTGGGGTTTGTGCTAGGGGGCCTGTACTGTGGGGTTTGTGCTAGGGGGCCCGTACTGTGGGATTAGTGCTAGGGGGTCTGTACTGTGGGGTTTGTGCTAGGGGGTCTATACTGTGGGGTTTGTGCTAGGGGGTCTGTACTGTGGGGTTTGTGCTAGGGGGTCTGTACTGTCGGGTTTGTGCTAGGGGGCCTGTACTGTGGGATTGGTGCTAGGGGGTTTGTACAGTGGGGTTTGTGCTAGGGGGTCTGTACTGTGGGGTTTGTGCTAGGGGGTCTGTACTGTGGGGTTTGTGCTAGGGGGCCTGTACTGTGGGGTTTGTGCTAGGGGGCCTGTACTGTGGAGTTTGTGCTAGGGGGTATGTACTGTGGGGTTTGTGCTAGGAGACCTGTACTGTGGGGTTTGTGCTAGGGGGTCTGTACTGTGGGGTTTGTGCTAGGGGGTCTGTACTGTGGGGTTTGTGCTAGGGGGCCTGTACTGTGAAGTTTTTGCTAGGGGGTCTGTACTGTGGGGTTTGTGCTAAGGGGCCTGTACTGTGGGGTTTGTGCTAGGGGGCCTGTACTGTGGGGTTTGTGCTAGGGGGCCTGTACTGTGGGATTAGTGCTAGGGGGTCTGTACTGTGGGGTTTGTGCTAGGAGGTCTGTACTGTGGGGTTTGTGCTAGGGGGCCTGTACTGTGGGGTTTGTGCTAGGGGGTCTGTACTGTGGAGTTTGTGCTAGGGGGTCTGTACTGTGGGGTTTGTGCTAGGGGGCCTGTACTGTGGGGTTTGTGCTATGGGGCCTGTACTGTGGGATTAGTGCTAGGGGGTCTGTACTGTGGGGTTTGTGCTAGGGGGTCTGTACTGTGGGGTTTGTGCTAGGGGGCCTGTACTGTGGGGTTTGTGCTAGGGGGTCTGTACTGTGGGGTTTGTGCTAGGGGGCCTGTACTGTGGGGATTAGTGCTAGGGGGTCTGTACTGTGGGGATTGTGCTAGGGGGTCTGTACTGTGGGGTTTGTGCTAGGGGGCCTGTACTGTGGGATTAGTGCTAGGGGGTCTGTACTGTGGGGTTTGTGCTAGGGGGTCTGTACTGTGGGGTTTGTGCTAGGGGGTCTGTACTGTGGGGTTTGTGCTAGGGGGCCTGTACTGTGGGGTTTGTGCTAGGGGGCCTGTACTGTGGGGTTTGTGTTAGGGGGCCTGTACTGTGGAGTTTGTGCTAGGGGGTCTGTACTGTGGGGTTTGTGCTAGGGGGCCTGTACTGTGGGGTTTGTGCTAGGGGGCCTGTACTGTGGGATTAGTGCTAGGGGGTCTGTACTGTGGGGTTTGTGCTAGGGGGTCTGTACTGTGGGGTTTGTGCTAGGGGGTCTGTACTGTGGGGTTTGTGCTAGGGGGTCTGTACTGTGGGGTTTGTGTTAGGTGGCCTGTACTGTGGAGTTTGTGCTAGGGGGTCTGTACTGTGGGGTTTGTGCTAGGGGGCCTGTACTGTGGGGTTTGTGCTAGGGGGCCTGTACTGTGGGATTAGTGCTAGGGGGTCTGTATTGTGGGATTAGTGCTAGGGGGTCTGTACTGTGGTGTTTGTGCTAGGGGTCTGTACTGTGGGGTTTGTGCTAGGGGGTCTGTACTGTGGGGTTTTTTGCTAGGGGGCCTGTACTGTGGGGTTTGTGCTAGGGGGCCTGTACTGTGGGGTTTGTGCTAGGGGACCTGTACTGTGGGATTAGTGCTAGGCTAGGGGGCCTGTACTGTGGGGTTGGTGCTACGTGGCCTGTACTGTGGGATTAGTGCTAGGGGGTCTGTACTGTGGGGTTTGTGCTAGGGGGTCTGTACTGTGGGGTTTGTGCTAGGGGGTCTGTACTGTGGGGTTTGTGCTCGGGGGTCTGTACTGTGGGGTTTTTGCTAGGGGGCCTGTACTGTGGGGTTTGTGCTAGGGGGCCTGTACTGTGGGGTTTGTGCTAGGGGGTCTGTACTGTGGGGTTTGTGCTAGGGGGTCTGTACTGTGGGGTTTGTGCTAGATGGCCTGTACTGTGGGGTTTGTGCTAGGGGGTCTGTACTATGGGGTTTGTGCTAGGGGGCCTGTACTGTGGGGTTTGTGCTAGGGGGCCTGTACTGTGGGGTTTGTGCTAGGGTGCCTGTACTGTGGTGTTTGTGCTAGGGGGCCTGTACTGTGGAGTTTGTGCTAGGGGGCCTGTACTGTGGGGTTTGTGCTAGGGGGCCTGTACTGTGGAGTTTGTGCTAGGGGGCCTGTACTGTGGGGTTTGTGCTAGGGGGCCTGTACTGTGGGGTTTGTGTGGGGTTTGTGTTTGAGGGGTTTGTGCTGGGGGGGTCTGTACTGTGGGGTTTGTGCCCCTCTCAGTCAGTGTATCCCATAATAGGGTGTCTCTCACAGTATATCCCATAATAGGGCCCCTGCTCCCTTTTATGGGATATATTAGTACTGATGGACCCCTTAATATGTGATATATTGGGAGAATTTGATCATGCAAGCAAAATACAGGGGACAAAATGGGTGGAGTCTATAAGGGGTGGGGCTTCTGAGAAATGGGAGGGGTCAAAATTGAAGGGCGGGGTCTTGTACCACCCCATCTTAAAACTTCATCAGCCGCCACTGGTATGGTCTCCCACTGATTAGTCCACAGCCAGTTACAGGGTATTTTCACACAGCCAGGTGCACACACTCTTCCGCTCGTTTTCTCCAATAACCAGTCTAGGGGATGTATTTTTTTGTATTTTATTTGGAAAAATTTGAGAGGAGAAGGGATTTAGTAGGATGCTCCAAATTAACTATTCACAAACAGGGACAGCTTCTTCAATAGAACTGTGGTAGCACTATGCAGCAGGCTGTACATAACAAAGCAAGTCCCTTTGTAGCAGAAAGAATCTAGTGGACCTTGCTTCTTCAAGACACTAGCCACTATCCCCTTTAGTTTACACCCAGTATGCTGACTTCTAACACCAAGAAGGGGGATTTTAGTAACAACAGTCTCTAAGATCCCTTTAGGGGGTCTGTACTCACAAGGCCCTGGCCGCAGGTCACCTTCCTCCATGATACCAGACAGGATTCATGGACATTCTCCTTCATTTAGCTTACAAGAGAATCATGGGTTTTAGCTTCCGTGTTTGAGGCCCTCAGGTTGCCCACCTGAGGCCGCATGGCAGCCTGTGTTGGGGAGAGGCCACAGCCTCCTCCACTCCTGGACCTCTCTCTGTAGAGGAAGACTCTAAGCCCATGTGCTCTTCAGATATAAATACAGTCACTTAGCATGCTTAGAGGCACATCCTCTTATAATTGGCCAGGGCTATGTAAACATCCCATGCTCTCAACTGCCAGGTTTCTACCCACTATGCAGTATACTTTATTGCAACTGGATCAGTGTGAAACATTAAGATAGCATGAGCAGCACCAGAGCACACTGAGCAGCCTCTGCTAAACAATCACAGCTCTCTGTTAAGCAGACAGCAAACAAATGTGCCTAGCTGTCTCCCTGTTAGGCAGAGAAACCAAAAACTATATACACTCACTCTAGCACCTAACTAGGAGGGCTCTGCACAGGTTTTCCAAGTTAATAAGGTATGCTTATCTCTATTATTGTCCATTGACAGTTTGGGAGTTACACTGCCACTTACAGGGGAAATTGGCACTAGATGCATATAAAACTGACGTTGTGCCCTAAAGACTGGTCAGTAACAACTAGTGTCCTCAGGAAAATGGATGTCTACTTGCTTTCTGGAATAGGAGTAGTGTTGGGCTTCTGGTTCAAGTCAACGGAGAGCTTGACCAAAAATCAAAATGTATGAGGTTCAACTGCCCGAGTCTCTGGCTACTGCTTCAGCTGGAAGTGATTGAAGGATATGTAAACCCAACATTACATACTCCTGATATATGGCTGCTGTACCATCAGCACTGGTGCAAGTACTTTTGACACCCTAGGCGAAACCTAATTTTCCCGCCCCCCCCCCCACTTTGCTAGGAGGTGGGGCCAAGAGGAGTGAGCTGGATATGGGCTTCCTTTACGGGTCCCAAGCTCCATCAGTTCAGCAAGGGGGCCTGGGTAACAGGAGGAATATTGGATCATGAAAAAGGGGGTTGACTGAGGCAGTGGGGGGAAAATTACAGTAACCGATCCCTTGTATAGGTCTCTCTACAGCAGCTGAAAGCCGACTTCTGCTCCTCCCCGTTCTGCTGACCTTTAACTGTTGCAGAGAGAGGCATACAGGGCATTGGTTCCTGCAATTGCCCTTCTCTGTACTGGTCACCCCCTCCTGTCCATGATCAGATTCCTCCTTTCCCCCTGTATGCGCCCCTCCTTCCTCGCAGTGCTGACGGCTTCATCTTCTCTTCCTTCCACCAATTTTCAGTTGCTGCAGGGAAGGGGGGGGGGGGGGTTGTTTAATCCAGTTGTATTTACTAGTGCAACTTATATCATCCAAGTGAAAGATATAACACCAATGTGTCAAAAAAATATCAAAAACAGAATCACTGAGTTAAAAAATAGATTACCCCCTTATGTCAGTATTTTGTTGGACCACATTTTGCTTTAATTACAGCCTTTTATCTGTTGTAAATTGTCTCTACCAATTTTGCACATCTAGACTTTGCAATATTTGGCCACTCTTCTTTGCAGAACTGCTCGAGTTCAGTTAAAAGTTATGTTAAATTTGATGGTGACCATTGGTGGACTGCAATCTTCAAGCCATTCCACAGATTTTCAATGTGGTTTAAGTTTGGGCTCTGACTAGGCCATACAAGGACATTCACCTTTTTCTCCTTCAACCATAGTGTGGTCCTTTTTTTCTGTGAGTTTTGGGTCATTGTCATGTTGGAAGGTAAACCTTCTTCCCATTGACAGCTTTCAGGCAGAGGGCAGCAGATTTTCCTCAAGAATTTGATGGTATTTTGCCCCATCCATTTTTCCTTCTATCCTGACAAGTGCTCCAATCCCTGCTGCAGAGAAACACACCCATAACATTATATTACCACCTCCATGCTTTAGTGCAGGAGTTTTGGTGCTCTTTCAGAAAGTACACCACACTCACCAGATATAACAGAAGTCTACGGCAAAACGCAGCTAACTCGCAGGAAAGCCACAGGCACACTGCGCTGCACGCACGGTGCGGGTAAGCGGCAGCACCTCAATGTGAAAGCAGCCTTATAGGGGGTTTAGGACAGTAAGGGCACGTTTACATTTGCAGTTTGGAAGGCATTAAAATCCCATGCAGGCAGTCCCAGGGTTACAAACAAGACCATATAGTTATATGAGAAAGTACCCTGTTCTCTTTTAGTGCTTCCTTTATGTGAAATCCCTGGTGTTCCTGCCAGTCCCTCTGCTTTCCTATTAAAAACTGACCACACTAAGCTGAAGAGCACAGCATGGTCAGTTCTCTAGCTTTGCTGGGAATGCAGTGTACTCTCCTCCAATGATCAAACTTGTCCTGACATGCCCTTGCTGCACAGCCATTCACTGGGAAGCTCAGTGTGTTGCTGCTTCTCCTCCCCCAAGCTCTTATGCAGCTGAAAACAGAGGGTATGTAATCACTTATAAAAAAGGGAAAAATGTATTTATAATGTTTTCTTATATCTACACACAAATGTTTTGGCTTATTTCTGTTTTAAGCTGAATGGGTTGTTTTACAAAGGGATAGTTTACAAACACTTTACGTTGAATTTGTAAGTTTGAACAGGCACATTTTTTATTGTAACTCCAACCAAAAAAATTATGTTTTACGTTTTTTGGATAGCATAGGGAAAGGTTAACACCCCTGTAATGTTTGTTTTGCTGTCTGTGCCCCTTTTCAGAAGATTTCACCTTACTTTACCCCCCTGTGACAATTGGATTTTGAAAATTTTGGGTTGTCGTGGAAACAAAGATTGGTGACAAAGCTTCAGTGGAGACACCTTTTTCCCATGATAACTCTTACAGAAGTGAATTTCCCTTCCTAAGGGTAGATTTACTCTTCTTTCCTGTTATCTCCCTCTATTTGTAAGTATGAATCGCTTGTAAGTCAGATGTTTGTAACTCGGGGACTGCCTGTAATTCATTGTGGCCTGCAACTGGTTACCAAATTGCTTCAGTGGCCTTTGCTCTTCCAAAGGTTGAGTTGTCCTAGGTCCTTGACTGGCAAGTCATGTTGCTTTTGCTGAGAATTCTCTATACACACTTTTCTTTTTAACAGCTTAACCACTTTACCGCTGAGTACCGTAGTACTACTGCGGCAAAGTGGCTCGTTATCGTCTGACGACGTAGTACTACGTCGTCAGACACTCCCCTTGTGGGCGGCACTCGCGCGCCCCCGGAGGCTCGCTCCCGCTGTTTTCAGTCACAGCGGGAGTCGGGCCAGGGGAGGAGCAGCGGCGATCGCCTCTGCTCTTCCCCGATCGTGGGGGATCTAGTGTGGAGATCCGCCCGCTGTATGTAAACACAGCGGGCGGATCTCTGAAGTGACAGGCAGGGTCAGATTGCAGGGTTCAGCATAGCTGAACCCTGGATCTGTCCTTGTGTCACTCAGTCACCTCCCCCCCCACACGTCAGTAAGCACCAGGCATACATTAACCCCTCCCTCTCCAATAAAATTAACCTCTTCCCTGCCAGTGTCATTTTTACAGTAACAGTGCATATATATAGCACTGATTACTGCAGTAATGTCACTGGTACCCCCAAAAGTGTCAAAAATGTCAGTCAAGGGTCCAATCTGTCCGCCGCAATGTCGCAGTCCCGCAAAAAAAAATCGCAGATCGCCGCCATTACGCGTTAAAAAAAAAAAACACCAAAAATGACAGAAATCTTTCCCTTTGTTAGTAAACGCAATAACTTTTGCGCAAACCAATCAAAATACGCTTATTGTGAATTTTTTTTACCAAACATAGGTAGCAGAAAACAAATTGGCCAAAAATTTAAAAAAATTTTGATTTTTACATTTTTTTGGGGGGAATTTCATATAAAAAAATGTGAAAAATATTGTTGTTTTTTCAAAATTTACGCTCTTTTTTTGTTTATAGCGCAAAAAGTAAAAATCGCACAGGTGATCAAATACCACCAAAAGAAAGCTCTGTTTGTGGGAAAAAAAGATCGTAAATTTCGTTTGGGTACGGCGTCGCACGACCGCGCAATTGTCAGTTAAATTTGCACAGCGCCGAATCGCAAAAAGTGGCCCAGACGTAAGACAGCAAAATGCTCTAGTGGTAAAGTGGTTAATGACCACCCCACGTACATTTACTGCAGCAGGGCATCCCTTAAGCGTGAAATCACGTACCTGTACGTGATCTTTTCCTTTGGCTTATGCCCTATTCCTGCTGTGATTGGACACAGCAGGAGCCAATCAACGGGTCCAGCAGATCGCCATTCTGCTAGTAAGGAAGACAGAGATCTTGTGTTTCTGTTAAGCAGGAACACAGATCTCGGTCTTCCTTCAATTAAACACATCCCCCGCACAGTAGGCATGTGACGGTATCAGATTTCCATGCTGCGATTAATTGATTAAGGTTTTGCCACGGTATACGGTATTATCACGGTATTCAATTATTAAACTTAAATTATTAAATTTCTACTTCACTTCAATTTCATTGCTTAATTTAGGGACTTTGGTTGACTTTTGCACATTATTATGTAGTCAGTCAGTACAGACTCTGTGAACCAGGCCTAAAATAAGTCATCGAGCAGTGTCTGGCCTAACTGGTGATGACTGGTCCTGCCGCTCGGCTTCGATCCAATGGCCTGGTCATTAGGGGCTAAATCCTTGCGGTCCAGAAGTGGTTAAATCTGCAGGAGGAGCAGTGTTTTTATTTATAAATTATTTTACTATTGCCTTAGGCCTGGTTCACATGTATGCAGGTTGGTGGTTCACATGTATGCGGGTTGGCGGCCCACATTTGCACAGGCATAGCATCCCATTGATTTGAATGGGCTGTTATGCCCTCATTTTCCGCAGAAAAAAGGGGCATGCAGCATTTTAAAAAAATGCAGTGGCCTTAAAATCCATCCTGATTTTGCACCATGCAACTTACCTGCAGTTCCTGCTCTGGCAAGCTTTCTGCATTTTTAAATACATGGGCCCAGCATTTAAAAACACAGTCTGCGTGTGCAGGAACTGTAAGTAAGTCGCATGGTGCAAAAGCAGGATGGGGTTCACATCCAATGCATTTTTTTTAATTCTGCATGTGGCTTTTTTCAGCAGAAAACGCAGGCATAGCAGCCCAACCCCATTCAAATCAATGGGCTGCTATCCCTGTGCAAATATGGGCCGCCAACCCACATACATGTGAACCACCAACCTGCATACATGTGAACCAGGCCTAAAGCAATAGTAAAGTAATTTATAAATAAAAACACTGGTCCTCCTGCAGGTTTAGCCACTTCTGGACCGCAAGGATTTGCCCCCTTAATGACCAGGCCATCGGATCAGAGCGCCAGGACCAGTCATCAGGTAGGCCAGACACTGCTTGATGACTATATAATAATGTAATGTGGGCTGCTATGCCCGTGTATGTATTTCCATCTATCTCTCTATTCCTCCATCCCTCTATCTATCTATCTATCTATCTATCTATCTATCTATCTATCTATCTATCCCTCCATCCATCTATCCCTCCCTCCATCCATCCCTCCCTCGATCCATCCCTCTATCTATCTATCTATCTATCTATCTATCTATCTATCTATCTATCTATCTATCTATCTATCTATCTATCTATCTATCTATCTATCTATCTATCTATCTATCTATCTATCTATCTATCTATCTATCTATCTATCTATCTATCGACCAGGGGCGGACTGACAACTCATGGGGCCCCCGGGCAATAAGAGATCATGGGCCCCCTGTGTCCCCGCCCACACTCAAGCCACACCCACACAAAGGAACATTACTTTCATTGACCACCAATGTAAGAGTCATTCTTCTCACTGATCACCAATGTAAGGGACATTCTTCCCACTGACCCCCAATGTAAGGAGCATTCTTCCTACTGACCACCAATGTAAGGGACATTCTTCCCACTGACCACCAATGTAAGGGACATTCTTCCCACTGACCACCAATGTAAGGAGCATTCTTCCCACTGACCACCAATGTAAGGAGCATTCTTCCCACTGACCACCAATGTAAGGGGCATTCTTCCAACTGACCACCAATGTAAGGGACATTCTTCCCACTGACCACCAATGTAAGGAACATTCTTCCCACTGACCACCAATGTAAGGAGTATTCTTCCCGCCAAAGTGTACAGATGTCAGTATTATGGGAAAAGCACTCAGTGTACAGATATAAGTGTTATATATAGGGAATAGAACTCACTAAGTGCTATCCCCTATATATAACGCTAATCTCTGTAAACTGAGTGCTAATACCTATAACACTGATATATGTACTACAATGAATACTATTCCTTATACACTGCTCAAAATAATTAAAGGAACACTGAAAACACAACAGATCTAAAAAATATCATGCTGGATATCTATACTGATATGGACTGGGTAATGTGTTAGGATCTATACTGGTATGGACTGGATAATGTGTTAGGATCTATACTGGTATGGACTGGGTAATGTGTTAGGATCTATACTGGTATGGACTGGATAATGTGTTAGGATCTATACTGGTATGGACTGGGTAATGTGTTAGGATCTATACTGGTATGGACTGGGTAATGTGTTACGATCTATACTGGTATGGACTGGGTAATGTGTTAGGATCTATACTGGTCTGGACTGGCTAATGTGTTACCAGCGTGACCAGCGTGCCCCCTTTCAATGCAGAGTAACCAGTGTGCCGTACCCCCTTTCAATGCAGAGTGACCAGCGTGCCCCCTTTTAATGCAGAGTAACCAGCGTACCCCCTTTCATTGCAGAGTAACAGCGTGCCCCCTTTCAATGCAGAGTGACCAGCGTGTTTCTTTCAATGCAGAGTGACCAGCGTGCCGTGCCCCCTTTCAATGCAGAGTGACCAGCATGCCCCCTTTCAATGCAGAGTGATCAGCGTGCCCCCTTTCAATGCAGAGTGACCAGCGTGCCCCTTTTCAATGCAGAGAGACCAGCGTGCCCTCTTTCAATGCAGAGAGACCAGCGTGCCCTCTTTCAATGCAGAGAGACCAGCGTGCCCTCTTTCAATGCAGAGAGACCAGCGTGCCCCCTTTCAATGCAGAGAGACCAGCGTGCCCCCTTTCAATGCAGAGTAACCAGTGTGCCCCCTTTTAATGCAGAGTAACCAGCGTGACGTGCCCCCTTTCAATGCAGAGTGACCAGCGTGCCCTCTTTCAATGCAGAGTGACCAGCGTGCCCCCTTTCAATGCAGAGTGACCAGCGTGCCCCCTTTCAATGCAGAGAGACCAGCGTGCCCCCTTTCAATGCAGAGAGATCAGCGTGCCCCCTTTCAATGCAGAGAGACCAGCGTGCCCCCTTTCAATGCAGAGAGACCAGCGTGCCCCCTTTCAATGCAGAGAGACCAGCGTGCCCCCTTTCAATGCAGAGAGACCAGCGTGCCCCCTTTCAATGCAGAGAGACCAGCTTGCCCCCTTTCAATGCAGAGAGACCAGCGTGCCCCCTTTCAATGCAGAGAGACCAGCGTGCCCCCTTTCAATCCAGAGAGACCAGCGTGCCCCCTTTCAATGCAGAGTTACCAGCGTACCCCCTTTCAATGCAGAGAGACCAGTGTGCCGTGCCCCCTTCAATGCAGAGAGACCAGTCAGTGCACTTACCTGCAGCGGCGCCTTCTCCTCAGTCCCCCACGTCTCCTCAAGTCCTTCCGCCTCCTCCTCGGCCAATAGATAGGGAATAGATAGCCGCCCCTGTACCCCCAACGCACCAGCCGCCACTGGTGGCGATGCTGTCCTATGCACAAAAAAAAAAAAAATTCTGCCAGGCCTTTTATCCAAAAAAAAAAGAAAACAAGTGGGCTTTTATTTCAGGAGGGTGGTCTATTTTGGTTTTCATTTCTTTTGAGGGTTTATTGGTATTTATCTTATGTCAAAAGGGTTTTCTTTATACTTTATGAAAGGGGAGAGAGAGAGAGAGAGGGGGGAGGGAGAGGGGAGAGGGGGGAGAGAGAGAGGGGAGAGAGGGGGGAGAGAGAGGGGAGAGGGAGAGAGAGGGGAGAGGGAGAGAGAGGGGAGAGGGAGAGAGAGAGGGAGAGAGAGAGGGGGAGAGAGAGAGATAGGGGAGAGAGAGAGGGGGGGGGAGAGAGAGGGGGAGGGAGAGAGAGGGAGAGAGGGGGGGAGGGAGAGAGAGAGGGGGAGGGAGAGAGAGGGAGGGGAGAGAGAGAGGGAGGGGGAGAGAGAGAGATGGGGAGAGACAGAGAGAGAGGGGGAGAGAGAGGGGGGAGGGGGCGAGAGAAAGGGAGGGAGGGAGAGAGAGGGGGGAAAGGGAGGGGCGGGGAAGAGGGGGAGAGAGAGAAGGGTGGGATGGGGGGGGGAGAGGGGAGAGAGAGAATGGAGGGAGAGAGAGGGGGGAAAGAGGGGGAGAGAGAGAAGGGTGGGATGGGGGGAGAGAGAGAATGGAGGGGGAGAGGGAGGGGGGAGCGGGGCGAGAGAGGGGGGAGGAAGAGAGAGGGGGAAAGGGATGGAGAGAGAGAGGGGGGAGAGAGAGGCGAGAGAGGGGGGAGGGAGAGAGAGGGGGGAAAGGGAGGGAGAGGGGGGAGAGAGAGAGGGGGAAAGGGAGGGGGAGAGAGGGGGGATGAGGGAGAGAGAGAAGGGGGGGCAGGCGGGGGAGGGAGGGAGAGAGAGAATGGAGGGAGAGAGGGGGGGAGGGAGAGAATATCTCACCTGAAGCTGCAGTTTGTCTTTGCTCGGTCTTGCGGCCGCACAGTGAGGATGAAGGGAGGAGCGGAGGTGGGTGGAGCCGGAGTCTCTAATAGGCACAGAGGAGGACTCTTTGCATGCTGGGTCCTTGCAGAGGGGGGAGGGGGGGAGAGAGAATGGAGGGAGAGGGGGGGGGAGGGAGAGAATATCTCACCTGAAGCTGCAGTTTGTCTTTGCTTGGTCTTGCTGACTCAGGCAGTTTCCCCTCCGCAGCGGCCACACAGTGAGGATGAAGGGAGGAGCGGAGGTGGGTGGAGCCGGCATCTCTAATAGGCACAGAGGAGGACGCTTTGCATTCTGGGTCCCTACTCGGACGTCACTGGTTGCTAGACGCCATTCGGCAGGCGATCCTAGCAACCAGTTTACCGCATAATGTAGCTGCTGCTGCGGCGTGGGGGGATCAGTTTGGGGGGAAATTGCAACCCTGCGTGGGGCCCCAGACAACTCCCCAGCATGTCGATCGATATTATTGAAAACTCCCCAGCATGCGCATGAGAAAGACGGCCCTGCCGGGCCCCCCCCTGACCTCGGGCCCTCGGGCAGTGCCCGAATGCCCGAATGGTCAGTCCGCCCCTGCTATCGACAGTATATGGTAAAAGTACTTGCAGAAACTTGCTTGTTGAAGGCAGTGGCACTGTGTCTCTCTGAGCCCGGGAAGAAGCATGTGGGTGTGTGCTGAGTGGGAGCCGTCTGATTGGTTACAGGGAGGAGCTACGTCTCTCACTCTAGGATCATATTACCAGAGCTGTTTCTATTGAGTGAATGAGTCATCCAGCTCTCTGAAATGTATCCATTCTAAAGTCAGGCAGACTTGACAGAGAAACTCGGTATTTTAAAAATGCCACAATAACAGTACCGTGGGTATGCAATACCGCGATATATCGAAATACCGAAAACCGGCATATGTCTACCGCACAGTAAGAAAGCACTCCCAGGGAACACATTTAACCCTTTGATCACCCCTGATGTTAACCCCTTCCTTGCCAGTTTCATTAGTTCATTGAGAGTGCATTTTTTTTAGCACTGATCACTGTATTGGTGTCACTGGTCCCCAAAAAGTGTCAAAGGTATCCAATTTGTCCGCCGCAATGTCGCAGTCCTGCTAAAAATCGCTGATCACCTCTATTACTAGTAAAAGAAAAAATAAACAAAATAAAAAGTATATAAATCTATCCCATAGTTTGTAGACATCATAACTTTTGCATAAACCGATCAATATATGCTTATTGGGAACATGTAGCACAATACATATTGGCCTAAATTGATGAAGAAATTTGATTTTTTACATTTTTTTTATTGGATGTTTTTTATAGCAAAAAGTAAAAAAATATATTTTTTTATTTCTAAATTGTTGGTCTTTTTTTTGTATATATAGCACAAAAAATGAACATTTGATTTATATTAACAGTGAACTCCAGCTCAAGCTTAACCCAGAGTCACTCTATTTTACACTACATTCCTTTAAGCATTCTGTACATCTGTCCTTCATTAATTTTAATGTAACAAAATAACAGAAAGCTATGCAGATACTTAGATTTGTATTTAAAAGGAAAATTAGAATACAAAAATAATTTTATATAAAATTAATGATAAACCTCATTATAAAGGGATCTGTAGCTATATGCAAAATCGAATTAAGACAAATCAAAAGCAAACATTTAATTTTATTTTTTTTTTCAGCTTAAAAAAATCAAATGTCCAGGTTGTTAACCTTGTCAGGAAACATATTCCTTCTGCATCTTTCACTGATCCAGAGGAAGGCAAAAACCATCTCAAGTGTATACTGATTTGCTCTAGCAGGGAAAACATACTACTGACCCTAGAATAAAAACTGGATTGTTGTATATCTTAAGACATTTATTTATTTATTTTTTCTTGTTTTGTTTTTGTGTGGAAGGGTTGGATCCCCAGTCAGGTTTTTGTTCACACATATGCCGGTTCACACATATGCAAAGTCAGATATCGCATGTGATTCGCGCACTGCTCTGCAAACCACATGTGATGTCTGTGCGTTAGGAATTCAGCCATATGCGATCCGATTCATGTCCGAAACTGACAGTTCGCACTGCAATATGTGAACTGATCTGGGTGTGTCGTTAACTTTGTCCTGACACCTCCAGCGATTTGCATATGGCAGTGTGAATTGCGTGCAAGTTGAGTGTGATGTGGGAACCCGCAGTGGATTCGCAGGGTTCCTGCATCGCATATGTGTGAACCGGCACTTACTGTTAGCCATGCACTCCCCACTTGTGGAAGTAATGGGCCATACACACTATACAACTGTCTTTATATTTTTTCTTTTAAATTTACCAAAACCATATAATATTAGGTCAAATCTAAACACTTTCAATTTATATGCAATTAGGCAGACCCGTGCAATACATAGTTAAAGGTAAATCTAAAGGAAATCTACCAACAAAAATTGTATAGTGTATATCCAGCAGATATGTGACCTTTCCCCTCTGCCACAGAGTTTTTTTTAGATGTTACAGGCCTTTATTGGTGCAAAGTAAAAGAAATTGGAGCTTGTCATTGACTAGGTGGGAATGACTCATCTAAATGACATATTCTATAGATAAGTATAGGTTCTGTTTATAGAATTAACCATAAAGCTACAAGAATCAGCTTCCTCTGTGTTGCAATAGATTTCTATGGAAAACTACAATTTACCTTTATTTTTTAAACCACCACACTAATCGTCTACTTGACAGGTTCACTTTACACAGCAGGCCTCCACATTCACTCAGTGTCTGTATTAATAAATGCAATTCAGGTTGATTCAGTATGGTGCTAATTACTGTTCAGGAACAAGTAATTATCTTTCCCTAGAGCATCTGTCATTCTGGATTTCCCTTATTCGTTGTTCAGCCCACCTGGTTCTAACCTTCCTAAGACCCCTGCTACCCACTCTCCTCTTCTCCTTCATAAGATAAAGCAAGACAAGTCATATTTTTGGAAAGCTAAGTAACCCACAGCTTTGGAGCAGTCAACAAGGAAAAATGTATGTGCGAGCAACATCGAAAAACACATACTCAGCATGGCTCTCCAGTACATACACGTTTTCCCATGATTTATCTCCTAAACCGAGAAGTTTTAATTGCCATAGTTCATTCACATAAATCATATATTTCATGCCACTGTTTTTTGTGTTTTTAACCACTTCCCGTCCACGCTATAGCCGAAAGATGGCTACAGCGCGGACCTTAATTGCCGGGAGGGTGCCCATGTCCTCCCGTGCATGAGCTACCTTCGCTCTCCCTGCAGAGCGTGCACGGTTCATTCTGTAATCAGCGAGTCCATGAGAGTCGGCTGATCACAGATCCCGGCCCCTTACCACGCAATCAGCTGTCAGCCAATGACAGCTGATCATGAGATGTAAACAGTGGCCGGAGCTGCTGTCAGAGGGACATCGGTTCCGAAGAGGAGAGGATCATCTGTGCCCCAGTGCCACCTACCAGTGCCCACCAGCGCCACCTACCAGTGCAGGTCAGTGCCCACCAGTGCCACCTACCAGTGCAGGTCAGTGCCACCTGCCAGTGCCCACCAGTGCCACCTATCAGTGCCAATCAGTGCCTCATCATCAGTGCTGCCCATCAGTGTCATCTACCAGTGCCTCTCATTGCCTATCAGTGCCACCTATCAGTGCCCATCAGTACCACCTATTAGTGTCCATCAGTGCCCATGAGTGCCACCTATTAGTGTCCTTTAGTGCCACCTACCAGTGCCCTTCAGTGCTGTCCATCAGTGCCCATCGGTGCCACCCTTCAGTGCCACATATCAGTGTCCACCAATGCCGCCTTATCAGTGCCACCTTGTCAGTGTCCATCAGTGCCGCCTTATCAGTGCCCATCAGTGCAGCCTATCAGTGCCTGTCAGGGCCCATCAGTGCTGCCTCATCACCGCACATCAATGAAGGAGAAAAATTACCTGTTTGCAAAATTGTATAACAAACTATAAAAACTGTTTTTTTTTTTTTTTTTTAATTTTCGGTTATTTCTTGTTTGTTCAGCAAAAAATAAACACCCCAGTAGTGATTAAATACCACCAATAGAAAGCTCTATTTGTTTAAAAAAAATTATAAAAATTAAATTTGGGTACAGTGTTGCATGACCGTGCAATTGTCATTCAAAGTGCGACAGCGCTGAAAGCTGAGAATTGGCCTGGGCAGGAAGGGGGTTTAGGTGCCCAGTAGGCTAGTGGTTAAACAACCCCCTAAGTTCCTTTTTCTTGCAGCGCTGTTGTGTGGTCACATAATCTTTCTCTTTTGTGACATCTGCAGGGAAAGATCCTTGTAATGGGCTTCTATTAATCTGCTGATGTATGCTCTCTACAGTGTGAGTGTGTGTCTGCACAGCCCTGATTGGCTCTGTGACAGTCACCTGACTTAAAAAAAAAAAGTTTCTGAAGAGCAATTCAAATTCGTTTATAAATATCAAATAACTGTTTTACAGCTCCCAATAAATCACTATTGATCAGCAAATGTGCATTAATATGGTGTAGATGGAGTCACATATGATTGACATTAGGTTTGATTTTGTTTTGCTGGCATCTGCAACAAAGGCTCTTTTTTTTTTTTTTTACTTTACAATATGGGTGCTCAACCTGTTCAAAGCCCTCCAGCTGACAGTTACAAGCATGCAGCTGGAGTGCCACAGGTTGAGCACCCATGCTTTACAGGTATTAGAAATTACATTTTATATAAATATACAGAATTATTTTAAAACTAAGCTTTTTTTGTGAGTTTCTTTGTGAATTTTATTAATCAGCATACTATATCCACCCCCATAGAGTTTAGTAATAGTAAGACATGGAGGAGGAGTGAGGGTGGGGAGTTTCATTTTCCACTGTGTAAACACCCACATGTGTGAGTCACATGGGCTGCTCAGATAGGAAAAAAGGAGGAAATAAAGAACTTAGAAGGGAACTGAAATATGAGCATACTCAGGAGAGGACACCAGCTGGTTTACACGATGAAACGAAAACTGGCATTGGTGGCACAGATATCCCTAAAAGAGGTTAAAGCGGTGCCTGAAGCAGGAAGCTTACTTAATTCTCTGGAATGGGGTTTTCTTAGGTAATCGTCAAAAGCAGAATAACAAACATACAAGTTATAATAGTGATAATATTATTGATAATAATAATAATAATAATAATAATAATGTAAAACCAAGGAGCATGGTAGCAAAACAATGCTGACTTTCCTTACAACAGAAGATTTACTATTATTTTATTTCAGAAGCTGTTCCTGCTAGAAATTCCTGCTTACTTCATCCAAAACAAGTCTCGCAAGGCCGCTCTTATTTCCAGCTTTATTATTAAGGGTTTGTACAATGACAGCGCTTTCTCCTTTTCTGTGTTTAAAGGCTTATCATTTAATACATTTTCAATAGGTTTATGATTGATGAAGCGATTTGGCAAGATTGCAGAATCTCAGCTTACAATGGTTTTGCTGAGTTATGTCTGAAAAGACACTAAGCTACTTTTTTTTTAAAGTGTGAGGTCTGGTATGAGGTATTTTATTGTGGAACACATGTCAGTAAATGCCAGTATGACAAAGCCTTTGTCATATATTCAAGGAGAGCTTCTGTCCAAGCAAAAGCAGAATTTCCTTTTTTGTAAATGGCTCTTTAATCCTAGAACAGGTTGATTAAATGGTTAAAAAGGAAGTAAAGTCTTCCGTTTTCTTTTCTTTTTTTTTTTTTCCCTTCTCTGCCAAGTAAATGCATAATGTGCTAGTATGCATTGCATACTATACCATTATGTGACACTTACCTGCAAACGAAGCCCGCGTTGTCCCCGCTAGCGGCCACATCCATCTTTACCCGTCTTCCTTCTGGGCCTGCGAACTCCGGCTGTATCACTGGCCGGAGCCGCGTGATGTCACTCCCGCACATGCGCGCGGGTGCCGCCAGTCACGGCACAGGGTTCCTAAGAAATGGCATGGGAGGCCATTTCTTCAGAGCGCATGCGCCAATGACGTTATCGGCTGCATGTAATGTAAATATCTCCTAAGTGGTGCAAGTTTAGGAGATATTTACAGTATCTATAGGTAAGCCTTATTATAGGCTTACCTATAGGTACAAGTTATAAAGGTGGGTTTACCCTTCTTCCCCTTCTTCTGCCAAATGGTGACCATTTCACTAAGGGCAGATGAATCCACCTCCCTTTACTTCTTGGAACTCTGGGTCTGCCTCCTGAAACATGTGACAGGAAGTTCGCAGGATGCAGCTGTAAGGCCAGGGTTAGATCACCAGTGCATCACTAAGCCAGGATGTGGAAAAAGAGTATTTGTAAGTAAAAGCTAAAAAGTTTGTTTGACTAATGAATGTAAGATGATTTCATATCAGCATGCAGAGCTGTGTGCTGATATGCTTTTTAGTGAAAGGGGGGAAGGTCCACTTTAATTCACATTTACATCATCTTTTCAACAAAAACCAACGCATTTCAGCTTCTCTAGTGTATTAAAAAGCAGGCCTCAGGTTTTAAAAAAGAGGGGCTAACCCCTTTGTGCCGACCCTTTAAGAATTCTAAAAGCTGGGAGGGGGAGGCAGGCATTCGGGTCATGTGACCGCTGTGATTGGCTGTCACAGCAGACACATGATCAGGAATCTCCCGATCGCAAGTATGCATCGGGAGCTTACCGATCCTCACCGGCTACAGTGCTGGGAGCGGGCAGGGAGCATGCTTTCAGCACAGTAAATCGTTTTAACAGGACCGCATATATGTGTTAAGGCCCACCTGCCAAATGGCCGCATATATGCTTACGGCTGGCGCTAAGAGGCTAATTTCCAAGGCACACCTGTAGACCATGCAGGAAAAATAACCCTTTAAAGAAAATGGAAACCAAATAATCTTTAGTTTTTGGAAGCACTGTATTCCGATTAACAAATTCTATTTTGTTAAACCCAGGCTACCTATCCCCGACGTTCCAGAGTTTTTACATCCAGGGACTGGAAGGACGATCTTATCAAGTGAAGACTATCGTTGGCTGTCACAGTGGTCACATGATCGCCGACTTGATGCCTTGCGGGCTCCTGGTCATTACTAAAGACCAGTAGGTGTCTTTGACAGCTTGGGCGAACACCTCTCAAAGCTGATAGTGAACTCCCTAACTGTGAGTGGATGCTACGTTTGTTTGTCTGGACATAACATATGCTACGCAATGGAGGCTTATCCTTTTTTTGTAGTGACCGAAGAAGTGTCGAGGTATCGGCCAAAAGAGTGTTTTAAGCAGCGGTGTTTTCGGTGAATCACCTACCGACACCATACTTTGTTTGATTTCTTAATCACTACACGGGGTTTTGGCAATATCAGCACACAGCACTTTATTTGTATAAGTATATGCATAACATATGATGTTTACAGTATGGTACACTAGGCACAGCCCATAAATAGCACGTAGCACTTTATATATCTTATTGCGTGCACCTTTAGCACTATATGCACTTTTCTATTTTGCACATGCACGTTTTATAAGTGGTAGCGCCGGTCCCAACATTTTTGCAATTCTTTCTATTTTACTACCTCAGAGGTAGGTTGGAGGCAGCATTTTGGATTTTGTACTTTTGTTACAAAGTCCTTTTTTCTAGGTGCCTTTCATTGGCACAACACATATATTTTGGCAAAATTGCCTACATGTGTTTATTTTTGTAGATGTGGTTTATTTACCGTTTAAAGAACAAGAACATTCTGTGATTTGTCCATTGTATATTTTTTCCTGACCCCCGCCGTTATGTGGATGCGACTATAGGTGGCACACCCCGGGGTAGGCACATTGGGGGACCCCATGGATTCGAGCCTATTTCCAGCCTCTGTTATGGTTGCCCATATGGGCACCCGCGGTGCCCTACACTTATTTTCCAGGAAAAATGGTCCAACCTGGTTAGTAGCAGCACCGTTTCAAAACGCCCAGCTGTCCTTTTATGGAGTTTCATCATATCTTTCTTATTTAATTGTCATCTGCATTACAACACTGACTGATTCACTAGATGGGGTAATTTTTTCCTTTTTTTTTGACCTTTTTGTGTCTTTGGATTCTTTCCCCATTGTATAGGCATTGCGGATACATTTCTTTGAAATCCGGTCTTTAACAATGCTGTCAGTTTCATTTGGATCCTTCTTAGATTGCTTCTTGGCAATCTGTTACCTCCTCTGCATACATTCATGTCCGGACCGGATGTTGTCATCCCCGACCTTCCGGTTCCGGCGGAATAACGTGATGCGGTCGCGTCTCAATGACGCACTTCCTCTTCGGCCTCCATTGGACCACTGGGCGTACCTCGCTCTCACTCCCTCGGTGACGTCAGACGCCGAGGGAGTGGAGAGGGTGTATAAATGCTGGCGCCACGTGGTCAGTATTGCACTAGACCACCGGGGAACGACACATGATCTTTGAGACCATTTGCGGTAAATGAAATCTTTTAAACCCTGCTTCTCTCCTTACATCCTTGGTAGATTCTAATGCTGACTATGTCCTTCCATGCCTTTTTCTTTCTCCTTTCGTGCAGTCTCCTTCATTTTTGAGTGTACTATTGGAAAATTTGTTGAATTGAAATGGCGGTGAACTTTTGAATGCTGCATGACAATTTGGGTGCTGAATCTTGTCAATTTTGGGTAAGTATTCATACCCTCAAAATTTGACAGACCCTACATTATATTTATTACTATTTTCAACAAATTCCATTTCTTCTTGTTTCAAGGGATACTTCCCATTTGGGGGTTATTAAGGGGACTCCATTTTCCCTTCCTATCTTTGTTACATTGAGGTACCTAATGAATCAACTGCACATTTATTCATAATCAGGTGACTATTTTGGTAATCTTTTCTACCTGATATTTAGTCCCATACCAATTGGAGACATAGCAATTTTGGGTTGAAATGTATTCCTATGCTCTGGTTTTATTATCTTTACCCATCATTTCCAGCTTGGCTGTCACCCTCTCTATGGGTCAACTCTAGGAGTCTGAAGGTCTCGGTTCCCCTCCCCCTCTGTGCTTGCTCTGGTGGCGTCACCTCTATTGCCTCCACCCTCGGCATAAGAAAGGGCTCAGGTTATCTTAAGATACTTTATTTGTATCACTGTCCTTATAATTATGTAAATCAATTGGGCACTCAACATTAGGACCATTGAGATAAGCCCTATATACATGTACATGTCATGTCTTTTATGTTTTCTCCTTTTTGTTACCCAGAAATGTTCACTCTCGAGAAATGTCTATGAAAACTCCTGAAGAAGCTATTATGAAGATGGCGAAACATGTAGAGTTGATATTTTCGAGTGCATTTTCTTGATTTTATCATTTTATATTGATGTATTGTCTTGTCCTCACTTTTGATGTGTAATAAAATGTACAATTTTTGAGGATTCAGATTTTTCTCCATCATTTAGCACCGCTAAAGTCCCACTTGCCCCCCTCCATTGTAGTTATTCAATTAAAGGGATGTGGTGCTTTTTACTTCATCTCTAGCAATATCTCTTCAAAATTCTTGTTTGTCTATAGTGCATATGCATACCTCCCAACTTTTTGAGATGAGAACAAGGGACTAGGGATGATCGAACTTTTGAAAAGTTCGGCTCGACCAGAACACCTGAACTTCCCGAAAGTTCCGGATTCCAGAACCCCATTGAAATCAATGGGACCCGAACTTCGGTAATCAAAAAACACAATTTTGAAGCCCTAAAACCCAATAAATGCCCCTAAAAAGTGCCTAGGGTTCTGGGTCATGCCCCAGGGACTATTAATCACACAAAAAAAAAGTTCTTAAAAATTGTCGTTTTTGATAGAGAGCCAATTATTGAAAAAATTATTGGAAAAAAAATGAGATTTCTTTGGATTTAGTGTCTGGGGGGTCTAAAAAGTGTACCTGTGAAGTTTCAGCTCTGTAGCATGATTTTTCTTAGCGCAGGGATGTGGCTCCGCTCCTATCACACCTATATGTGTGTATGTGTATATATACATATATGTGTGTGTGTATATATACCCCTATACAGAAGTTCAGATGTTATGCCTGCCTCCAAAGACGCCCAAAAAATGGCCAAAAAAACGCCTGCAACAACACACCTGGGCGTTTTTGTTGCAGGCGTTTTTTTGGGCCTATCTACCATAGTATAAAGCACGTCTCAAAACACAAGGCCTGCAGGCTGCCATTTGATGTGATAGGAGCGGAGCCACATCCCTGCAAATAATTTAATTAGCGCACGGATGGGGTTCCGCTACTTTCACACTTATATGTGTGTATGTTTATATATACATATATGTGTGTGTGTATATATAAAAAAAAAAAATGCCCAAGAAAATGCCTGCAACAAAAACGCCCAGGTGTCTTGTTGCAGGCTTTTTTTTGGGAATTTTTTGGGTGTCTTTGGAGGCAGGCATAACATCTGAACTTCTGTATAGGGGTATATATACACACACACATATATGTATATATACACATACACACATATAGGTGTGATAGGAGCGGAGCTACATCCCTGCAAATAATTTCATTAGCGCATGGATGGGGTTCCGCTACTTTTACACCTATATGTGTGTATGTGTATATATACATATATGTGTGTGTGTATATATATACCCCTACACAGAAGTTCAGATGTCATGCCTGCCTCCAAAGACGTCCACAAAAAAGCCCAATAAACGGCTGAAACAAAAATGCCTAGGTGTGACAGGAGCGGAGCCCCATCCCTGCTCTACTAAAAATTCTAAGACAAACAATCTTTTTCCTATAGCGGTCACCCTGACATGGATGAATTCGGTCACCCTGGCATAGCAGTCAGAGTCAGTTCACCCTACACTACACTACGGTCACCTTGACACTTGACATTTTCCCTACAGAAACTAGATTATTGAATCTAACTATAGTGGTATATAGTACCCTAACTACACTAGATATCCCTTTCCTCACACTAATAATTGCTAAATGACACTTTTGCAGCAGGAGTAACAGAACTGCTTCCACTCTCTTCCACAGCCCTTGTATTACAGTGCTAGAGATTTGGCGGGGCTATGTTATATACTGGGGGGCGTATTCACTACTGATTGGCCTCTGGACCCCCTAGTCACTCCAATCACATTCCTAGCATCCTCCTGCCCCCTCAGTTGGCTTTTACTGATGGTTCTGGTCCAATCAGGGGCTTTTAAAGCCCAGTTCCTGTCCCATTGCATTTTGGTCGGTTCTGGTTGCCGAATTCCGAACTTTTTCCGCTAGCTAGCTCATCCCTACAAGGGACACCTATTTGCAAACGCATGTTGGCATAGGACACTCCTACGAGCCCTTAACCACTTCTGGACTGGAAGGTTTTCCCCCTTAATGACCAGGTCATTTTTTGCGAAATGGTACAGCATTACTTTAACTGACATCTAAGTGTTTGTATGACGCTGTACCCAAATAAAATTGATGTCCTTTTTTTCCCACAAATAGAGCTTTCTTTTGGTGGTATTTGATCACCTGTGCGATTTTTATTTTTTTGCGCTATAAACAAAAAATGAGCGACAATTCTGAAAAAAGAAAACAATATTTTTTTATGTAGCACTACTCCCTTGGGAGCTGCTGATTATGGGTTCCCCTGGGTTACTATTAGCAACAACATGACAGTTTGACATTTTCCCAAGTGTTTTAGGTCAGTCAGGAAACAGAACAGTAGCTTTGGTTTTTGTGTTTTTATTTGGAACTTGGATAGGAGAAGGGAATGAGTGGGATACTCCAAATTTATACAGCTATGCACAATTGGCTGGGATGACTTGAAAATGCTGAGTAACGCTGAGTATCGATGAGTAACGCTAGTCACAGCTCGGCCGCTGCTTCACTTTTCCCTCAGCTGTGAAGTATAAGTGAATGAGCTGTCTGAGATAATCTGTACTGTATTGCTGAACAACTTCAGGGCCCTTCCCGGCACCCCCTTTGTTCCTCTTCTTCAGG
Source organism: Pelophylax lessonae (assembly GCF_965119305.1). NCBI lineage: Eukaryota > Metazoa > Chordata > Amphibia > Anura > Ranidae > Pelophylax > Pelophylax lessonae. Next base: position 132,612,681 of record NC_138770.1, read on the forward strand.
GTCAACTACACGGCACCCCCTTTACTGATAAACTTTCTGTGTGAGCTAGCTCCTTGATCCCCTGACTTCTCTGGAGTGGTCCCCTCTCTTAGGCAGACCCTTAGGCAGATCTCCTGGTACTCACGATACTGTCTTTCCCAACAGTCTCTTCCAGCAGCTTCACTTGTCAGCGCCCTGGATCCTCTGTAGCTTAGCTCCACACACCTGGTTCACTAGGCCGACCACCTAAACCACCTTCCTCACACCTACAGGAGGAGAGACAGCCATTCCACCTCCTCCTGGGACTTTGCTCCTGCCAAAAGACCCCTGCCTCATGCGCTCCCCACTTTTATCCTCAATCCCATGATGCACCTCTCCAGGTGCCAACCCACTGGGACAGTACAAAAGCTTGTGTATTATTGGCCAGGTTTCAATTGTCCAACAGGCCTCCCCATTGGGTACAGTGGGGACACTCCCTCAGACCAGATGAATACACACTGAGCAAAGAGAGCAAGCCTAACTAAAGATCAGGCTGCCCTGATAAGCAGCAGGAGCATTAGATGCCTTTACCTAGCACCTATCTAGGGGGGTGCTACATTTACTTTCTGCTTTATAACATTCCCAATAATAAAAAAAAAAATAATAAAAATCAAATTTTTTCATCATTTTAGGCCAATAAGTATTCTGCTACCAATTTTTGGTCACAAAAATCCCAATAAGAGTATATTTGCGCAAAAGTTATCATATCTACAAACTAGGGGAAATATTTATGTCATTTTTATTTATTTATTTATATATTGTTTTACTAGTAATGGTGGCGATCAGAGATTTTTAGCTGGACTGCAACATTGAGGCGGACAGATCGAACCCCTAACTGACATTTTTGACACGTTTGGGGGGACCAGTGACATTACTACAGTAATCAGTGCTAACAAATATGCACTGTTACTGTAATAATGACACTGGCATGGAAGGGGTTAACACCAGCGGTGATCAAAGGTTTAAATGTGTCCCTAGGGGGTGCTTTCTGTGTGGGGGGTGTACTTATGGAATGAACACAGGGACCTGTGTCCCTAAATAAGAGGAACACAGGATCCCTGTGTACATTGCTGACATTACAGCGGTGTGCCGTGTTTACAACGGCAGACAACCGTTCTGTCTCCACTGGGAGTGATTGCGGGTGCTGGCAGCAATCGCGGCCGCTGGACCAGCAGATCAGCTTCCCCTGTGGTGAATGGGTGCGCACCCCCACTCGCAGTCCTGCGAAGCGACGTACAGTTACGTCATTTCGCAGGACAGAGCCAACCTGCCGCAGTATATGTACTGCTGGCGGTCAGCAAGTTGTTTAAGGAGAATTGTACAAAAAAAAAAGATTAGTTAAACCCCCAAGTGCTTTTTTTTTTTTTACCACTACTATTCCTTTATACTTTGAAAAGTACAGATGCAGCATTTTAGAAATTGGATGAAAGGTTTAGCACGGGAAAACACTTTTTGAAAGACAAAAAGTGCATTTTATACACAACTATATAGATCAGACCAAAATGAGGGTTAATCAAGGAGGAAAGTGGGACAGAGGGACTTTGTTCCAAATCAGGGAGTTGGGAGCTATGCATATGTGCGGTGTGTGTGTGTGAGCATTAAACCCACCTTCTTTTCTGCCACACATATGCGTTATGTGGATGGCAAGAGGTGAAATATAATACTTGTTTTTACCTTTTTTCATGCTTCATTGCATAACAGTACTTCTGATATTCTGAGGCTTCTTTTGCAGCCACTTTCTATCTACATTAACTCTTGCAACTGCTGCATGTCATTTCTCAGGGCAGGTGTCCCGATAGTGAGAATTGTGGATTGTGTCTCTATAATGTGTCTCTATAATGGACGCTCTATAATGTGTCTTTATAACGGACACTTGAGGTCTCCAATTTGGGGAGTGTGTGACAGGATTAAAATGCAAGTAGGAGACAGGAACAGAGCGTTGTCACCCCATAACAGGAAGCACCTGAACAGATTAAAAAATTACATAAATTAGTTATAGGTTATGTGAGATTTTATTGAATGGATTGACATCTACTTTAATATTGCCTATAACAGAGCACCCAGCAAGTCATTGATGTTGCCCAATGCCCCTATACTTAGATCCTTTACAAAGACATGGAGATAAAATAAATTGTGCTTAACAATATGCTTAACCAGTAACATAGACAAGGATAAAGAGCTGGCAGAAGGATATCTATAGCACAGGTTATTGATGAACAGTACTCTTTACTCAGTATAGTCCTGTATAAGACATATTAAGGGCTGTACTCTCTGTAGAATTTAACTGTCTTGGCCTTGTATACCTCGCCCCCCCCCCCCCCCCAGTCCTCTGCACTGTGACACTCTGTATCAAATTCCCCCTCATTAGAGGTCCCCCGTCAGTGTCCCCATCCCTAGAGGTCCCACATCAGTGTCCCCATCATTAGAGGTCCCTCCATCAGTGTCCCCTTCATTAGAGGTCCCCCATAAGTGCCCCCCTCATTAGAGGTCCCTCCATCAGTGTCCCTATCATTAAAGGTTCTCCATCAGTGTCTCCATCATTAGAGGTCCCCATCAGTGCCCTTATGATTAGAGGTCCCTCATTTGTGGCCCCCACATTGAATTCCCTTAGCGAGGACTGGATGGGAGGCTGGGAACCAAAACTTAGTATCCAAAACTCTGTGGGCGGGAATTAGCGGTGGGACTTGGTGGTCAGGAACACAGTGCAACAGCCAGGTCTGTAGGAGGAAGTTCAGTTAACTTCTCCACTGAAGGAGGTGGACCTACCACATGGTTGGTTTCTAGATACCAGGCAGCCCTAGCAACCAACCTCTACTGCTATGAAAAGAATTATGGGGTGCTACATATAAGTAGATAAAGTACCTTCGTCCTAATTTGAATTGGGAAAATTGAGCTAAATATAGGAGGCACACAGGACTTTCATGGTACTATTGGAGCAGTAGACACAATAGATAAAAATTAATCTTTTATTAAATATAATGTTTAAAAAATGTGTACATTTTGACAACAACATACATTGTTAAAAGAAACAACAGACAAGTATCCGTACAACAATTCTGTTGACATATAATATTGACGGATCATACAGCTGAATGTAGATAGGAACCATGCCCCCCAGCTACCCCTAGCCAGGGGAGCTCTTGGAAAAGGAAAAGGGGGAGTCATGGTGTACGTACAATGTTTCACGGATAAAAACGCTTCTTTAGGAGCATGTAATCAAAGTAAGCTATATCATCTATTTAGAATGAGAATTTATGTTAATGAACAACTCAGGGGATAGAATCAAATAAAAAAAACACACGTGATGGATAATCATCATCACCTAGGTGCCCGGTCTCTATCACAGAGGACAAAAATAGTCCAATGTGAGAGAATTCACCCTATTATAACAGGGTTACCATGAGAACCCCCGGGTGAAAATAAGGAGGAGTAAAACACAGTGTAAGGAACTCGCCGACACTCTTCAGATGGAATAGGTTTTATCTGCGAAACATCTTGAGTGCACGGTGACTCCCCCTTTTCCAAGAGCTCCCCTGACTAGGGGTAGCTGTGGGGGCATGGTTCCTATCTACATTCAGCTGTATAATCCGTCAATGTGTAATGTCAACAGAATTGTTCTACGGATACTTGTCTGTTGTTTCTTTTAACAATGTATGTTGTTGTCAAGATGTACCCATTTTTTAAACATTATATTTAATAAATGATGAATTTTTATCTATTGTGTCTTCTGTTACAATTGTACCATGAAAGTCCTGTGTGCCTCCAATATTTAGCTCAATTTTCTTTTGGGGTTTGGAAGGAGAGATGACTTGTGCTGGGAGTGGGGGGGGGGGGTGGACTGATTTCATATCCAACCCCCCTCCCCCAGCATAAGTCATCTCTTCTTTCAAAGCCCCTCTAGGACATACAGTATCCTGTTAGAACTTAGAACCCCCCCCCCCCACCTCCCACCTCATTCCCTGCAAGTATTCATTTTTAGCTTGTCTCCCTCCCTCACTCTCCTTCCTTGAGTTTTATCTTCCAATCCAAATCGCTCTGACCCCCCCTCCCCCTGCAAGAGTTATGTATAGTGTGTGACCCCCCCCTCCCCCCTGCAAGAGTTATGTATAGTGTGTGACCCCCCCCTCCCCCCTGCAAGAGTTATGTATAGTGTGTGACTGTGTCTGTAATGATCACAGACCTGAGATCCGCACGGTCCGGAAGATGCACACTGCAGTGCACAGCGATCTCCTCCTCCCAAGCTCCTCTGTTTGTACTATACATCAGACAGAGCCGAGGGAGGAGGGGGCAGGTTCAGTCTGCTCGAGTCTGTAAAAGGTGGCTGGGGGAGGCAGATGCTGGGTGCCGTACAGAGCAGCCAGAGATTGTAGCAAGTGGGACATCAAACATCCCGCAAAAGCTACGAAGTAACATAACTTCTCTGGCTTCTCCTGCAGGACTCGAGCCCTGCCCCTGACTCTGCCTGTGTGCCGGAATTACAATTGTAGAAAAAAAAAAATTGTTACGGCTGCAGTGAGACTCCCGCGATTTGCGGGAGATTAAAGTTATGTGCGGCGTGCGCCCCCCCTCACGCGGCGCCTGGGCGCAGTGCACCCCCCGCACCCGCCTCGGATCGGCCCTGCCTAAATGAGTAAGGCCCCATGCACACAGGGCATTTTTACAGCTGCTTTTAGCAGCGTCAGGCATTTATTTTTATTTTGCAGCATTAAAACGCCCCTCCATGTTATTCTATGGCCTCATGCACACACAGCCTTTTAGGAGCTGTGTGTAGGGTTGAGCGGACACCTAGATGTCCGTGTTCGACGGGTTCGGCCGAACTTTAAAAAAAAGTCCGGGTCCGTGTCCCGGACTTTTACCGAACTTTTCCCGGACACCGAACCCCATTGAAGTCAATGGGGACCCGAACTTTAAGGCACTAAAATGGCTCTAAAACACCAAAGGAAAGGGCTAGAGTGCTGCAAATGGCAGCAAAACGTAATTAAGAGCATGGCAAGTGCTCTGCAAACAAATGTGGATAGGGAAATAACTTAAAACAACAAAAAAAAACAGAAAAATAAAACAATGTTCTTCTTCATCTCTGAAGGACGAGGCCCATATGGAGTAGGAGGGAGGTTGAGGTGGTGGTGGATGTGGCGGTGACATAGGCGTGCGCACAGGGTGTGCTGGGTGTGCCTGGGCACACCCTAATCACCTAGGGCACATAGCATTGCCAGTGAGGAGATGGGAAAGATCTCCCTGGGACCTGCTCTGCTCTATTTCTCCTTGCCTACAGGTACATGGCCCCGATACATTACTCTCCCTGCTGGCAAACACATGCATGTGTATTTCAACTTTGGGGTGCACACCTTAATGCAATAGGCTGCGCACACCTATGGGCGGTGTAGGTGGAAGCGGCGGTGGAGGAGGACCAGGGCCGGATTAACAGCATCATGGGCTTGGTGCTGAGGATTTTGAAGGGCCTTAGGGCCGTGCCTTGCCATGCACCCAGAGGAGGAAGGGTGCAGCCATGCATGCCTAATTCAACATGGGATGCTGTCTCTGAAGCCCATAAACACATCCATGCATCGCCAACTGTCCCTCCTTGTCCGGCCTTCACGCTGTGTGGGGAGGTTCTGAGGGTGCTGCCTGGGGAAGCGAGCATAGAAGCCAGACTTCTGTGTTTACAAGTGACAGAAGAGCGGTAACAGTGAATATGGCCAACCCGGGGCCTATATAAAAGGTAGGGGCCTGGAGCTGCAGCTCCAATAGACCCTACATTAATCTGGCCCTGAGGAGGAGGACGAGGTAGCCAACACTGCTTCTTTTCACAAATTTTAAATGAGGGTACACCCCAAAAGAGTGAGAAAGAGCAAAAATGGAACAATGGGTGGGTAAGGTCGGTATCCATTGCTATTCTGCATAAGGTACGGAAAAGTCCCGTGGGATCCATGCCTGGTTCATTTTAATGAACGTGAGCTTGTCCACATTGTCTCTGGACAGGCGGCTGCGCTTGTCTGTTATAACGCCCCCAGCCGTGCTAAATACCCGTTCAGATAATACACTGGCTGCAGGGCACGCCAGCACCTCCAAGGCGTAAAGGGCAAGCTCAGGCCATGTGCCCAATTTGGAGACCCAGAAGTTGAAGGGGGCAGACCCGTCATTCACTACATGTAGGCGTGTGCACACATACTGCTCCACCATGTTGGTAAAATGCTGCCTCCTGCTAAGACGTTCCATCTGAGCTGCTGGTGCTGCTGTTTGTTGTGGCGTGCTGACAAAGCTTTTCCACATTTCGGCCATGCTAACCCTGCCTTCTGAGGTGCTGGCGGTGCCCTGGTTGCGTTGGCGACCTCCTCCTCCTCCTCCTCTGCCTTGTGCTTCCACTGTGGCCCCGCTGTCAGATGGGAATGCCAGCAGCATGGCGTCTACCAGCGTGCGCTTGTACTCGCGCATCTTGCGATCGCGCTCCAGTGAGTGAATTAAGGACGGTACGTTGTCCTTGTAACGGGGATCCAGCAGCGTGGCCACCCAGTAATCAGCACAAGTTAGAATGTGGGCAACTCGGCGGTCGTTGTGGAGACACTGCAGCATGTAATCGCTCATGTGTGCCAGGCTGCCCAGAGGCGACGAAAGGCTGTCCTCTGTGGGAGGTGTATGGTCCGTGTCCTCTGTATCCCCCCAGCCACGCACCAGTGATGGCCATGAGCTGGCCTGGGTGCCACCCTGCTGTGAACATGGTTCCATCTCCTCCTCCAGCTCCTCCTCCTCCTCATCCTCCTCATCCTCCAGAACTGTGCCCCTGCTGGACAATTGCGTCCCTGGCGTTTGCGTGTGCAGGAACCCACCCTCGGAGCCCCTTGCGAATGACTGCCCTGAAAGCCTTGGAAATGTTACCTCTTCATCCTCCTCCTCCTCCTCATCCTGTGCCACATCCTCTTCCATCATCGCCCGAATTGTTTTTTCAAGGAGGCATAGAAGTGGGATAGTTAAGCTGAGAACGGCGTCATTGCCACTGGCCATGTTGGTGGAGTACTCAAAACAGCGCAACAAGGCACACAGGTCTCGCATGGAGGCCCAGTTATTGGTGGTGAAGTGGTGCTGTTCCGCAGAGCGACTCACGCGTGCGTGCTGCAGCTGAAACTCCACTATGGCCTGCTGCTGCTCGCACAGTCTTTCCAGCATGTGCAAGGTGGAGTTCCACCTTGTGGGCACGTCACATATGAGGCGGTGAGCGGGAAGGCCGAAGTTACGCTGCAGCGCTGCCAGGCTAGCAGCAGCAGGGTGAGAACGCCGAAAGTGCGCACAAACGGCCCGCACTTTCTGCAGCAGCTCTGACATATCGGGGTAGTTTTTAAGGAACCTCTGCACCACCAAATTCAGCACATGCGCCAGGCAAGGGATGTGCGTCAAACCGGCTAGGCCCAGAGCTGCTATGAGATTTCGCCCGTTATCGCACACCACCAGGCCGGGCTTGAGGCTCGCTGGCAGCAACCACTCATTTGTCTGCTGTTCCATGCTCCTCCACAACTCCTGCGCGGTGTGTGGTTTGTCCCCCAAACAGGCAAGTTGTAAAACTGCCTGCTGTCGTTTACCCCTGGCCGTGCTGAAGTTGGTGGTGAAGGTGTTACGCTGTCCGGATGAGGAGGCGGTAGAGGATGAGGAAGCGGAGTAGGAGGAGTTAGGAACAGGAGGCAAACTGAAGCGCCCTGCAATCCTCGGTGGTGGAAGGACATGCGCCAAATTGCTATCCGCCTCAGGCCCATCCGCCACTGCATTTACCCAGTGTGCCGTTAGGGAGATATAACGCCCCTGACCGTGCTTACTGGTCCACGTATCCGTAGTTAGGTGGACCTTGGCACAGATGGCGTTGCGCAGTGCACACCTGATTTTTTCCCCCACTTGGTTGTGCAGGGAAGGGATGGCTTGCCTGGAAAAGTAGTGGCGGCTGGGCACGACGTACTGTGGGACAGCCACCGACATAAGGTTTTTAAAACTGTGCGTCTCCACCAGACGGAATGACAGCATTTCAAAGGCCAATAATTTTGAAATGCTGGCATTCAGGGCCAGGGATCGCGGGTGGGTAGGGGGGTACTTCCTCTTCCTCTCAAGTGTTTGGGAGATGGAAAGCTGAACGCTTCCACGGGACATTGTGGAGATGGTTGTTGGTGACCCAGGTGGTGGTGTTGCTGACAGATCGTCTGTTTGCGGGGTGGCAGGTGCCGGTATCACTACAGATGTGGCTGGAGCGGCCGAGACTGCAGCAGAAGAGGAAGCAGGATGAGCCAGAGACGTTTCTTGGTTTTGAAGGTGTGTACTCCACTGCAGCTCGTGCTTTGCACTTAGATGCCTGATCATGCAGGTTGTGCTCAGGTTGAGAAGGTTCATGCCTCGCTTCAAGCTCTGATTGCACAGGGTGCAAACCACTCGTGTCCTGTCATCAGCACATTTTCTAAAGAACTTCCACGCTAGAGAACTCCTTTGAGCTGACTTTGGTGCGCTCGTTCCCTTGCTGCGTTGGGCAGTAGCGGGCGTAGTGTCTAGGGCACGGCCGCTCCGCTTCTGCACCCTGCTCCCTCTTCTGCTGTGCTGGTGGCTCTGTGCGACCACCGCCTCTTCCTCCAAACTACTCAGTTCACCTGCATGACGTTCATTCCATGTGGGGTCGAGGACCTCATCGTCCTCCACATCATCTTCCACCCAGTCTTCACCCCTGCCCTCCTTGTCGGTCTCCACAATGCTGAACGCCGCAGCAGTTGGCACCTGCGTTTCGTCATCATCGGAGACGTGCTGCGATGATCCTTGCATGTACTCATCTTGAGGAATAAGTGGTTGGGCATCGCTGCACTCAATCTCTTCCACTTCTGGGGCAGGGCTAGGTGGATGGCCCTGGGAAACCCTGCTGACAGAGTCCTCAAAAAGAATAAGAGACTGCTGTATGGCTTGGGGCTCAGACTGCTGGCCTGATTTGCAAGGGGGTGAGGTGAAAGACGGTTGGACATTGGCTGCAGGTGCCAACTCTGACCTTTCTGCAGTAGACTGGGTGGGAGACAATGTGAAGGAACTGGAGGCACTGTCAGCAGCAAACCAATCTACTATCGCCTCAACTTGTTCTGGCCTCATCACTTCTAGGGGCGTTTGATGCCCTACCAAATACTGATGCAGGTTCTGTCGCCTACTCACACTTGAGGAAGGTGTTTCACTTGTGCGTGTAGCTGGCACAGATCGACCATGTCCTCTCCTTGCAACAGGAGCTCTACCAGCAGCACCACGACCCAGGCCACGGCCCTTATTTGACGGTCTCCTCATATTTCTGTAATTTAAGATCTTGCCCTAGAAAGGTTTTTATTGAATAGCGGAATAGAAAATATGATCCAAAAAAAGTGTATGTATATCACACGTACACAACCACACTAGGCCCCAATTACTATTGTTTGTACCCCTAAAAGGCTAGATGAGGAGTAGGGGGAGTATGGAACAGGCAGCACCCTCAAACCTTCAGAAGTATGAGATGAACCCCAACAACTTGGAAAGGTGGATCTCTCTCACACGTACCGACACAGACTATCCCGCAATTCAATTGATCCTCAAAGGTTTTTATTGAATAGCGGAATAGGAAATATGATCAAAAAAAGTGTATGTATCTCGCACGTACACAACCACACTAGGCCCCAATTACTATTGTTTGTACCCCTAAAAGGCTAGATGAGGAGTAGGGGGGGTATGGAACAGGCAGCACCCTCAAACCTTCAGAAGTATGAGATGAACCCCAACAACTTGGAAAGGTGGATCTCTCTCACACGTACCGACACAGACTATCCCGCAATTCAATTGATCCCCAAAGGTTTTTATTGAATAGCGGAATAGGAAATATGATCAAAAAAAGTGTATGTATCTCACACGTACAGAAACACACTAGGCCCCAATTACTATTGTTTGTACACCTAAAAGGATGGATGAGGAGGAGGAGGAGTATGGAACAGGCAGCACCCTCAAAGCTTCAGAAGTATGAGATGAACCCCAAAAACTTGGAAAGGTGGATCTCACACGTACCGACACAGACTATTCCGCAATTTAATTGATCCCCAAAGGTTTTTATTGAATAGCGGAATAGGAAATATGATCAAAAAATGTGTATGTATCTCACACGTACAGAAGCACACTAGGCCCCAATTACTATTGTTTGTACACCTAAAAGGATGGATGAGGAGGAGGAGGAGTATGGAACAGGCAGCACCCTCAAAGCTTCAGAAGTATGAGATGAACCCCAAAAACTTGGAAAGGTGGATCTCACACGTACCGACACAGACTATCCCGCAATTTAATTGATCCCCAAAGGTTTTTATTGAATAGCGGAATAGGAAATATGATCAAAAAAAGTGTATGTATCTCGCACGTACAGAAACACACTAGGCCCCAATTACTATTGTTTGTACACCTAAAAGGATGGATGAGGAGGAAGAGGAGTATGGAACAGGCAGCACCCTCAAAGCTTCAGAAGTATGAGATGAACCCCAAAAACTTGGAAAGGTGGATCTCACACGTACCGACACAGACTATTCCGCAATTTAATTGATCCCCAAAGGTTTTTATTGAATAGCGGAATAGGAAATATGATCAAAAAATGTGTATGTATCTCACACGTACAGAAGCACACTAGGCCCCAATTACTATTGTTTGTACACCTAAAAGGATGGATGAGGAGGAGGAGGAGTATGGAACAGGCAGCACCCTCAAAGCTTCAGAAGTATGAGATGAACCCCAAAAACTTGGAAAGGTGGATCTCACACGTACCGACACAGACTATCCCGCAATTTAATTGATCCCCAAAGGTTTTTATTGAATAGCGGAATAGGAAATATGATCAAAAAAAGTGTATGTATCTCGCACGTACAGAAACACACTAGGCCCCAATTACTATTGTTTGTACACCTAAAAGGATGGATGAGGAGGAGGAGGAGTATGGAACAGGCAGCACCCTCAAAGCTTCAGAAGTATGAGATGAACCCCAAAAACTTGGAAAGGTGGATCTCACACGTACCGACACAGACTATTCCGCAATTTAATTGATCCCCAAAGGTTTTTATTGAATAGCGGAATAGGAAATATGATCAAAAAATGTGTATGTATCTCACACGTACAGAAGCACACTAGGCCCCAATTACTATTGTTTGTACACCTAAAAGGATGGATGAGGAGGAGGAGGAGTATGGAACAGGCAGCACCCTCAAAGCTTCAGAAGTATGAGATGAACCCCAAAAACTTGGAAAGGTGGATCTCACACGTACCGACACAGACTATCCCGCAATTTAATTGATCCCCAAAGGTTTTTATTGAATAGCGGAATAGGAAATATGATCAAAAAAAGTGTATGTATCTCGCACGTACACAACCACACTAGGCCCCAATTACTATTGTTTGTACCCCTAAAAGGCTAGATGAGGAGTAGGGGGAGTATGGAACAGGCAGCACCCTCAAACCTTCAGAAGTATGAGATGAACCCCAACAACTTGGAAAGGTGGATCTCTCTCACACGTACCAACACAGACTATCCCCCAATTTAACTGATCCCCAGAGGTTTTTGATTAAATAGCGGAATAGAAAATATGATCCCAAAAAAGTGTATGTATATCACACGTACACAACCACACTAGGCCCCAATTACTATTGTTTGTACCCCTAAAAGGCTAGGAGTAGGGGGAGTATGGAACAGGCAGCACCCTCAAACCTTCAGAAGTATGAGATGAACCCCAACAACTTGGAAAGGTGGATCTCTCTCACACGTACCAACACAGACTATCCCCCAATTTAACTGATCCCCAGAGGTTTTTGATTAAATAGCGGAATAGAAAATATGATCCCAAAAAAGTGTATGTATATCACACGTACACAACCACACTAGGCCCCAATTACTATTGTTTGTACCCCTAAAAGGCTAGGAGTAGGGGGAGTATGGAACAGGCAGCACCCTCAAACCTTCAGAAGTATGAGATGAACCCCAACAACTTGGAAAGGTGGATCTCTCTCACACGTACCAACACAGACTATCCCCCAATTTAACTGATCCCCAGAGGTTTTTGATTAAATAGCGGAATAGAAAATATGATCCCAAAAAAGTGTATGTATATCACACGTACACAACCACACTAGGCCCCAATTACTATTGTTTGTACCCCTAAAAGGCTAGGAGTAGGGGGAGTATGGAACAGGCAGCACCCTCAAACCTTCAGAAGTATGAGATGAACCCCAACAACTTGGAAAGGTGGATCTCTCTCACACGTACCAACACAGACTATCCCCCAATTTAACTGATCCCCAGAGGTTTTTGATTAAATAGCGGAATAGAAAATATGATCCCAAAAAAGTGTATGTATATCACACGTACACAACCACACTAGGCCCCAATTACTATTGTTTGTACCCCTAAAAGGCTAGGAGTAGGGGGGAGTATGGAACAGGCAGCACCCTCAAACCTTCAGAAGTATGAGATGAACCCCAACAACTTGGAAAGGTGGATCTCTCTCACACGTACCAACACAGACTATCCCCCAATTTAACTGATCCCCAAAGGTTTTTGATTAAATAGCGGAATAGAAAATATGATCCCAAAAAAGTGTATGTATATCACACGTACACAACCACACTAGGCCCCAATTACTATTGTTTGTACCCCTAAAAGGCTAGATGAGGAGTAGGGGGAGTATGGAACAGGCAGCACCCTCAAACCTTCAGTATGAGATTGTGTTCACTGTACCCCACAAAGATTGAGTTCACTGCACCCCACAATGATTGTGTTCACTGCACCCCACAAAGATTGTGTTCACTGCACCTCACAAAGATTGTGTTCACTGTACCCCCCAAAGATTGTGTTCACTGCACCCCACAAAGATTCTGTTCACTGTACCCCACAAAGATTGTGTTCACTGCACCCCAAAAAGATTGTGTTCACTGCACCCCAAAAAGGATGTTGTTCACTGCACCCCAAAAAGGATTTTGTTCACTGCACCCCAAAAAGGATGTTGTTCACTCCACCCCAAAAAGATTGTGTTCACTGCACCCCACAAAGATTGTGTTCACTGCACCCCAAAAAGATTGTGTTCACTGCACCCCAAAAAGGATTTTGTTCACTGCACCCCAAAAAGGATGTTGTTCACTCCACCCCAAAAAGATTGTGTTCACTGCACCCCAAAAAGATTGTGTTCACTGCACCCCACAAAGGATTTTGTTCACTGCACCCCAAAAAGATTGTGTTCACTGCACCCCAAAAAGGATGTTGTTCACTGCACCCCAAAAAGGATTTTGTTCACTGCACCCCAAAAAGATTGTGTTCACTGCACCCCACAAAGGATTTTGTTCACTGCACCCCACAAAGATTGTGTTCACTGCACACCAAAAAGGATTGTGTTCACTGCACCCCAAAAAGATTTTGTTCACTGCACCCCAAAAAGATTGTGTTCACTGCAGCCCAAAAAGATTGTGTTCACTGCAGCCCAAAAAGATTGTGTTCACTGCAGCCCAAAAAGATTGTGTTCACTGCAGCCCAAAAAGATTGTGTTCACTGCAGCCCAAAAAGATTGTGTTCACTGCAGCTCACACACAGAAAAATGGATGTGGATCACTGACACCTGCCTATCTCCAATCCCACACCACACAGCAATATCGATTGTAGTTTGTAGAACACAGTTTCCCTAAAATTCAGCAGACTCTGTCCCTAACAGGATTGAGAAGAGATCGTAGATCAGGATTGAGTGCAGATTCACCCCACCCCCCACACAGCAATATCGATTGTAGTTTGTAGAACACAGTTTCCCTAAAATTCAGCAGACTCTGTCCCTAACAGGATTGAGAAGAGATCGTAGATCAGGATTGAGTGCAGATTCACCCCACCCCCCACACAGCAATATCGATTGTAGTTTGTAGAACACAGTTTCCCTAAAATTCAGCAGACTCTGTCCCTAACAGGATTGAGAAGAGATCGTAGATCAGGATTGAGTGCAGATTCACCCCACCCCCCACACAGCAATATCGATTGTAGTTTGTAGAAGACACTGACCCTATATAATTCAGCAGACTCTATCCCTAAAATGCCTACAACTCGCCCTGCCTAAACACTCCGACCTGTCCCTCAATTCTATCCGGACACAAATGGTTTTTTCCTGCCTATCTTTCCCTAATCAGCAGCCAGCACGTTGATGTGTGCTCTGTCCCTGAATCTAAGCAGCATAATGACGCCGCTGCGGCTGCCTCGAACTTATAAAGACTTGGTCACATGCTTCAGACGGCCAATCACAGCTACTGAGACATTTGCAGGCATGGCTGGGATGGCTTAAGGCACACCAGTTAAACGATTGTTGATTGGCTGTTGAAAGCCCGCCATGAAAAGAGCGCCAAAGCATGCAAAACCCGGAAATAAAACGACCGAACACGGATTTTTACCCGAACATACAGTAAAGTGTCCGTGTCCGTGTTCGGGTACAAAAAATCCAATTATTCGGTACGAACACGAATAATACAGTCCGTGTTCGCTCAACACTAGCTGTGTGTGGTATAGGCATTTTTAAGCTATAAAAAAAAACCCAGGGCCAGTGCGTTCTGGAGAAGCAGCGTTAGCCTATAAAAATGCCTGACGCTGCTAAAAGCTGCATACAGCGCTAAGCCATGTCAGACGTTTTTAAGCTGTAGTAGTTGAATCTGAGGTTGGAAAATTGAAGATGGCAGAGAAAGGCTGCTAAACGTGGCTAAAATGTGCATTACCGCTGTGACAGTATTCACCGTCACTATATGAGACAGTATTCACCGTCACTAGATGAGACAGTATTCACCATCACTAGAAGTTAAAGACAGATAATTAATTAATGGTTTGAATTGCTTTAGATGGGACGGTCATATTTGCCAGCAATATCTCCATATAGGAATATAAAGATTTATTCCCATTTGCCATGCAATCTGTTCTTCCTAAATATATAAAATAGGAGCAAGAAAATCACTTGTATATGAGTAATCAAATCTCACTCACCCAGCGCTAAATAACAATATTCATATAAACGTATAAAACATATACCATAGAGGCTGAAGCTGCTGCTATAAAACAAATATAAAGAACAAGGTGTGACAGATCAAGCCCAGAATATGTTAATCTGTAACACTAGCAGCGCTACCACATATTCAATAATCATATAATTATATAATTATCATCTAAAATGTCCATAAACAGTATAGCATGCAATCGCTGGAGATAGGAGATTTGCTGAACCCAATGATGCAGTCCAAGTTCAGGTGCAGATGACAGACATTGGTGAGAAAGAAGTGCAGCTAGCTGTATACTCAGTGTGCCTCCACCATCAAGCCGTGACACCCCATCAAAATGGACACTCACCAAATCGATGATCAATAAAAGCTTGCATAAACCAGAAAGTATTCTCCACCAATGGACAAGTATGCACCCACAGCTTGGCTCTCAGAGGGATTCCATATCTCAAACGCCAACCAACTCATGCAGGTGGAAGCAAAACAGGGGACACATAGTGTAATTCCGTACACATTTTATTGAAAATACTAATAAAAGCACGTCCCCGGTTCCCAACAGAGTACTACTCACAAACAGAGAAGGTATTCAGGCATTACGAATGCATAGGAAGGAAAGCCCATCTGCCTCTGTCCTCAAAACCGACCGCTCGGTACCTAGCAAGCCGGAACTGACAGCATGGCGTGGCGTCTCACATTGTTATGGCGACCGCGCACTCACGCCCTAAAGCGCTTCGTCATCATGGACTTCAACTAAGGGCGCCCTCAGATCCAGATATCAAACAAAATTGTGACTTAAAGTGAGATGCGTCCTGTCACCAGATGAATATAAGAAATGGGCTCTCACCAGATGTTGTGGGCCTGTACGATCATATGACAAACAGACCAAACAATCCTCCTAAAAAGCGACCAGGGATGTAGTTCCAGGCTCATGAGGAAGTAGAGGGAGAAGTGGAAGATCTCTCATAAACCAGACCACATGGAAGCCAAGAAAAAAGTGCACATAGCGTAATATTGCTAATAAACTTAAAAAGTGCACATAGCGTAATATTGCTAATAAACTTTTAATGAAAAAGTAAATAATTGAACTTACAAACATCCGAAGGTTACAGGCAATATACAAATAAAGCAAGGAAGTCTAATGGAGGCTACTGACGCGTTTCGTCCTATTGGACATTTTCAAAGGATATTGCTCGATATGTAGGAGAATTATGGATGGTTTTATAAGCCCCAAAATAAGTGTGAAACGATCTACACCTGATTTGAAGGACATACCGTGCCGCTACTTCCGCCAAAATGGCGCTGGCGTGCGCTCCAGGCCTCATTCCGGTTGTAGCCAAAGACGCAATGTCACTTCCGGTTTAAACCGGAAGTGAGGTAATATCAACAAAGAACGCTGCGGCGGCCCGGAAATGAATGCATAGGAGCATACAGGTGGATCGTAGAACAAACCACTCATATGGGGGATTATACTAAACAAATTAGCAATGTTCAAATAAAGAAGCATTAGTTAAGATGCGGCAAATGGAAAAATAAAAGGAGTATTTAGAAAAAACACTTATGCTTGCTTCCGGTAAAGAAAACCGGAAGCAAAACAAAACAATAACATAGGGGTCATTTTAATATTGACACATCATTAAAATTCCAAATGCACAGTATATATAAACTATATAAAAAATAAATTAAAAATATCATCAAAATATTAAAAGGAAGAAAGGAACCTCGCTAAAGGGTTCATTAAAGAACCATATAAAATTATGTAAGTCAGAGAACTATAAATATCGTCCAAAAATAGAAAAAATTGGACACATATTGGAGAGGACTAAAAGATATAAACATGTATGAATACATGAAGATGTTAAATATTAAAATATTAATAAAATAATTAGAAAAAGGACCAAGAGTAGAGTGGATGGGGCCAAAAAAGAGGGGATCAAGAGGCATTAATAAAGGAATAATATCCCACTCAATATTTAACCCATAAGGTGAGTAGGACCTGAGGGTATAAATCCAATACAGTGGGGATCGAAAGTTTGGGCACCCCAGGTAAAATTTTGTATTAATGTGCATAAAGAAGCCAAGGAAAGATGGAAAAATCTCCAAAAGGCATCAAATTACAGATTAGACATTCTTATAATATGTCAACAAAAGTTAGATATTATTTCCATCATTGACACTTTCAAAATAACAGAAAACAAAAAAATGGCGTCTGCAAAAGTTTGGGCACCCTGCAGAGTTGATATCTTGTACTTCCCCCTTTGGCAAGTATCACAGCTTGTAAACGCTTTTTGTAGCCAGCCAAGAGTCTTTCAGTTCTTGTTTGAGGTATCTTTGCCCATTCTTCCTTTCAAAAGTCTTCCAGTTCTTTGAGATTTCGGGGCTGTCTGTCACGCACTGCTCTTTTAAGGTCTATCCATAGATTTTCAATTATGTTGAGGTCAGGAGATTGTGAAGGCCATGGCAAAACCTTCAGTATATGCCTCTTGATGTAATCCGCCGTGGATTTTGAGGTGTGTTTAGGATCATTATCCATTTGTAGAAGCCATCCTCTCTTTAACTTCAGCTTTTTCACAGATGGCATCAAGTTACCATCCAAAATTTGCTGAAATTTTATTGAATCCATTTTTCCTTCTACTCGTGAGATGTTCCCTGTGCCACTGGCTGCAATACAACCCCAAAGCATGATTGATCCACCCCAATGCTTAACAGTTGGACAGAGGTTCTTTTCATTAAATTCTGTGCCCCTTCTTCTCCAAACGTACCTTTGCTCATTCCGGCCAAAAAGTTCAATTTTAACCTCATCGGTCCACAGAACTTGTTTCCAAAATGCATCAGGCTTGTCTATATGTTCATTTGCAAAGTTCAAATGCTGATTTTTGTGGTGAGGACGTAGAAGAGGTTTTCTTCTGATGACTCTTCCATGAAGACCATATTTGTACAAGTATCTCTTTATAGTGGAATAGTGTAGCACAACTCCAGTGTCTGCCAGATCTTTCTGGAGGGATCGTGCAGTCAAACGTGGGTTTTGAATTGTTTTTGTCACAATCCTGCAAGCTGTTCTGTCTGATATTTTTCTTGGTCTTCCAAATCTTGCTTTCATTTCCACTGTTCCTGATGACTGCCATTTCTTAATTACATTCCGAACAGAGGATATTGACATCTGAAAAGGCTTTGCTATCTTCTTATAGCCCTCTCCAGCTTTGTGAGCGTCAACTATTTTCAGTTTCAGTTTTCTGTAATTTTGAAAGTGTCAATGATGGAAATAAAATCTAACTTTTGCTGAGATATTATAAGAATGTCTAATCTGTAATTTGATGCCTTTTGGAGATTTTTCCATATTTCCTTGGCTTCTTTATGCACATTAATACAAATTTTCACCTGGGGTGCCCAAACTTTCGATCCCCACTGTATGTCTCTTGGCGTGAAACCCCAATTTTGGTGGATCCACCCCTCCAAGGGGCTGTATATTTATCAATGACCTGAAATAATGTACCTTTAGGATCTCCGTTATGATAACGGGAATAATGTTTAGGTACATTATGTGTACTTTTATTTTTAATAATTGTTATATGCTCATTGAGTCGGATATAACACTGTCTTGAAATCGTTGTGCAGGTAGAAAATAATTTTATATCATATTTGCCCCCAGCCTAGCCAACCTTTTTATGGCCAAATGGGAGGAGGATGTCATCTATCTTTACCCGAATTGGCACTTTGGGTTCGTTACATAGACAACATCCTCCTCCTATGGAAGGGCGACCCTGTATCGTTGGATTCCTTTATGTCTATCTTGAATTCCAAAGATCGGGGCATACAACTCTCCTATGAGTATAGCGAGACTAATATTCATTTTTTGGATCTGGAGATTAAGAAATCCAAGGATGGTCTATTCATGAATACATATTTTAAGATGACAGACCGCAATTCTTATTTGCCAATAGACAGTTGCCACCATACATCATGGTTAAGAGGCATTCCCAAAAGCCAGTTCACTCGACTTAGGAGGAATTGTACCTTAGAGGAAGACTATGTCAAACAGTCCACTATTCTAAAAGAGAGATTTATCTCAAAAGGTTATAGGAGTAAGGATCTAGACGCCACTATTGCAGAAGTGGCTTCTAAAGATAGAATCCAATTGTTAGCCACGTCACAATCCGGGCCTAACAATTCCTCTAACTTTGTGAAATGGTATTTTTTTACAGAGTATTCTATCCACTACAAGTCCCTTAAACAAATGTTTACTAAACATTGGGACGTTCTAAAGAATGATAAGATCCTTGGTCCCTTACTTCCCGCTAGACCTTCTATTACCTTTAAAGGAGCCCCTCCACTTAGAGGGAGGTTAGCCCCCAACGTACTAGATCCACCTGTGAAACATCATTTTTTCACAGACTTAACAGGGTTCTATCCCTGTCATAAATGCAGAGTTTGCCATCTCAATTGTGATAAGAGGAGAAAATTCATCACATTTCAATCTACGGTGACTAACATATCTTATGATATAAAATTATTTTCTACCTGCACAACGACACATGTTGTATACCTTATGACCTGTCCTTGCAATAAAAAATATGTAGGGCGTACTACAAGACAGTGTTATAAGGTATAAATATTATTAAATATAAAAGTACACATAATGTACCTAAGGCTCCGTTCACATGTAGGCGTTTTGGGGGGTTTTTGGGGAGTTTTTCTGCTCTAGGATCAGCTCTCAAAACGCCCAACAAGACAAATCCTATTCATTTCAATGGCCCCTGTTCACATCTGAGCGTTTTGACGCTGTAAGCAAAACGCCCAACGCTCAAAAAAGTACATGAGCTTCTTTTTGGGCAGATTACAGGCGTTTTCCATTGGTTTCTATTCAATCTAAAAACGTCTGCACAAAAAACGCCTGTAAAAACGCCTGTAAATCGCGGTAAAAATCGCTGTAAAATCGCGGTTAAACCGGAAGTGACTTGCGTCTTTGGCTACAACCGGAATGAGGCCTGGAGCGCACGCCGACGCCATTTTGGCGGAAGTAGCGGCACAGTATGTCCTGCAAATCAGGTGTCGATCGTTCCACACTTATTTTGGGGCTTAAAAAACAATCCATAATTCTCCTACATATCGAGCGATATCCTTTGAAAATGTCCAATAGGACAAAATGAGTCAGAGGCCTCCATTAGACTTCCTTGCCTTATTTGTATATTGCCTGTAACCTTCGGATGTTTGTAAGTGCAATTCTTTACTTTTTCATTAAAAGTTTATTAGCAATATTACGCTATGTGCACTTTTTTCTTGGCTTCCATGTGGTCTGGTATATGAGAGATCTTCCACTTCTCCCTCTACTTCCTCATGAGCCTGGAACTACATCCCTGGTTGCTTTCTAGGAGGATTTTGGATCATCTCATAAGCCTGTTTGGTCTGTTTGTCATATGATAGTACAGGCCCACAGCATCTGGTGAGAGTCCATTTCTTGTAAGAAAAGTTCAGTTGGAACCAAACAGGCATTGGCATGCGTGCGCGAACGCGTGCAGGCATGCGCGCACACATGCACGCACTGGCGCCAAACGGCCTATTTAAGCTGAGCAATGACAGGTCTTTCTGCTTGTTCCTGTTTACCTGTGCCCTGATGTGCTTCCCGCCTTCCTGTGTTTGACCCAGCTTGACCTCGACTCTTCGGTTTCCTGCCTCAGCTGGTGCTATCTTCTATACCAGCCCTCGTGCCACTCTGTGCCCCACACTACCTGTCATCTCTACCTGGCGTGTCGGACAGGAGGTGCACAGGAAGCCCCCTCTACAGCTCGATCTCCACCAGGTGCGGTATAGTACCACTCAGCCAGATGTCGGAGACTGAGAGAGGCGTTATGCCAGCAACTTGCCTCTCTTACCCAAGCAGTCAACACCCTGCAAGAGGGTTATTTCCAGCTTGAGGGTCGCATCCAATCCATGGCTTCCACCTCAGCAACTCCTACCCCTGCTGTGACTCCTGGACCCTCCACGCCTCAACGAGCCTCATCTGCATCTGCAGTGATTGTACCACCACCAGAGCCCTGGGTACCTGCCCCGCAACGATTCTCAGGTGATTGACACAAGTTCCAGGCATTCAGGAACTCATGTGAACTATATTTTGCTCTGCAGCCATGGACTTTCTCACTTGAATTTACCAAGGTAGGGTTTGCTATCTCCCTGCTTCTCAGAGAAGCACAGTCCTGGACCCATTGCTTTGTAGAACAGAACAATGCTGTCCTGAACTCTATCACATCGTTCTTTGAAGAGTTGGCCCAGCTCTATGATGAACCCCAGCGATCTACCCTACATGCACTGCAGCAAGGCTGCCGACCTGTTGAAGACTATGTCGCAGAATTCCGCAAGTGGGCCTCCGATACAGGCTGGAATGATGCAGCCCTACGGCATCAATTCCGCATTGGCCATGTCTGAAGGCCTTAAAGAAGAACTTGCCAGAGTGGGTATGCCTAGTTCCCTTGACAGACTCATTGGTCTTGCTATCCAACTTGATCGCAAACTCAGGAAGAGGAGAATGGAAATAGCCAGTATTACCAGACCACCTACCTGGATGTTACCAGGAGTACCAATAGCTCCTGCACGTCTTTCATCTACCAATATCCCCCACAGCCTCCGGGGTAGAACCAATGCAACTGGGGCTCCTGCGCTCCTTAATAACCACTGAGGAAAGATTGCAATGATTCCGGGATAATCTAGGCCTCTCTTGTGGGGAAGCAGGACACTACCTTCAAAACTGCCATGTAAGGCCTAGTAAGTCCAAGATTGCTCCCTCTACTTACCTTGCCAACTGTCCTGTAGGAAACCGATCTGCTCATATCACTTTATCTCTCTCACTACAGATGCCCGGAAAGAACATCCAAGTCCCAACTATCATTGATTCTAGAGCTTGCAGCTGCTTCATGGATAGCGACTTTGCTCAGTGTCATCAGATTCCCCTGCAAGCAAGACTTGTCAGCTATCTATCCATCTAGTCGATGGATCCCATATTTGGTCTGGACCTATAATTTGAGAAACCTGCCCACTACTGGCTATTAGGGATGATCTAATGGTTCGGGTCGACCATTGGTTCGACCCGAACATTGACTGTTCGAAATTCGGCCGAATTACGAACTTTTTGCGGAAAAAGTTCGGAATTCGGCAACCAGAACCGACCAAAATGCAATGGGACAGGAACTGGTCTTTAAAAGCCCGTGATTGGACCAGAACCATCATTAAAAGCCAATTGAGGGGACAGGAGAATGCTAGGAATGTGATTGGAGTGACTAGGGGGTCCAGAGGCCAATCATTAGTGAATACGCCCCCCAGTATATAAGATAGCCCCGCTAAATCTCTAGCATTTTAATACAGGGATGTGGAAGAGAGTGGTAGCAGTTCTGTTACTTCTGCTCTCAAAGTGTCATTTAGTAATTATTAGTGTGAGGAAAGGGATATGCAGTGTAGTTAGGGTACTATTTTTACTATATAGTTAGATTTAATAATCTAGTTTCTGTAGGGAAAGTGTTAAGTGCCAGGGTGACCGTAGTGTAGTGTAGGGTTAACTGACTCTGACTGTTATGGCAGGGTGACAAAACCCTTCCATGTCAGGGTGACCGCTATAGAGAAAAGATTGTTTCTCTTAGAACACTTATAGAACAGGATGGTGGCTTCGCCCCTGTCACCCGGCTTTCTGTTGCAGGCGTTTTATTGGGCTTTTTTGAGGAAATCTTTGGAGTCAGGCATGACATCTGAACTTCTGTGTAGGGGTATATATACACACACACATGTATGTATATATACACATACACATATATAGGTGTGAAAGTAGCAGAAACCTATGCTTGCGCTAATGAAATAATTAACAGGCATAGGTCTCCGCTCCTATAACACCTATATGTGTGTATGTGTATAAATACATATAAGTGTGTGTGTATATATACCCCTATACAGAATTTCAGATGTTTTGCTTGCCTCCAAAGACCCCCAAAAAATGCCCCAAAAAAACGCCTGCAAAAAGACACCTGGGCGTTTTTTTGGGCATTTTTTGGGCGTCTTTGGAGGCAGGCATAACATCAGAACTTCTGTGTAGGGGTATATATACACACACACATGTATGTATATATACACATACACATATATAGGTATGAAAGTAGCAGAAACCTATGCTTGCGCTAATGAAATAATTAACAGGCATAGGTCTCCGCTCCTATAACACCTATATGTGTGTATGTGTATAAATACATATAAGTGTGTGTGTATATATATACCCCTATACAGAATTTCAGATGTTTTGCTTGCCTCCAAAGACCCCCTAAAAAATGCCCAAAAAAACCGCCTGCAAAAAGACACCTGGGCGTTTTTGTAGCAGGCGTTTTTTGGGGCATTTTTTGGGCGTCTTTGGAGGCAGGCATAACATCAGAACTTCTGTGTAGGGGTATATATACACACATACATGTATGTGTCAGGGTCCGGACTGGTAGCAGGAGCGGTGCAGGGAGTGGATCCGCTGTGTCAGTGAGGGATTGGCGTGGACCGTACCGGAGGATCGGTTCTAAGTAGTTACTGGTTTTCACCAGAGCCCGCCGCAAGGCGGGATGGGCTTGCTGCGGCGGTAACTACCAGGTCGTGTCCTCTGGTAGCGGCTCAACCTCACCGACTGCTGATATAGGCATAGTACAAAAGGGACAGGCAGAGGCGTAGTCAGACGTAGCAAAGGTCAGGGCAGGCAGCACAGGTTCAGAGGCGATAGTCGTTAGCAAAGGGTTCGGCAACAGGCAAAGGATTACACAAATAACGCTTTCACTAAGGCAACAAGGCAACAAAGATCTGGCAATGGCTGGAAGGGGCAGGTCACTTATATAGGAAACAGGAAACAGGTCACAGGAAACAGGTCACAGGAAACAGGTCACAGGAAACAGGAAACAGGTCACAGGAAACAGGTCACAGGAAACAGGAAGGGAGGTTTGGACCAGGCACCAATTACTGGTGCACAGGCCCCTTAAATTTCAAACGACCTGCGCGCGCGCGCCCTATGGTGCAGGGGCACGCGCTCCGGGAACCATGTGAGCGGGGAGCGGAGGAGGGAGCCGGAGCGGGCACAGGTGAGTGGATCTGGAACGAACGCTGCGAGCGCTCCGGTACAGAAGCAGCGACCGGAGCGCTCAGCGTTACAGTACCCCCCCCCTTTGGTCTCCCCCTCTTTTGGGTACCCAGAAACCTGAGGATAAGGTTACGGTCCAAGATATTCTCCTCTGGCTCCCAGGATCTCTCTTCAGGACCGCAGCCCTCCCAGTCCACCAAAAAATATCTTCTCCCCCTGACCAATTTAGAGGCCAATATCTCCTGAACGGAGAAGACATCCGAGGTACCGGATACAGGCGTGGGAGGAAGATTCTTGGGGGAAAAGCGATTAAAGACCGCAGGCTTGAGGAGGGAGACATGAAAACAGTTGGGAATTTTAAGGGAGGGAGGGAGATGGAGTTGGTAACACACAGGATTGATCCTCTTCTTGACCTTGTAGGGTCCCAAATAACGAGGACCAAGCTTGTAACTAGGAACCCTGAAGCGGACGTACTTGGAGGAGAGCCAAACTCTGTCCCCAGGAACCAGGACAGGAGGAGACCGACGTTTCTTGTCCGCTTGGATTTTCATGCGGGATGAGGCCTGTAAGAGGGACAGGCGCGTCTCACGCCAGATGGCAGAAAAGTCTTGCACCAGGTCATCCACTGCAGGTACACCGGAGGAGGAGGATAACGGCAGAGGAGGCAGAGGATGACGACCGTAAACCACGAAGAAGGGAGACTTGTTGGTGGCGGAAGAGTCTTTGTGGTTATAGGAGAACTCCGCCCACGGGAGGAGGTCGACCCAATCGTCTTGACGGGAGGAAACGAAGTGGCGAAGGTAGTCGCCCAAGATTTGATTGACCCGCTCTACTTGTCCGTTGGTTTGGGGGTGGTATGAAGAAGAGAAATCCAGCTTGATTTTAAGCCGTCCACAGAGAGCCCTCCAGAACTTGGACACAAACTGGACTCCTCTATCGGAGACAATATGTGAAGGCAGGCCGTGTAACCGGAAGATGTGTCGGAGGAAATGCTTGGCCAACTGAGGTGCGGATGGTAAGGCTGGCAACGGGATGAAGTGCGCCATCTTCGAGAAGCGATCTACGACGACCCAAATTATCGTTTTCCCGTGAGATGGTGGTAGGTCTGTAACAAAGTCCATCGCGATATTGGACCAAGGGGTCTCTGGTATGGGAAGTGGCTGGAGAAAGCCGGCGGGTCTTTGGCGAGGGGTTTTGTCTCTGGCACATACAGAGCAGGACTGTACAAATTCAGAGATGTCCTTCTCCAAGGATGGCCACCAATATCTCCTGGAGATAAGTTGTAGAGTCTTTCGGACGCCAGGATGTCCTGCGAGAAGAGAAGAATGTCCCCACTTAAGAACCTTTAGGCGAAGACGGGGAGAAACATAGGTCTTTCCGGGAGGGAGGTTACGCAAGTCTATAGGTGCCACGGTGACCAGACATTCCGGGGGCACAATGTGCTGTGGCTTGACTTCCTCTCCTGTGACATCAGACGAACGAGAGAGGGCATCGGCCCTGAGGTTCTTGCTCGCTGGACGAAAGTGGATCCGGAAGTTAAATCTGGCAAAAAATAGAGACCAGCGAGCTTGGCGGGGATTTAGTCTCTGAGCAGACTGGAGGTAAGATAAATTTTTATGATCCGTGTAGATGTTCACGGGATGTACCGATCCTTCCCGTAAATGCCGCCACTCTTCCAAGGCCAGCTTGATGGCGAGTAATTCTCTATCCCCAATAGAATAATTTCTTTCAGCGGGAGAGAAAGTCTTAGAGAAAAACCCGCAAGTAACCGACTTGCCTCTCGTAGTCTTTTGCATGAGCACAGCACCAGCACCAACAGAGGAAGCGTCTACTTCCAGGTAGAACGGCTTAGTAGGATCCGGTCTGGACAGAACTGGGACGGTGGCAAAGGCAGACTTAAGAGCGCTGAAGGCCTTCTCGGCCTGGGGCGGCCAAGATTTCGGGTTAGCCCCCTTCTTGGTTAGGGCTACAATTGGTGCCACAAGGGTGGAGTAATGCGGGATGAACTGTCTATAATAGTTTGCGAATCCGAGGAATCGCTGGATGGCCTTAAGGCCAGAGGGACGAGGCCAGTCCAGGATGGCAGACAGTTTGGCAGGATCCATTTGTAGTCCCTTGGCAGAAATGATGTAGCCCAGGAAGGGAAGGCTGGTACGGTCGAACAAACACTTTTCAAATTTAGCGTAGAGACGGTTCTTTCTGAGACGGGAGAGTACTAAGCGGACATGAGCACGGTGTTGATCCAAGTTAGTAGAGAAGATGAGGATGTCATCCAAATAGACCACGACACAGGTATAGAGCAGGTCTCGGAAAATGTCGTTAACGAACTCCTGGAAGACCGCTGGAGCGTTACAGAGCCCGAAAGGCATGACTAAGTACTCAAAATGCCCGTCTCGGGTGTTAAAAGCCGTCTTCCACTCGTCACCCTCTCGGATGCGAATAAGGTTATAGGCCCCTCTGAGATCCAACTTGGTGAAGTACTTGGCGCCTTGTAACCGGTCAAAGAGTTCTGTAATCAGGGGAAGAGGGTAACGGTTCTTTACAGTAATGCTGTTGAGACCCCGAAAGTCTATGCAAGGCCTAAGGGTACCGTCCTTCTTCGCAACAAAGAAGAATCCTGCTCCGGCAGGAGAAGAGGATTTCCTGATAAACCCTCTCTGCAGGTTCTCCTGGATATACTCTGACATGGCTAGAGTCTCTGGAGGGGAGAGAGGATAGATTCTTCCCCTAGGCGGCGTAGTGCCAGGTTGCAAGTCAATGGGGCAGTCATATGGCCTATGTGGAGGCAACACACATCTGGAAAATCCGCATATGGTTCAGGCAGACCGGGAGGAGGAGAAATAACAGGTGCAGACTTGACTCGTACCGACTTGAGACATCTGCCGAAACAAGCCGAACCCCAGCTTTGAACCTCTCCGGAGGTCCAATCCAGAACTGGACAATGGCGCTGGAGCCAGGGCAGACCCAAGAGGAGTTCTGAGGTGCAATGGGGTAACACAAAAAACTCCAATCGCTCAGAATGCAGGACTCCGATGTCCATC
This sequence comes from Pelophylax lessonae, assembly GCF_965119305.1. Classification (NCBI taxonomy): domain Eukaryota; kingdom Metazoa; phylum Chordata; class Amphibia; order Anura; family Ranidae; genus Pelophylax; species Pelophylax lessonae. The sequence goes on from NC_138770.1 coordinate 132,639,822, forward strand.
TGGAGGGGTTCTGTACAGAACTGCACCATACCGTCGAGTCTCTCTCCATTAACTGTGGAGATGAAGATGGGCTTCAGTAAACGAACCACAGGGATGTGGAACTTGTTCACCAGCGAGGCGTCGATGAAGTTACCGGCTGAACCGGAATCCAGAAAGGCAGAGGCAGCAAAGGAGATCTTGGCGGACACGGAAATCCGCACGGGTACCGTAATGCGTGGAGAGGAGGTATTCACACCTAGCAACGCCTCTCCCACGTTGACTAGGTGCGAGCGTTTCCCTGACGCGGTGGACGGAGAGGACAGTCCTTTAGAAAGTGCTCAGTACTGGCACAGTACAAACAGAGGTTCTCGTCTCTACGGCGGTTCCTTTCTTGCGTGGTCAGGCGAGACCGATCCACCTGCATGGCTTCCTCGGCGGGAGGCCCAGAAGAGGGTTGCGGTGGAGGCTGGAAGATAGGCGCCAGACGAGGAAAGCGTCTGGGACGAGCACTTCCCTTTTCCTGTAGCAGTTCCTCTCGTCGCTCAGCAAAACGCAGGTCAATCCTGGTGGCCAAATGGATGAGGTCACTCAGGTTGGTAGGGACTTCTCGTGCAGCCAGGACGTCCTTTATGGCGCTGGACAAGCCTTTCTTAAAGGTAGCACAGAGCGCCTCGTTATTCCAGGAGAGTTCCGAAGCCAGGGTGCGGAAATAGATAGCATAGTCTCCGACAGAGGAACTCCCCTGGGACAAGTTCAATAACGCAGTCTCTGCTGAGGCAGCCCGGGCTGGCTCCTCAAAAACACTCCGGAATTCCACAAAGAAACTCTGGACACTGGCAGTGGCAGGATCGTTGCGGTCCCAAAGTGGTGTAGCCCAGGCCAGGGCCTTCCCCGAAAGCAGGTTAACGACAAATGCCACCTTGGCTCGCTCCGAGGGGAACTGGTCAGCCGACATCTCCAGGTGAAGGGAGCATTGGGATAAGAATCCGCGGCACAACTTGGGATCACCGTCGCACTTGGCCGGCATGGACAGATGGACTCTAGATGTGGCGGCGGCCACAGGCTGCGGTGGTGAAGTAGATGCAGGCGGTGGAGGCGGCTGCTGCTGTGCTGGAAGAAGCTGCTGCAGCATGGCGGTCAACTGTGCCAGCTGTTGACCTTGCTGAGCGATCTGCTGCGACTGCTGGGCCACAACTGTAGTAAGGTCCGCGATACTAGGCAGAGGCACATCAGCGGGATCCATGGCCGGATCTTACTGTCAGGGTCCGGACTGGTAGCAGGAGGGGTGCAGGGAGTGGATCCGCTGTGTCAGTGAGGGATTGGCATGGACCGTACCGGAGGATCGGTTCTAAGTAGTTACTGGTTTTCACCAGAGCCCGCCGCAAGGCGGGATGGGCTTGCTGCGGCGGTAACTACCAGGTCGTGTTCACTGGTAGCGGCTCAACCTCACCGACTGCTGATATAGGCGTAGTACAAAAGGGACAGGCAGAGGCGTAGTCAGACGTAGCAAAGGTCAGGGCAGGCAGCACAGGTTGCGATAGTCGTTAGCAAAGGGTTCGGCAACAGGCAAAGGATTACACAAATAACGCTTTCACTAAGGCAACAAGGCAACAAAGATCCGGCAATGGCTGGAAGGGGCAGGTCACTTATATAGGAAACAGGAAACAGGTCACAGGAAACAGGTCACAGGAAACAGGTCACAGGAAACAGGTCACAGGAAACAGGTCACAGGAAACAGGAAACAGGTCACAGGAAACAGGAAGGGAGGTTTGGACCAGGCACCAATTACTGGTGCACAGGCCCCTTAAATTTCAAACGACCTGCGCGCGCGCGCCCTATGGTGCAGGGGCGCGCGCTCCGGGAACCATGTGAGCGGGGAGCGGAGGAGGGAGCCGGAGCGGGCACAGGTGAGTGGATCTGGAACGAACGCTGCGAGCGCTCCGGTCCAGAAGCAGCGACCGGAGCACTCAGCGTTACAGTATGTATATATACACATACACATATATAGGTGTGAAAGTAGCAGAAACCTATGCTTGCGCTAATGAAATAATTACCAGGCAAAGGTCTCCGCTCCAATAACACCCATATGTGTGTATGTGTATAAATACATATAAGTGCGTGTGTATATATACCCCTATACAGAATTTCAGATGTTTTGCCTGCCTCCAAAGACCCCCAAAAAAATGCCCCAAAAAAACGCCTGCAAAAAGACACCTGGGCGTTTTTGTAGCAGGCGTTTTTTTGGGCATTTTGTGGGCAACTTTGAAGGCAGGAATAACATCATAACTTCTGTGTAGGGGTATATATACACACACACATGTATGTATATATACACATACACATATATAGGTGTGAAAGTAGCAGAAACCTATGCTTGCGCTAATGAAATAATTAACAGGCATAGGTCTCCGCTCCTATTACACCTATATATGTGTATAAATACATATAAGTGTGTGTGTATATATACCCCTATACAGAAGTTCAGATGTTATGCCTGCCTCCAAAGACCCCCAAAAAATGCCCCAAAAAAACACCTGCAAAAACACACCTGGGCCTGCAAAAACATGTTTTAGCGATCCTAGGGACAAAAAGAAAGGAAACAAAGTGAATATTTGGGAAAACATTTGAATTTGGTCATGGGAAAAAAATCCTTACTCCAAACTTGTGGAGGTGCGGGAAACTCTCCTGGCATCCCGCAACTCCAACAATCTGTGCTGAATCGGTGTGACAATCGGCCATGATGCACCCATCTGTGAGCACCCGGACAGTCATCATGTAAAGGACATGTCACATGGCAGTGCCAGTAGGCACAAATAATAAGGTTCTTGATCATGAATTATCCCAGAAAAGGTTTATAGGTTACCATTTCATTGATACCTGGGGATTTGGTAGCATCTAGAGCTTCAATCCAGTATGATTCCTTTTAGAGAATACGCTTGTCCCAATTCCCACCCCGGGGATCTTGGGGAATGACCTCCAGAACAAAAAATTAGACAACAGAGTTGTCAAACTTACGGTATAAACTTATATGTCGGGTAACACTTGTCTGGTATGTACCTCCCTCTGAGTAATATACGTGGTCCCCAATCCTCTGTCCTAATTTGCGTATTGTTTTGCCAACATAATATGAGCCACATTGGCAGGGCATGTGTGTTACAGTCAGCGTATTGTTTCGATTTCCACCATTGGCCATTAGGTAAGCGAATACCTTTGCGGATCCAAGGGCATTTGTTGCAGGATCCACAGGGGTATGTGCCTTTTTTGGTACTATGGTGAGGGGCTTGGGTGGTATAGTGGCTTTTGACAAGGCTATTCCTAAGAGATGTCGCCCTTCTAAAGACCAGATCTGGTTTGGATCTCAAGTATTTGTTCAACGTGTAGTCCTGTGTGAGGATTGGCCAATGTTTATGTAAGACATCACGGAGTGTTCCTTCATGAGCTGAAAACCTCGTGATGAATCTCACGTTCTGTTGGTCATCTTTGGGGTGGTTTTATATAGAAGTTTGGATCTAGGTCGGGCCTTAGCCCGATTAAATGCCTTCCTAAGAAGGCTCCTAGAATATCCCCTAGCGAGCAACCGCTCTTTCAGCTGGTTAGCCTGAATATGAAAATTGGTATCAGTGGCACAATTTCTGCAGAGTCTAAGGTATTGGGCATACGGAATACTTTTTATTAGGGGGGTGGGATGGGCACTTGCCGCACACAGAATGGTGTTCCCAGCGCTGGGTTTACAGTAGAGGTCTGTGTCAATTCGGCCATCAGGCAGCAGAGAGATGTTAAGATCCAGGAACGATATTTGTTGATGACTAATTGTATGTGTAAATTTCAAATTTAGATCGTTTTCGTCCATTGCCAACAAAAATTCCTGTAGATCATCTCTGCTGCCTGTCCAGATGATCAATAGATCATCGATAAATCTATACCAAATTAAAACATGTGACAACCATTGCTCCATGTTGTCGCTAGAAAACACCAGACGCTCCCAGCCGCCAAGATATAGGTTGGCGTAGGACGGTGCGCAGCAAGTGCCCATCGCAACCCCCTGTGTTTGCAAATAAATCTGCTCCAGAAACGTGAAATAGTTTCTAGTCAAAATAAACCTTAGTAGTTTTAGGACAAAGTTCATGAGGGGCCAAGTGGTGTGGTCTTGTTCTTTTAGGAACGATTCAGCCATCCGGATACCCTGCTCGTGCGGGATACTCGAGTACAGTGCCTCGATATCGATGGCAACGAGCAGGGCATCCAGAGGGACCTGAATCTCCTCTAGGTGTTTGAGGAGGTCGGTCGTGTCCCGTATGTACGAGGGTAAGCCTAGTACATGGGAGATCAGAAAGGAATTAACGAATTTACTGGCGTTCTCTGTTAGAGATTCATTGCCTGATATGATGGGTCTGCCTGGCGGGAGAGAGATGTCCTTATGCACCTTAGGTAACGTATAAAAGGTAGATGTTTTGGGATGTTTTACATTAAGGAAGTTTTATATGTCCTTGTCGATGAGACCTTCGACAAAAGCATTGGTGCATAGGAGTTTATATTCTTCAATAAAACCCTAAATACATGCTGGGGAAATCGGGCGGTACCAGTCAAGATTTTCCAAGACCTTAAGGCACATCTGTTCATATTGAAAGGGCGACATGATGACGATATTGCCGCCCTTATCTGAAGGTTTAATTAGAATATTTTTGTTGGCTTGTAGTTGTTTTAGCGCCATTGTTTGTTCTTGTGTTAAGTTACTAGGTGCAGATGGCCAAGAGATTGTCTTAAGGTCTTGTGACACCCTTTGGACAAAAGTCCAAATATTCGGGTTGGTGGTTAAGTCGGGAAACTTTTCTGATTTTGGTTTGAATGTTTTTTTGGGGATAAAAGTCCTCTGTGTAGGGGAGGGTCCCACAGATGGGTCCGGGGCATCAATGGCCGAGACCACCTCTGTGTTGCCCTCCTCATACAAGAGGACTAAGTCTCACAAGGCTCTGCTTTCGGCCATGGTGAGGTGTCTGGTCCGTTCGGCTATCTGTCGCTCATGTTGTTTTTATTTTCTATCAGTACAGAAAATGTATCTAAATGTAAGGTTTCTCGCAAAAAAGTGCAAATCCTTTATCGTTTCTGAAGTATCAATAGATCTAGAGGGGCAGAAGCCAAGACCTAGACTCAGAACCTCTTCCTGTGCCGGCGTGAGCTTAAGATTTTTCAAATTAATGATATTAAAGTTTTTTTTTGGTATCAGAACAAGGGGCTAATTGGTTAGTGGTTTTACATATGTATCTAGATTGCCCTGTTTGGAGTTCCTGGGAGATGGAGTGTTGGGTAAGACTAAAAAACCATCGTCGTTTTGTAAGGACGATGCATTTTCAGCCCGGGTGTTGGGAATCAGGCCTTTAGAAAGTATTTTTTGGACCGTGGGTGTCAGATTGACCATTTGTGATTGTGCTTGAAGTTGTGCACGAGTGTCTGGTTTTTGCTTACTATTTTTGTTAGGTTGATTGGGTGAGGGGCCCGTACCTCCCCTGCCACGTTTTTGTGGTTTGGTGCGGTTATGTGTCATTGTGGTGCTATATCTGGAACCATGTGATATTTGTGATATAGAGCTGGAAAGGGAAGAATCTGACTCTATGTGATCTTCTACAATATCTTGAGTGTTTCGTGTTGGGAATCTACGTGAACGTGAGGGATGATTTCTAGTTGTCCATTTATAGGCATAACCTTCAACGAAGGCCTGTTTATCTTTGTTGTATTTCATTTGTTTTTTGGTTATAATTTCCTTATTAAGGGCCTCCAACTTGTTTTTAACCTCCTGCCAACTAGTGGCAAAGGTTGGTGTGTCAAAAATATGTTCAAATTGGGTATTAACCACTCCAATCTCCTTGTCCAGAGAGACCATGTCTTGTTTGTACTGGGTCACTAAAGTCTTCATCAAGTCTGTACTACACGTATTCAAGATACCTTCCCACTCTTTCCTAAAACTCTCCGAGGGGTCTCGTAGAGTTAGTAGGGTATGTATTCTTAAACCCTGGAGACTGATGTTATCATTAATATATTTTAAGAAAAATTCAGTGTGCCAGTACAAATGAGACTTCCGCTTAAGTAAGTCCTGCATCTTAACCAGATATACCTGAAGGTCTTCCTCGGTTTTAGTTCGTACCCCACAATTGGACTGAATGTCTGTCATGAAGCCCGTCCAGGCGTTCCCCAGTAAGTCCATGGCCGTATACCCCACCGATTGGATATCAGCACAGAAAAAAACGTTGGATGTAAAGAAAAAGGAAAAGAAAAACAATTTTAGAATTATAAACAAATTATTATAAAAATTACCTAGGAAGCTATATATATTAACCAGCAAACATTACAATCTTAATCATTTTATAGTTTAACTGTAGATAGAACAAACACTCGGGCAAGCCGAAAAATAGGAAAGCGCCCTCGGGTGTGTTATCCACCCAAAATAATTACGTGAATAGGTGTTTGTTATATAGACGTGTGAAAGTACCAACATCCCTGTTAAACGATTGAAGAGAAAAACAGGCTGTGTGGGCCCCGGGTGTGGGGTCCAACACTAGGACTGTATTCCAAAATAAAGAAAGAAAGGAAAGGAGAGGGAAAAGAATGGGGACTGGGAAAGGGAAGGTGAAGAGAGGAAGGGAAAGAAAAGAGGGGACAGAAGAGGGGGGGGAGAAAAAGGATTGGGAAGAGATAAGGAGTGTAGGAAGGAGGGGATGGGGAGAGACAAGGACGTATGAGAAGCAAGAAAGAAAGGAAAAAGAAAAAGGAGAAGAAAAAAGGGGGGGGGAGAAAGAGAATCGTGGAGGGCTGGTGGGATTTTAAACAGTACTGTAACTAATTATAGATAAACAACATGTATAAAAATACAAATTTTATTATTATCTTAAAAACAAAAGAGACATAGGGCCGGATTTAAAGAAACTGCAGCTTCAAACCTCTATGACGTGTTTCAGTTTCGCCGCGTTCAAATCAATTAACTGGCGCTGCGGCGAATTGGCGAGTAAAACAGCAATAATGAATTCCGCCGTCAGCGGGATTCACTTACGATCGCGGCTTCGCCAATTCGCAAACTTATGTCTTCGTGCTTATAGCAGTTTCACATAGCGATGTGGGCTAGTGGATTAGTGCACACATCACATGTCTGTAATTCATCTCCCTCTGCTGTAGGTTCGAGGCTTACCATCTCCACCTACTTTTTTTATTTTCTTTTTTTGTTTATATTGCTAAAATGTAACGGATTACATCATATATATTGCTAAATAATGTTACACTCAGAAGCGCTTGCAAGCTTACACCATTTTAAGTGTTTTTTTGATCTTGTCTGTGTGTCGAATCGATCTTATGAAGGAAAGTACCAAAGGCAAGTGACCAAACCCCTACCCTACTTCAGGGCAAGATGAAACCTCACAATTTTACCATGGTCTTCTTCCCACATTCCATACAATGTTTAGTTCTTTAGCTATATGTGCTTTTTAGCCTTAACACACTCCATTTTTTCCACCATACAGCTTTATTCTGCACAATAGCTAAGTGCTTTGCAACTTCACTGCAGTTCACAACGTCATGGGTTCAAATCACATCACTACACTTGGGATCTCTTTTCACTCTCTTTTTTTTTAACAGTTTTTTTAAACTATCTTGAATTTGGGGGGGGAGGGGGGTGTCCTACCCAAATTTCAAGCACATCAATGGAAACAACACAATTTTGATTTTATGAGTGTGGTCCTAGTTTTATCGAGATGCAATTCTTTACATATTTACCATGGTTCTTACAATTTCTTGACCAATAAACATAGGTGTCTGATATTGGACTCTCTCCATATTTCAACAACACAGGCCCTCATAGTCCAACACTACATTTGCCTCACACCTCAACACAACACTGTCACATCCCTACTCTACATTACAACCCCTCACATCACCAGTACAAGCAGCATGCAAAGTGCAAAACTCCGGCCTTGGCAGCTTAATGGGCCATACACTAACAATTTGTCTAGACTTTTTCCTGTAGACTTAACCAAACCATATAATAGAAGCTCAAACCTCAACACTTTCAATTTGGATGCAATCAGGCAGGCCCTTGCACTACATAGAAAATGTCAATCGGAAGGATAAAGTCTTCTCTAAATCTTACAGTGTGGATGGCCCTTTTGTCTGTAGGCACCCACACAAAACAAAAAAACACATGTTCAATTCTAATGTATTTATTTATTTGAGAATGACAGCAGAAGGAGGGATGCAGCAAAAGAATATTGTCACTCTCCAGTCCGTGTGCCTTTACAGCGCCAGACCACGATCTTTGCTCCATGGCTACGGGATTCTGATGTCTTCCACAACTTCCGGCAGAGTTCAGAATCCATTCTGCACCTCTACCAGCTCATAGGGGACAGGCATGGCAAGGTTGCTGGGCAGCTTCCAAGCCACTTTCGAAGTTCCAGGGTGTTCATGTTGGTCATTGGCCATGTGCCTTACCAAATATCCACTGACCACAAAAGAAAATGAGTGGAGTCCATCAAGGTGGGTTTCTACCACCTACACCCGCAAGCAGTACCACTCCTGGAAAAATAAAACAAAGGATAAGACATTTCATTATGAAAATCACATCTTAATGCCTGTTTGCTTCATTCTGAACTTCATTTAATTTCGACATCACGAGTGAAATAACACATTTTATGCCAACTTACACAAACCAGAAATCATTAATGTAAACATTTGAATACACACCTGTGACGCCAGACAGCCCATCACCACAGGCTTCCCATGGTACGTGCCATGATTCCAAGATGTTGATGTTCTGGAAAATTACAACACCATAAGATACCAAGCAGCCGTTCATGTTATCAATAACTACACAGGTGGCATAGACACAAATAAACACCTGCCAGCTCTTCTCAGCCCTTTACACTATTCACAATACCAACATGTTTATGGTTAGAGGTGCATGTTTTTGCTCAAGTAACACAATTTTACCAATGTTGACTACACTTTATCTACAATGGCAAGTGTCATTGGCAGATGATAATCACCCTCTGTCTCCCTGTGAGTGGCACCTCTGCTAACTAGCTAATTAATACACATGCCCTATCTTGACCGGTTACAGTACTTACATGTAAAGTGGCTAGCAACCAGGGTATTCCGGGTGGCCATACCGGCAGCGGTGCTCCGCCGCCTGGGGGCCGCCGGCTGACGGACCTCTGGCTCCCTCTCCTCCGTCAGCTCCCAAGAATCATCCCGGGCAACGCACATGTTGTGCAACACGCAGCACGCCAGGATGATCTTGGAAGCCTTTGTAGGAGAGTACAGGAGTTCACCCCCAGGCCGGGCCAAGCAGAGAAACCGGGACTTGAGAAGACCTATGGTCAACTCAATGATACTCCGGCTTCTCCGCAAGGCCCTGTTGTAATTCCTCTCTGCTGGGCCCTGGGGGTACCTGATTGGAGCCATCAGCCACGTCAGCTGCGGGTAACCAGCATCCCCTGAAAAATAAGAAAAATATACATTAGTTCTTCCTATCATGTGACTTTAGATGACTCCTCAAAATGGGAGACAATTAGGCATTTTACTAAACAACCTGCTCGTCTGTTTGCAAAAAATCATATGAAACATCTCAACTCTGTCTAACTGCCTAAATCACTAATACAAATGGGAAAAAGGACACACAAAGTGGTGGGTTTCTCTTGCAAGTTCCAACTTGGCCCCTATTTTGTTCCTATTACATTAGCCTAGGTCTTACTTCTGGAATATATCTGCAACTAGAGTGAGGAAACCAATATTGACTCACTTATGCAAAGTACTTTGGGGATATGGCAATACCATTGGAATCATTTGTAGGTTTTCTTTGGGTGGCTAGAGGACACCATTTACACATTGGTTAACCACCTTCATTGGACTCAAAGACAACTTTGCAAATCTTTCTTTTGTGAGCTGCTAAGCTGCTGATCTGGTTGTGTGTGAACAGCCTGACAACTAATAACACATCCATTTTAGGTAGGCTTTGCTTAAATCAGGGTGTACACCGATGTAGCTTATTCCTATGTCTATGTAATCTTACAGTTTATGTTGTTAAGACAAAATACTTTACCAATAAGCCACCCTTCGGGCATTTGTCCACTTTCAAACACCTCGTACAGAGTACTTGTTCTTAACATACTGGAATCATGGCACGACCCTGGGTGACCAGTGTTGACACTCATGATGCGCTGTTTGGCGTCACACACTAATTGGACGTTCACAGAGTGGTACTGCTTGCGGTTCCGGTATTCACTTTCGTGGCTCCTTGGGGGCCTAATGGCTATGTGGGTGCCATCGATTGCCCCTAGGATTTGCGGCATGTGTGCCCGCCGGTAGAAACCCAACTTGACTTCATTCCACTCATTTTCATTCTGTGGCCAGTGGATAAAATTGGGCACTATATCCACTATGGCATTAATGACCAACATGAACACCCTTGAAACTGTGGGCTGGCTAATGCCCATGATACTTCCCGAAGTGGCTTGGAAGCTGCCACGCCCTAAAATATACAAAGTGGCCAGCAATCTGGCCATGCTGGGCACCGCATGGCCGCGCTGTGTGTCCGGGTCAATTTTCTCTGCTATGAGCTGGTAGAGGGGTAGAATAGTTCCTCGCTCGAGCCGGAACTTCCTCCTGACATCAGAATCCCGCAGCTTGTCCAAATAGATCCTTGGAGCAAAAATGCGTGGCTGGCGAGGTAAGGGCACACGGACTGGAGGTGCTGCTGCTGGAGGTGCTGCTGCTGCTGCTGCTGCAGCTTCCCCACCTTCTGCTGCCTCCTGTGCCAGGGCCTCCTCAAACAAGGCACCAATAAATGCCAGCATTGCACCATCTAATGCGTCTGGGATATCGTCCTCCATTTTGAACGCGCAAATTCGCGAATGCGCAGATATATATAGAAACGGCCGCTAATTATCACACCTGTGAGCCAGCTATAAAAGGAGCACATGGCCAATATGGCTGCTGGATGTTATAGATCGATGTTTCTTATGTGCTAGCAAGACCCTGTGACCCACAACCTACATTATCTGGAGGTAAGACAATTGTATCTCTCTCTCCCAAAAAAAAGGAAGGAGACAATTTGTACTTATCTTGGGTGTGCTTAAGTTGTCTATGGTGAATCCCCTCCAACCCACAATAGCTTGGGAACCCCTCAAGTGTCTTTTAATCATTGGCAGTTGGCCCCATGTGCATGTGGTTTGGACATGTGTTTTCTCATGTTTGTTAAAGGTGTGCAGTCTAGATTTGGCATCTAAACCTGCCCCCTTACCTTCCCAGCTTCCAAAGACACCATTTTTGCTTTCCTGATAACTGTAATTTATTATGTGCACGTATGTAGGTCATGCGATTTCTCATGTATGTTTAATGTTTGCAGCCTCCTTTTGCCTATAAAGGATTACACCACCACCACCACCACCACTGTGTTTGTGCCATTAGGTAAGTGTTTGGAGGGCCTCGTGTGATTTGTACCCCTATGCGTTTTCTTATGTGTTTTTTTTGTACATTTCTTTGCAGCCTCTTCTGCTCTTTGCCACCACCACCACCACCACCACCACCACCACCACCACCACCACTGTGTTTGTGCCATTAGGTAAGTGTTTGGAGGGCCTCGTGTGATTTGTACCCCTATGCGTTTTCTTATGTGTTTTTTTTTTACATTTCTTTGCAGCCTCTTCTGCTCTTTGCCACCACCACCACCACCACCACCACCACCACCACTGTGTTTGTGCCATTAGGTAAGTGTTTGGAGGGCCTCGTGTGATTTGTACCCCTATGCGTTTTCTTATGTGTTTTTTTTGTACATTTCTTTGCAGCCTCTTCTGCTCTTTGCCACCACCACCACCACCACCACCACCACCACCACCACCACTGTGTTTGTGCCATTAGGTAAGTGTTTGGAGGGCCTCGTGTGATTTGTACCCCTATGAGTTTTCTTATGTGTTTTTTTTTTACATTTCTTTGCAGCCTCTTCTGCTCTTTGCCACCACCACCACCACCACCACCACCACTGTGTTTGTGCCATTAGGTAAGTGTTTGGAGGGCCTCGTGTGATTTGTACCCCTATGCGTTTTCTTATGTGTTTTTTTTGTACATTTCTTTGCAGCCTCTTCTGCTCTTTGCCACCACCACCACCACCACCACCACCACCACCACTGTGTTTGTGCCATTAGGTAAGTGTTTGCAGGGCCTCGTGTGATTTGTACCCCTATGCGTTTTCTTATGTGTTTTTTTTGTACATTTCTTTGCAGCCTCTTCTGCTCTTTGCCACCACCACCACCACCACCACCACCACCACCACTGTGTTTGTGCCATTAGGTAAGTGTTTGGAGGGCCTCGTGTGATTTGTACCCCTATGCGTTTTCTTATGTGTTTTTTTTGTACATTTCTTTGCAGCCTCTTCTGCTCTTTGCCACCACCACCACCACCACCACCACCACCACCACCGTGTTTGTGCCATTAGGTAAGTGTTTGGAGGGCCTCGTGTGATTTGTACCCATATGCGTTTTCTTATGTGTTTTTTTTTTTCCTTTTCTTTGCAGCCTCTTCTGCTCTTTGCCCACTACTACCACCACCACCACGACCAAGTCTGTTTGTGCCATTAGGTAAGTGTGTTCTGTAACTGTTCACTAATTATACTGTATATGAAGAGCAATCTGCAAATCCTGTTTTTTCTGTTTTCTCTTTTGTCATTTCAGATTTAGGAGTTTGGGGCTCTTTGCTGCTGCTGGACAGCCAGATTCTCTGCCCACCTCGTGCTCCCATGGCCCCACCCACTGGAAGGATGAGAAGGGCCAGGGGGGCCAGGGGGGCCAGGGGGGGCAGGGGGGGCAGGGGGGGCAGGGTGGGCAGATCGTCTGGCTCTGGTGTGAGGGAGGCTCCAGCTGTATCCATGAGGGAGTCCACCATCCCCATCCCGGAGGAGGAAGCCGGGGGAGGTGTTAACACACCAAGTGGACAAGCTGGCTCTTCTGACAGTAGTCCTGGAGCGGGTCCGTCCACCAGAGTCAGCTTGTCCACATTACCCCGGCTTCCCCGTTTCACCCACAATCAGTGCTGTGCCCTGGTCCACGCCTATATGGCCAGATATCAGGCGATACATGGGACCAGGGCCGCGTCTTACTCAGTAACAGAGAAGAACAGATTGTGGGATGAAATCCGGGATGCTGTAAATGCACTGGGTGAAGCACCTCGCCACCGTGACAGTGTGCGGAAGAAGGTCAACGACATCTGTGGGTCCGTTCGGAAGAAGCTAATTGCATGGGCTGCGGAGGGTCTTTATGACCGTCAAGGTCGGCTGGATGAACGTGCACGAAGTTCTCTCTGGGATTATCAATTACCTTTCTTGAACATCATAGGACCCGATACCATCTTTCCCAGAGAGGACTTAGATTCGGATGCTTTGCACCGAGGTAGGATATTATCTTGGATGTCAATTGTGTGAGTTGTTTGGAAAAGATTAACTACTATCCTATGTGTGACATTAAGAGAATGTGATACTTGCCCTTCCAATTGTCCTTTTTTTGTTTTCCCCAACCTGCAATTTGTTCATCTGTAGCACGGATCTCAGCCCCTCCACAGCCCATGCAGCTTGGCGAACCAGACGGACTCACAGGTGTTGACATCAGTGCTGACCCTCCTCCTGGTAGGTCCAATATCATACTGTGCCAAACAATGTAGATGTTTTTTTTTTGCCAAGATAGCTCATATTGCTATGTCCTTTACAGAAGATCCGCAGCAGGGAACACACCCAGTGCAGCTAGGCCTGGAGGAAGGTGTTGGTATGTCTAGTCAAATAATGTTTTTTTGAATCTTATTAACCCCATTAACACACATGTTTTTTCTTAGGAAAGAGTGTTGCCTTTTAGATGTTTACCCTGCAAAACACAGTTGACAGCATTAATGGGTGCCGTCATTAGTAGGCAGACCAAGCCTTCTTAACCTTTGGGAGGGTTTAGCAAGTGTCCTATGAGCCCAGGAAAGCACTTTTGAATGTTTGGCCTCAATGCTTCATTCATGAAGCTAGGAGGGCAATCTGGCCATAATCATTACTGACTAAGGTTATGTACTAAACATGTTTTTTTTTTTTTTGTTTTTAAAAGAACATCAGGCCCCTCTTGACGTTGCAGCTGGAGTTGGATCAGGAGCTGGCGACGATTCTGCATCCAGTGCTGTGGTATGTGATATAAGGGAACAAGGTGCACATGTAACATTTCAATGGTAGCATTGATTTTGGACTAGATGTGGCTTACATTGTGTGTGTTAAATTAGTGCTATGACATTCTGACGATGCACCAGCACAACAAGAGTTCTATCTTGAACATCAGGGAATTATGTTATAATTTGGTGTGCCACTAATGTTCCAAAAACATCCAGGATCTTTAAAGTCCGGCCCGTCTTTGATTTTCCAGGTCCAAATTCATGGGTATCGTTTGGTTGGGTTGTCCTGTAGCCGATTGATGGCAAGATTTTAGACAACATACGTAGATGTATAAAGTCATTGGTGTAGTAACAGATTTACCAAAAGCATAAACAACCTACCACACCAGGGTTAATTGGGAACACCTTCATGTTGAATCTTTTTTGCCTTTGTCATATTAGTCACACCAATATAATATGTACCCATTATCAGAAGTGTTGCTAGCTTGGATAATCTTACAATGAACAAGTACTCATTAGAAGCACATCAAACTTTTCAACGTTCTGCTTGGGGTGTTAAGTTGTCAAACTAATCTGAAATATTTAGTCATGATGTTTGATAATGATTTGGTCTATTTCTTCTGCTTTCAGGTAGCCTTAGATGCAGAGGGATTGTCACCTACCCAACTTCGTCCATCTATGCTGGATGTAGCCGAGAGGCTGCTTGATGAGTATCAGGTCCAAAATGAGTTAAGGAGGCGTACTCAGCAATCTACTGAGGCAGTACGTCTGCTCGGGCTCATACAGGAATCTGTAGCAACAATGGTACAGGTTCACCAGGATATGTTACAGGTTCAACAGGATATGCGTAACAGCTTGGTAAGTTTAGCAGACCAGCATCAACGGGATCGGCAAAGTGTTGACACTCAGGTGCTGGCCACACGCCAATGCCTGTTTGGATCTGAAGATGCCCCATTGGCAGAGCCCTCCCAAACATCTCACTCACCTGCCACTGCAGGTTGTGGTAGTGGGAGGGTAATGCCAGTGTTGGCCACTTGTCAGGCAGCTGGGGATGGGACAATTCCTCCTGTAGCCACTCCTAGCACTTCACACTCCGTTCGGACTCCCACACCCCTCAATGAGCAATCCTCCTGCACAACCTCAATGCGCACTGGTTCCACAGTACCCCTTCCACCTGACTACATTCCCTCCACACCTTTATCACTTCACTCCTCCCCAGGCCGTTCTTCTTTTTTGTCACCAATGCGACATGTCGTTTGCCCCCGCACCGTGGACCACAACAAACAATCAACCACCACTCCCCACACATCTTCACAACCCTTGCACCACCAGCAGCATCAAATAGCCTTGGAGCAGCAACGATCCCATCTCATGGTAATGGCACACGTTGCCCAAATGCTTAGGCTGACCCCAGAGCAGATGACACTATTGGCCGAACATCTTCTGTCTGGGACATTTCCAACGTTCAACACCCTGCATCATCAGCAGCCTCAGACAGAAGATATGATCCTAATGGGCCACTTGAGCACAACTCTACAGTTAACCCCAGACCAGATGGAACTCTTGGCACACCATTTGATGGCAGGAAACTTAACAATGCTCACCACACTGCTTCAGGCACGACCACCAACTTGATTTTTTGTTTTTTTGTTTAATTTGGTTTAGTTTTGTTAATGATTTACATTGGCCAATTTTTTGGGCCATTTTTTTTTTTAATTTGAGGGTGGCACAATATGATTTATTATAGTGCTTCTTTTGGGGATGAAATAAAATTTTATGCAAAATGATTAGTTTGTGTTTGCTCTTTGGTTTTTTAGGAGTGTTGGTGGCCAAGTAATGGCCCTGGTTAATGTAGGCATTTATACACACGTGCTTCTCTATCTCCAAACATATGATTTCATGTAAATTTAGATAACTCAATGTTCACATAACGACCCAAGAAAAGGTCTCCCTTCAAATGTAGCTTCAAAACAAGTCTCAAGGCTAACATAAACCAAAGCCAACATACTAACAATTACAGACCACACCACTCAAGTAAACAAATACAACACAAAAGACATTCGATGTGTACACCAAAAAGAAAACTTGGGTAATAAAATAAATGTTTTAATAACACATGTGGGTGTCTACCAACTGTAGCGTACAAAAAATATATTACAATATATAATAGAATGAACTAAATTGCCAATGTAACATTTGTGTTGCAAAGAGCAACATACTTAAATTTAATTTAGATAAACATTTTAAACATTTTTTATGTTTTGACATCATTTTTTGGAAGGTTTTCACAAAAACAATTCTTTTTTGTAAACATTTGTGTTTTTTTCCGTTGCCATAAAAACAACAAGGCTTATTTGTAAACATTTGTGGTTTTGTCGGTTGCCATAAAAACAACAAGGCTTATTTGTAAACATTTTTGGTTTAGTTTGTTACCAAAAACAACAAGGCTTTTTTGTAAACATTTTTGGTTTAGTTTGTTACCAAAAACAACAAGGCTTTTTTGTAAACATTTTTGGTTTAGTTTGTTACCAAAAACAACAAGGCTTTTTTGTAAACATTTGTGGTTTTGTCCGTTGCCATAAAAACAACAAGGCTTTTTTGTAAACATTTGTGGTTTTGTCGGTTGCCATAAAAACAACAAGGCTTTTTTCTAAACATTTGTGGTTTTGTCCGTTGCCATAAAAACAACAAGGCTTATTTGTAAACATTTTTGGTTTAGTTTGTTACCAAAAACAACAAGGCTTTTTTGTAAACATTTTTGGTTTAGTTTGTTACCAAAAACAACAAGGCTTTTTTGTAAACATTTTTGGTTTAGTTTGTTACCAAAAACAACAAGGCTTTTTTGTAAACATTTGTGGTTTTGTCGGTTGCCATAAAAACAACAAGGCTTTTTTGTAAACATTTGTGGTTTTGTCCGTTGCCATAAAAACAACAAGGCTTTTTTGTAAACATTTGTGGTTTTGTCGGTTGCCATAAAAACAACAAGGCTTTTTTGTAAACATTTGTGGTTTTGTCGGTTGCCATAAAAACAACAAGGCTTATTTGTAAACATTTTTGGTTTTGTCGGTTGCCATAAAAACAACAAGGCTTTTTTGTAAACATTTTTGGTTTTGTCCGTTGCCATAAAAACAACAAGGCTTTTTTGTAAACATTTGTGGTTTTGTCGGTTGCCATAAAAACAACAAGGCTTTTTTGTAAACATTTGTGGTTTTGTCGGTTGCCATAAAAACAACAAGGCTTTTTTGTAAACATTTGTGGTTTTGTCGGTTGCCATAAAAACAACAAGGCTTTTTTGTAAACATTTTTGGTTTTGTCCGTTGCCATAAAAACAACAAGGCTTATTTGTAAACACTTTTGGTTTTGTCGGTTGCCATAAAAACAACAAGGCTTTTTTGTAAACATTTTTGGTTTTGTCCGTTGCCATAAAAACAACAAGGCTTTTTTGTAAACATTTGTGGTTTTGTCGGTTGCCATAAAAACAACAAGGCTTTTTTGTAAACATTTGTGGTTTTGTCGGTTGCCATAAAAACAACAAGGCTTTTTTGTAAACATTTTTGGTTTTGTCCGTTGCCATAAAAACAACAAGGCTTTTTTGTAAACATTTGTGGTTTTGTCGGTTGCCATAAAAACAACAAGGCTTTTTTGTAAACATTTGTGGTTTTGTCCGTTGCCATAAAAACAACAAGGCTTATTTGTAAACATTTTTGGTTTAGTTTGTTACCAAAAACAACAAGGCTTTTTTGTAAACATTTTTGGTTTAGTTTGTTACCAAAAACAACAAGGCTTTTTTGTAAACATTTTTGGTTTAGTTTGTTACCAAAAACAACAAGGCTTTTTTGTAAACATTTGTGGTTTTGTCGGTTGCCATAAAAACAACAAGGCTTTTTTGTAAACATTTGTGGTTTTGTCCGTTGCCATAAAAACAACAAGGCTTTTTTGTAAACATTTGTGGTTTTGTCGGTTGCCATAAAAACAACAAGGCTTTTTTGTAAACATTTGTGGTTTTGTCCGTTGCCATAAAAACAACAAGGCTTATTTGTAAACATTTTTGGTTTTGTCGGTTGCCATAAAAACAACAAGGCTTTTTTGTAAACATTTTTGGTTTTGTCCGTTGCCATAAAAACAACAAGGCTTTTTTGTAAACATTTGTGGTTTTGTCGGTTGCCATAAAAACAACAAGGCTTTTTTGTAAACATTTGTGGTTTTGTCGGTTGCCATAAAAACAACAAGGCTTTTTTGTAAACATTTTTTTTTTGGTTGCCAAAAACAAGGCTTTTTTTTTTTTTTTTTTTTTTTTGGGTCCCAAAAAAAGGGTTTTTTATAAATTTTTATATTTTTTTTGGTTGCCAAAAACAAGGCTTTTTTTGTTTTTTTTGTTTTTTTGGGTCCCAAAAAAAGGGTTTTTTATAAATTTTTATATTTTTTTTGGTTGCCAAAAACAAGGCTTTTTTTGTTTTTTTTGTTTTTTTGGGTCCCAAAAAAAGGGTTTTTTTATAAATTTTTATATTTTTTTTGGTGGCCAAAAACAAGGCTTTTTTTTTTTTTTTGTTTTTTTGGGTCCCAAAAAAAGGGTTTTTTTATAAATTTTTATATTTTTTTTGGTGGCCAAAAACAAGGCTTTTTTTTTTTTTTTGTTTTTTTGGGTCCCAAAAAAAGGGTTTTTTTTATAAATTTTTATATTTTTTTTGGTTGCCAAAAACAAGGCTTTTTTTTTTTTTTTTTTTTTTTGGGTCCCAAAAAAAGGGTATTTTTTTAAACTGTTTTTGATTTTTTTGTTAGATTTTTGTTTATAATGGGCAACAATTACAAATGTGACATTTCTTTGTGTTGCAACGTGCAACATAAGTAAACAAACAACAAAAAAAAAATACTAGGATCTTTTTAAAGGTGTGACATTCCTAACGAATGGCTCCTTAGGGTCTGGATCCACGCCACAAAGGTGTTCCAAATATAGAATTCGGTCTCCGCACCACCTCATATAATCCAGGAGGACCTCGTAGGTGAGGTGGGTGTGCCCTGGGTAGAAAAAAACATGACAATTAGTTTTAGGCAAAATGATCCAAACAAGGATTGTAATTAATGTGCCTCAACAAATATGCTTAGGAGTCTATTGGTTGGCTTTTATCAACACTCTGAAGCAAATATGCTAAATTGCTGTTGTAAACCTTAAACTCAAACTTTCACAGCAAATTGTTCAAAAGGTTACATAAGATGGCTTGGAATGTTAGTAGCAGTTCCACCAAAGCTAAGTAAAATGCTTTTCTGCATGTAAACACAAGCAATCATTTTGAAGAATGTAAGGTGTTTTGGGTTCAATTGGTCAACACGATACATGTGCACACATTTATCTCTATCACCATTGGAATCTGTGGAGCGTTCTCTCTCACTCTTACTGTCTATAGATTGAACCTGACACATAGTAGAGACTCACCCTTAGGAATTTTGAGGGCCAGTTCTGGACGGAGCAGATGTGTCTGCTCCCCTGATCTCCTTTCCGCCATCCCAGCTGTGTTAAGAGAGAAGAAAAAGTTTATCAACAAATGGACTCACGCTAACTGTAGGTTACGCAGTCATGAAAACGCTCTAACACCCACTCATTACCCCTCCACATTTCCCTGAAAGTTTTATTTAGACATTGATATGGTGGTGATGCAGATTTGTACAGTGCAAGCGTCATTCTTCTGGGTGAAGCTTGTAGCGTTAAGGATACGTACTCCCTGCTTTTGTGCTGATTGTGTTTTTCTGATGTTTTTGGTGCCTCAGCCCTGCCTGTTCTAAGTGTTGGAAACATATCATTTTGGGAGGGCTGCGGAAAACTAATCAGGTTAGACTTACACTCTCTAGGTTTTTGGGGACAAGAGAAATAACAATCCTCCTTTTTACATGGCCCCTGTACACACCTCTAGGCACCTCCCTCCTGTTGTTTGACCCCACAGCAGGCAGCTTGCTATGGAGGCACATGAGATGAAGCCAAGCACCCTGTGCCTGTTCAGGCACTAGGCTGTGAGCCAGCCTTGCCCCCCTCCCTTCCAATGGTCTCAATGATTAGGAGTGACAGCATCAGGAGGCAATATTGGCATGCTGTCACCTCAGTTAAGGAGGAGGGGGAGTCTGTTCCAGACAAGTATTAGTGCAAAAATTTGGACCGTAAAAAATGGTCCCAGTAAGTCTTAGGGGGAATATGCACACCTATCACTTGGAATACTAATGCATAGAATGCATTCACATAAAGAACCTGCTGCCTTTAGAGGAACTTGAAGCCTGAGCGGGGACATACACAGTTAGCATTTCTCCACTTACTAAGTAGACACATTCCTGGAAAAGCACACAACTTACCATCATCAGTTTTTTTTTGGGCCCCCGAAGTTGATAGCGTGGCTGGCTCGGGAGAAACTGCACAAAAAGAACACAAATTGTGAACTGGAATGTGGTACATTACCGAGGAAGAGTATTTATGAAAGATTGACAAACACACATTTTCAGTGTTGACTAAATCAGGACATGATTAAATTACAATGTCCACAAAAAATTGACAAGTACAAAGCACACCATTTCCAATGTAGAGAAACTAACACCAATTTAGAATAGGGTGGCTTGAGATAACTTACAAAAGATAACATGTCCTGTAAAGCTCCCCAAAACCACCTTGCAAACATGAAGGTTAAGCAAGAGTGTTTCATGACCAACCTTCCTGTCACATATAGCAAAACTACACTTGCTTAGACTCCAACTTAGATTATCCTAGATACACATCATCCTAGCACACACAATTCATGTGAGAATCTAATTTTAGGTACTTACAGACTAGTTCAGGGGAGCCTGGAGTGGGGGAGGATGGGGGAGACCCTACATGGGGGGATGGTGTCCCTTCATGGGGGGATGGCGTCGTATCTCCTAGAAACACAAAGACACAAATACAATCCTTTAACCAAAGCTATTTGATAAAGGCACACAGAAAGTAGTTGGGAAACATTGAAGGTAGTAGTTACTTTGGACTGGGTAAGCAGCAGCCCCTCTTCCCCAGTCCTCCACAACTAACATCCTCAATGTCAGCTGCTACATAACCCCAATGGCAAAATATAGATATTACAGCCCTTAGATTTCCCAGGACACATTGAACACACAAACACATGTAGAATACTTACTTCCCATTTGAGGAGAGCCCAGGTCCTCATCCGCTTGAGACCAATTGGCCTCTTCTTGGGCACCAATGTGTTCCTGGCCCGGATCCAGGCGACTTGGCCCTGCCTGAGGCTCCTCTCTTGCTGAAGTTACATCAACCACAAAAGAAAACAAAACAAACAATCATTCCTCCAAGTTCGACCTAATACACAACACACCAGCACATCCACATTACTTACAGGGGGCCTGAGAAGGCTGAGCCTCCACATCCTGATCACTGGTTTCTAAAATAAAAGAAAAACATTATATATTATTTATGGACACAAATAGGCAGTAACCTCTCATCATGCTAGCACCATACTCAATGCCCCTACAATTCAGAACATAGAAGTGCACTTACACCAATGAGATGCATTGACCATGTTTTAAAACAGGAGGGCACCATGCAAATTAAGCGGGCGCCTAAGGCCTCGCACCTACAGGGGCCTTGCGGCCAGTGGCGGAGCACCAACATTTCGAAGGGCGCAGTCAGGGAAATCTCCCAAGTAAAAGATTGCTTTCAATCCTCGGATCAAAAAGTTGCAGCAGTGTGCTGCAGTCCCTTCACTGCGTCTGCCAGGTGTCTGTTGTCCGCTGACACTTACTCCTCCTTCTCTGCCTGGGGATTGGCCGTCTGATCATGTTATCCTAAGATGTGGAGGAATCGGTAGGTGTGTACCTGCACCAGTAGGAAGTGACTGGCCGGTCAACTCACTCTGCTATCATCAGTTGTTGCTCTGGGAGGAGAGCTCCGCCCTGGACCCGGAACATACAGGTAACCAGGCCCA
The DNA here is from genome assembly GCF_965119305.1 of Pelophylax lessonae. Lineage (NCBI taxonomy): Eukaryota > Metazoa > Chordata > Amphibia > Anura > Ranidae > Pelophylax > Pelophylax lessonae. Next base: position 132,661,916 of record NC_138770.1, read on the forward strand.
GACTTGATATTTTGCAGGCTGGTCATAGATTTGTTGTGTCCACTATGCAAAGTGGTTGAGTAGCCCCAGGGAAGTTGGAAGAGTCTGAAAATGGTTGGTGGAGGAGGAGGAGAAGAAGGCCCTGGGTGGCTGGGGGACAAGGAGAGGGCCCCTGGGGGTTTTCTAGAGGAGGAAAGATCCACAATGACGCCAGAGTCAATTGCCAAGGAAGAGAGTGGAGCTGAGCAAGTCCTGCCTATCTGACATGAAAGCCAAACATGGTGTAGATGGAGCCCTTTGCCCTACACAATGACAGCACCAGAGGTGGAAGGTGAGTGGTAGGGGGTCTTTGACATTATAGAGCATATGGACTCTGTCCATTATTGGTAGTTTTGTTTGGAGTTGTCCTTTAGATGTTTAACTGTGTTGTTTTTGACCCGAGCTGTGAGGGACTGAGGTATGACAGCCCACTATGCTGAGACTTATAGTGCCCTAGAATGTTGAGGACTGAGGAATCCTTAGTCCCTAACAGAGGGCACTACAAGTCTTAGCATAGCAGGCAGTATTTCCTCATTCCCCTACAGAGAGGATTACAAGTCCAAGCAGGTAGCCTTCTGCAGTGGGACTTGTTGTGCCCTTGACTGTGGTGGACTGAGGAAGGGAAGTGTAAGAGGGTCTCTGTAAGCTCAGATGTATGGGGGAGCTTTGGGGAACACAGAGTTCCCTTTTACACCAGAGTCCCCAGCTTCCCCCCTCAAATAATGGTTCCCAAACTCTCCTTATATCAGAGTCTTCACACTTCCCTCTTACAGTGTAGTAAGTCTGGAGACTCCGATGTAAAGGGGGCTCTGTAAAATGTGATTAGAGATTAGAAATTTCTAACATTTTTATTTTCTACTTACGATCCACAATTTTCAGCTGCTCAAATGGCTCGCTGCCTCTGACTGCATATTGGAGTGTGGCCGTCCTCCTCCTCCCCTTCTTCACCAAAAGCACAAGAGGGTGCCGTCCGTCCGCTTTGGCTAGAAGCAGAAGAAAAAAAAAAAACATAAAAAATACGAATGTACATAGTAGTATTAAAGGTTGTGAAGAGACACTTGATGGAGGTAGGAAAGGTAGGAGCGAGAGGGAGGGGGGGGGGGTGTTGGTATTAGTGTTGTTGCATAGCTAAACACATGTCCACCTACCCAAAAAATTGTAACCTATCTGGTCACATGTAATGTATATTTTTACTTACCGGAGATTTGCTCCACAGCCTTTAGCAGGAGCTTGGGTGAGCGCCTTTTGGCATCACTCCAGGCCCGCTGCAGATCCACTATCTCAGGCAGAAACTGAAATCTCCGCTGCAGCCTCATCCGGAGACGACACATCATCTTGTGCTTTTGGTGAAGATGCGTATATACATTATCATACCCCCAGAGGAGGAGGAGCTGTGGAAAGAGCAGTGTATGTTTGAGTCCAAGTATGTCCAAAATAGTACAGTCTTCAAATAACATGCTAGGTCGTCTTTGAGATATTGTAGAACAAAGAATTCCATTTCTGGTGATACATATACATCGATGTCCAAATCTACCTCCATGACATAGGTTGCCCCACACTGGTGATTTCCTCTACATGATATAGCCATTTTCTCAATTGGCCTTTCATGACACACCCAGGGCCGCCATCAGGGGGGGACAGGCAGTCACTGTATTTACAACCTTATTGCTGTCCATTTAGCAGGGTGCAAGTAACTTTACACACATGTAGCATAGGTATCAACTTTTGTCACCATGTTAAAAGGACAGCAGTATGGGTAGCATTACAGTGACTGTTATTAGTCCAGGCTCACTAAACTAGCCAATGCTTGGAAAAGCAAGCCATGCAGATTGCTTTTCAGGTCCCTTTTAACACGAGCTGTCTGATTGGGTGTGGCTGTTAATTTTTGACGCAGACCTGATAAGCCCCTCAATTCTCCTTTATGGAGTGTTATATGTAAATGGGATTGCTTCATTTGAGATGCAGATTTAAACTGTGTATGGCCAGGCTGAAGGTACCCAAGTTGATTGGTCGATCACCTGGAGGACAACGTACAACCAGTCTGTCAGATTTTACACACACTTATCGCTAGCATCTCTTGTAGCCACTAGCAATAATCACTGTGTTTTCCTGGCAGGGGCAGCACCAGGAGAACACAATGGCTCCGCAGGAGGGTTTCCCCTGTCTGTGTTGATGGTGGAATCAAGGCAAAATGTTTTTCCTGCAAGCCACGGGACAAACAAAGATAGTTTTTTAATGAATCCCTGATTTTGCCAAAATGGAAAAAAAAAGATGTTTGCTTTGTATATTCTTAAGTTTGCTACATAACTAGAACATGTAACAGTGTTATATCATTGCAGGAGATTTCCCTTCACTTCCTGTCTTGGTGTCACCAGGACAGGAAGTGAGGGAATCTCCCGTGGGGATACAGCCAGCAATTCTTTCCTTTTATATATACTATGGACATTATAAGGCAACAATTGCAAGCTATTTCCCCACAGTGATATTGCCCTCACTTCCTGTCTTGGTGACACTAAGACAGGAAGTGAGGGAAAATCTCATGCAATGATATCACCCTACTAGAAATTGTAGTTCCGTCTAAAAAGTATACATAAAGTAAGCACTTGGTTTCCAAAGTGGCAAAATTATGGAGGAGTTAAAACCCCATAGTGTGATCGGGTAATCTGACGGTGTGTTCCTACACTCCTCAATGTGTCTGTTCATTAAGCTGTGCTGAATTATCCTTGATTCACAATTCCTGCAAGAGTTGCACATGGTATGTGGGAGATGCAAATTTAAGGTGGCATAATTATCCACACAATCACACATAATCCTTTTTAAAGGTCACCAGCAGAATTTGATGGCATAGTGGTTCACAGCAGTGCCATCATATTCCAGTTAGATCTGTAAATTAACAAAGCAATGTGATCTGGGGGTGTATTTAACTTGCAATGGACACCCCCATTCATTATCATATGGCAGTGTGAGATGGGTGTGTTGGGAATGTGATCCATTGAGACAAGTGATTATACACTCATGTGTTTCTTTTAGAGGTGATTTGTTCAAGGCAATCCTTTGAAGACATGACCATTCCAGATTTTTGTGATCACTGATTCCATCTCAGGTGAACCAATTAGCTGCTGTGTGCAGATCCAGCTTATGATGGTAAGAGTGTCAGACAAGACAAACGGGGCCGAGCTTGCAGTGTGTATGGATGTATGTAAGGCAATAATTTTTGGCATTATGCATTTAGGGAATATAATGTTTCTAATCTTGCATATATGAAAAGGGTCAATACATTTGTCTTTATCTAGATAGATTCCAAAGCGTCAGAGCAATCTGTCACAGATAATTGGGTTTCATTTTGTGTAAAAGTTGAAACGAAT